>NC_082711.1:31552540-31868651 GCF_030144855.1 Hypanus sabinus | reverse complement strand
GTTTTCTCTTCTCCATAGATGCTGCCTGGCCTTCTGTGTTCCTCCAGCATTTTGTGTGTGTTGCTGCTCAACATTTAATGGATGCCTAGTTCTGTTCTTACAATAACAGGTTGAATTCAACCTATGTGTCTGATCTGCTATCTACTTCAGCAACCCATTAGTCGCACCCTCCAATCCACTTCTCTACAATTTTACAAATTTTCCTCACCATATTTTTTTTATCTAATTTCCTTTTAATGGATGCAATGGAACCTGCCCCCTCCACAACTGCAGGCAGCATGTTCCAGATTCCAAACACATGCTGAGTAAAAAGGTTGTTCCTCATGTCACTGCTAATTTTCTTCACCTTTATTTTGTGGCTGTGACCTCATGTCTTCAACTGATCCATCAAGTGGAGCAGCCTCCCTCTATTACTCTGTCTGGCTCCTCCACAATTTTGTATTCTTCTATCAGCTTTTCCTTTAGCTTTTTCAAAGGTTCAAGATTCAAAGTATATTTAATATCAAAAGATGTATAAATTGTACAACCTTGAGACTCATCTACTTACAGGCAGCCGCAGAGCAAAAGAACCTGAAGTTAACCAATTTTTAAAAAGACCAGCACCCAATGTGCAGAGAAAGAGAAAAAGCACAAATCATGCAAACAATAGAAGCAAGCAACTGCATTTCAAACCAGACTGAGTCCCTAGATCCAAATCCCAGAGCAGCCCAGTGTAGGCCCGAAGCCTCGGTCTCAGTTCATCATATTACTGGGCAAATCATCGCGAAGCTCCCAGACACAAAGCACAGCAGCTGGAGTTGTCTCACAGCCTCAGTGTGAAATCAGTTCGACCGCCGCCTCCAGTTCCAACATCCTGCCTTTCCAGTATATCTAGGCCAGCATTTAAATTGTCCAAACAGCGTCGCGTTCGGACCAGGGCCCTGCCACGGTGAATTGCTCCAAGCCTTGACCACACCACCCAGACATGTGCCCTAGGCCTAGATCTCACCACTCAGCCCAAAGCCATTCTTGAGCTCTCAAAATCGGTTCAGCACTTCGAGGAATCCAACCTCGCACCCAGATTAGTTAGACAGGCATCGAAACTCTTCTGCCTTGTCTCCTCCTCTCCAAATTGCTCACTCCAACTCCATCTGCCTCAATTTTGCAACACACCAGTATGGCTCATCCATTGATTGCTTCACCTTCACTCGCCTCTTCAATGTTTGTGGTGATAGTTTACCACAATTTACTTAAGGAAAGGTGATATTAATAACCTTTTATTAATGAGGTGATAAGATGATGTGACTTTCCTCAGGACCAAAAGACATTTGGACAGATACATTTATAAGGAAGGTTGAGAGGAATCGGGTGGCAGAGTGGTTAACATTACGCTTTACAGCATCACATTTAATTCCCACTAATGCTGGCTGAACGTTCTCCCAGGCCACATGGTTCCCTCTGGGTGCTCCAGTTTCCTCCCACATTCCAAAATGGATGCATAGGTTGGGGTTAGTAAGTTGTGGGCATGCCATATCCACAAGCATGGTGACTCTTGCAGGCAGCCCACAGCACACCTTCAGGCAGTGTCAGTTGTTGATGTAAATGACTCATTTCACTGTATGTTTTGATGTACATGTGGCAAATTTTGCTAATCTCTGTAATCTTTCATTTTTAAATGGGACATGGTCGGTTGGGAAACATGGTCAGCACAGATGAGACGGGCCAAAGGGCCCATTTTCCATGCTGTGACTCTTTGATTCTCTGACCAGGCCAGTATCCCCACATACCTCCAAAAACAAGCTGACCAGGATTTAATGTGATATTTTAGCTCAAACCAAACCTGTGCTTTATAAAGGTCCAGCACCACTTCCCTGCTTTTATACTCAATGGTTTGATTAATAAATCCAGCATCTGGCCTACTGTGCCTTTCTTGATGGGATTCAGCTCTTATCCCAGAGATTCCCCTTCAATTGCTGCAATATTATTTATTAGATGAGGGATCAAAACTGTGTGTAGTATTGCAGATATAGCATCAACAACACAAAATCCCTCTGTAACTCACTTTTTTTGCAGTCTCTTTCTATTTTATTGAAATGATAAAAGTGAAGCTAATTAATAACTGGAATAAAATAATAACTGAAATTATATGCAGAATAATTTATAGCTAGCTCTGAAAAAGCATATAATGGTATGAATTCAAGAGAAAGCAGAGAATAATAGAAATGATTGCAAGTTAGTGATCTCAACAAGACCTTCTAATGCTGATTGAACTGCAACAGAGAAGCTCAGATAGTTTCCTACAGTTGCTTGATTGCAGAGTTTCAATTGCTGCTCAGAATCACTCCATGGCACCTCTTATTTTTAGGTAAAATATGCTGCTATTGTTACGAGCATCCTCTATCTCATTCCAGAAACCTAATGGGCATAGGTTGCATGCTGTTGAAGCTGGTTTGACTGAAAGTCTAAGTAAGTTCAAAGTCAATTTATTATCGGAATGTGTGTATGTCACCATGTACAAGCCTGAGATTCATTATCTTACAGGCATTCACAGTAGAACAACGAAACACGATAGAATCAGTGAGAAACTACACACAAACACTGATAGACAGACAATGGGCAAAAGAAGACAAACTGTGCAAATGCAAAATAAAAATTAATAATAATAATAATAATAAATCAATACCGAGAACACGAGTTATAAAGTCCTTAAAAGTGAGTCCATAGGTTGGAATCAGTTCAGCCTTGAGGTGAGTGAAGTTATCTACGCTGGTTTAAGAGCCTGATGTTTGTAGGGTAATATCTGTTCCTGAACCTGGTGGTGTGGGAACTAAGGTTCCGGAACCTCTTTCCCAACAGCAGCAGCGAGAAGAGAGAATGGCCTGGATGGTGGAATTCCTTGATGATGGGTGCTGCCTTCTTGTGGCAGTCACCTTGTGGATGTGCTCAATAGTGGAGAGGGCTTTTCCTACTGTGGACTGTGCTGTATACACTATTTCTTGTAGGCTTTTCCATTTTTGGGCACTGGTGTTTGTGTTTACCATCATGCTATGCATTGATTGAGAACGTTGATCAGAAGGAAATTCTGACTTTCTGACTCTTGATGAAATCCTGGAGGCACCTAGGTGTGTCAATGAACAGTCTCTGACCTTGTGTTCTCAGAATCTCCTGCACGTGCTCTTCCAGCTCTGCTTGTGGTTAATAAACAACATTGATCACCTCATACTTTCCGCCATCCTGACCCACTCCTCATGCCACCATCAGCCAGAGTTGGAATGTGGACTCAGAGCCAGTTGTCAATTGTGCAGAAGAAACTCTCTATTGAAAAGAGGAAGTAGAACCCACTTCTTCCATAAAAAGGGAAAGGTTGATTTCTGCAGGAAAATACAGTAAGTGCAGAGCAGTAATTGTAGAAATCACAATCCTTTAAGTCATTAAGATGGATTTAATGCATTAAATCATTCCCACTCACTTAAAGGATTATGGATACCAGGCTTGATTGACAGTGAAATAAGCCAATCGATAACCAGTAAATGATTTAATGCCCTATGTACAGCGATGTATGTCAACCAGACAGATCATTAAATCCAAAAAGCTGTTACAAAAGAAAAACAAAATGGAATGCAGAAAGTAACTTTGCAATTACAGAGAAAATTAGCTGCAGGTAAACTGATAAGGTGCAAAAGTCATGACAGGATAAACTGAGAGATCAAGATTTCATCTTTATCGTAAAAAGATCATTCAAGAGGGCGACATATAACAAGGCAACAGAAGTTGCCTTTGGCCTGTATTCTCAAACTTTTGAACCTTCTGCCCAGTTGATGAGAGGAGAAGAGAGAATGACCAGGTGGGAGAGATTCTTGATTGTGTTGCCTACAGAGTCAATGGAGGGAAAGCCAGTTTTCATGATCGACAACTCTCTCTGATTTCTTGTAGTCTTGGGCAGCACAATTTCCATATTAAGCTGTGATGCTTTGAATAAGTATACATCCTATGGTGAGCACAGCTTGGAATGATAATGGTGCTTAAAATTGGTGAAGGTCATCAGGGATGTGCAAATTTTCCTTAGCCTTCTGAGGATGTAGAGGTACTAGGATGCTTTCTTGGTCATAGCACCTTTATAGCTGGACCAGGACAAGTTGTTGATAATATGGTGCTACTTATACCTTGGAACAGTTAACAGTCATTATCCCTCAATCATCAGGCTCCAGAATCTGAGGAATAACTTCACACCATATCATTAAAGCCTACAGACTCACTTTCAAGGACTCTTTAACTCAAGTTCTCAATACTTATTGCTTATTTATTTATTTGTTTGTTTATTTATTTATTATTTCTTTCTTTTTGAATTTGTACAGTTTGTTGTCTTTTGCACACTGATTGAATGCCCAAGTCGGTGTGGTCTTTCATTGATATTATTATGGTTATTATTCTATTGTGGCAGCCTGCACACGCGGGATTCGAACCGCCATCAGAAGCCACGGGCAGACACGTGGTAGTGTGTTTGGAAGTACCTTCCGGGGACAGTCTGACGTCACGTCTGCCCCGCGGGTCGCAGGGGCCCATGGGAGGGGAGATTTAAGCGCGCGATTTTGAATCAGTAAAGGCATTCTAAGTTCAGCTCTCTCTGCCTCCATGTGTTTCTTTAGTAGTGCATTGCACGCGGCTACATTGGTGACCCCGATGTTCCAGATGGCATCTGGAGCTGGCGACTCAGCGACCAGCCATGAGTTCGAGCAACTCACACAGTGCGGTCTCTCTGAAGCTCTCGACTTTCTGGGCCACTCAGCCCCACGTTTGGTTCGAGCAGGCTGAGGCCCAGTTCAATATCAGAGACATTACAGCCGACACCACACGGTACTACTACGTGGTCAGCACGCTCGACCAGGAGACGGCAGGCTGGATCATCGACTTCCTACACCAGCCACCAATTGAGGACAGGTACACTAAGCTTAAGGCGCTCCTGATCCGTACCTTCGGACTCTCCTGCCGCGAATGGGCCACATGGCTGCTACACATGGATGGCCTGGGCGACCACACGCCATCCGAACTCATGAATGATATGCTGGCGCTCATGGACAGCCATAAGCCATGCCTTTTATTTAAACAGTTGTTCCTCGAGCAAATGCCAGATTTGCCTTCTCCTCACGAGTGAGGATTTCAGCGACCCACGCAGGGTCGCAGTAAAGCAGACGTCCTTTGGCAGAGCAAGCAACGTGGAGCAGCCTTCATTGGCCTAGCCACGATCCCGCGTCCCAAAGCCCAGGCCCCGCAACCGAAGCTGTCGAGACCCACGGGGGAAAAAGACGAAAGTTCAGAACAGTGGTCTTTCTATCACCAAAGATGGGGCTCAGGCGCGCACCGCTGCCGTCCACCATGTGCTTTTCCGGGAAACGCCAGGGCCAGCCGTCGCTAATGGCTACGACAGCTGGCCACCGAGACAGCCTCCTGTACCTCTGGGACCAACTCTCCGGGCAGCGCTTCCTGGTAGACACCGGGGCTGAAATCCCTCCTTGAACATGGACACTCGTAACTCGGTCCCAGGCCCCGAACTCACCGCTGCAAATGGCACCAGTATTCGGACGTACGGCCCGTGAACTATCTCACTGCAGCCGATTCACTTGGACTTTCACATTGGCAGCAGTGTCACAGCCACTACTAGGGGCAGATTTCCTATGAGCCAACTTCCTCCTGGTCGACCTAAAAGGCCGGCGTTTGGTCCACGCCGAGACGTTCCAGACTTTCCAGCTCGGAGAAGCTACCGGTCCTCCACCTGGATTCCGTGACCCTCTCGGGTAACAAATTCTCCAGGGTGTTGGCGGAATTCCCCTCCATAGTCACCCCGCTGTTCTCCACGGCCGACCCCAAGCACGGCGTGCAGCACCACATCCTCACGCAAGGACCGCTGCTGCACGCCCGAGCTCGCAGGCTCCCACCCGACAAGCTCCACCTCGCCAAGGAGGAGTTGCGTAAGATGGAAGAGATGGGAATCGTATGCTGCTCAGACAGCCCGTGGGCATCCCCGCTGCATATGGTGCCCAAGTCCGCAGGAGGATGGAGGCCCTGCGGAGACTACAGAAGGCTCAACGATGCCACAACTGCTGACAGATACCCGGTACCCCACAACCAGGACATCATGGCGGACCTGCACGGAATGACCATCTACTCGAAAATCGACCTGGTGAGGCAGATCCCAGTGCACCCCGCCGACGTGCCCAAGCCCTCATCACCCCGTTCGGCTTGTTCGAATCCCTGAGGATGCCTTTCGGTCTCAAGAATGCAGCCCAATCTTTTCAAATTCTCATGGACAAGATGGGACGCGGCCTGGATTTCATTTTCATTTACTTGGATGATATCCTGGTGGCCAGCAGTTTGCACCAAGAGCACGTGGCACATTTGCACCAGCTCTGCCAATGCCTGAGTGACCACAGATTGGCAATTAATCTGGCAAAGTGCCAGTTCGGGCTGACGGAGATCGACTTCTTGGGCCACAGAGTCAACTAACATGGCGCAGTTCCCCTACCGGACAAGGTCCAGGCCATCCGCCAGTTCCCCAAGCCCAGCACGGTCAAGGGCCTGCAGGAATTCGTAGGGTTGGTCAACTTTTATCATCGGTTCATGCTGGCGGCAGCATGCATCATGAGACCCTTGTTCAGCCTGATGGCCGGCAAGGCCAAAGAAGTGGCATGGGACGCGGAGTCCACGGAGGCGTTCGAGCAGGCCAAGGAGGTGCTGGCAAAGCCGGCCCTCCTGGTGCACCCAAGAGTCGATGTACCCACGGCATTCCCAGTCGATGCTTCCAACACGGCAGTTGGCGGAGTCCTGGAGCAGCTCATCGAGGACCAGTGGCAACCACTCGCTTTCTTCAGCCGGCACCTACGGTCACCAGAGGTGAAGTACAGTGCCTTCGACAGAGAGTTGCTAGAGCTCTACCTGGCTGTCCTGCATTTCCGGTACTTCCTCGAGAGAAGGGAGTTCACCATGTATATGGACCACAAGCCCCTCACCTTTGCACTGGCCAAGGTATTGAACCCATGGTCGGCTCGGCAGCAGAGGCACCTGTCCTCTATTTCAGAATTCATCATGGATGTCCACCACATCGCAGGGAAGAACAACGTTGTCGCCGACACTCTGTCTTGCCCCTGTCTCGCCCCTGTCTCACCCCTGTCTCGCCCCTGCCTCCACTCAGTAGGCATATCATCCTCAGGAACAGACTACGCAGCACTGGCGGAAGCACAATGGTCAGACACTGACACACTGTCTCACCCCTGCCTCCACTCAGTAGGCATATCGTCCTCAGGAACAGACTACGCAGCACTGGCGGAAGCACAACGGTCAGACACCAAGATCCCAGCTTACCGCACCGCCGTTTCGGGGCTCCATTTGGAGGATGTCTCCATCGGCCCGGCAGCGGATCGACTCCTGTGCGACGTGTCTACCGGCAAACCGTGACCCGTGGTACCGGCAGCATTGAGGGGCCGGGTGTTTGACACTACCTGGCCCACCCATCCATCCGGGCGTCCATCAGGCTGGTAGCAGACAGATTTGTCTGGCAGGGTTTGCACAAACAGGTCGGACACTGGGCCAGGACCTGCGTACACTGCCAGACCGCCAAAGTCCAGCGACCTGTGAAGGCTCCCCTCCAGCAGTTCCAGCTGACGCACAGGAGGTTCCAACACATCCACGTGGACGTCATCGGCCCCCTGCCAGTCTCCCGGGGCATCAGGTATATCTTTACCATGGTAGACAGATTCACCAGATGGCCGGAAGCCATACCGCTCGCAGACACGTCCACTGAGTCCTGCGCCAGGACGCTCATTGCAAACTGGATCGCCAGGTTCGGCCTCCCAACGGACGTCACCTCCGGCAGAGGGGCACAGTTCACGTCTGGTTTGTGGACAGCGACAGCACTGGCGCAGCTCCTGGGCACCCAGCTGCATCACACCACAGCGTACCATCCCCAGTCCAACGGTTTGGTAGCGATTCCATCGGCATCTCAAGTCGACCCTGATGGTGCGCCTCAGGGGCCCCAACTGGACAGATGAGCTTCCCTGGGTCCTACTGGGCATCCGCACAGCCCTCAAGGAGGACCTGGATGCCACCTTGGCAGAAATGGTCTACGGCGCCACCCTAATGGTCCTAGGCGAGTTCGTACCAGAGGCCCGAGGTTCGGAAGAAACACCAGCAGCGGTGCTAACGAGGCTGCGGGACAAGGTAGGGACCCTGGCACCGGTCCCAACCTCCAGGCATGGTCCCAAGCCATTCTTCACCCCTAAAGACCTCCGAGACTGTGAGTATGTTTTTATTCGTAGGGGCATGCACAGGTCACCTCTACAGCGTCCGTACGAGGGACCCTTCAAGGTGATCCGGCACAACTGAACCACTTGTCGTGGAGGTGGGTGGCCGGGAAGAGACTTTTACAGAGGACCGCCTCAAACCGGCACACTTGGACATTGAGCAACCAGTGAGGGTACCCACACCGCACCGGCGAGGCCGGACACCCAGGCAAGCCACACAGACTGGGGGCTCCACTCCCCCGATGGACGGTTCTGGGAGGGGGGTGGTCTGGCGGCTCACACACACGGGACTCGAAACGCCATCGGGAGCCACGGGCAGACACGTGGTAGCGCGTTTGGAACTACCCGCTCGGGGCCGACCTTCTGGGGACAGTCTGACGTCACGTCCGCCCCGCGGGTCACAGGGGCCCATGGGAGGGGAGATTTAAGCGCGCAATTTTGGATCAGTAAAGTTCAGCTCTCTCTGCCTCCGTGTGTTTCTTTAGTAGCACGTTGCGCACGACTACACTATTATAGATTTATTGGGTATGCCCCCAAGAAAAATGAAACTCAGGGTTAAATATTGTGACATGTATGAATTTTGATAATAAATTTACTTTGAACTTTACTTTCAGTCGTGCTGGAATTGCCAGAATAAAAGTTTATTCTGACTGATTGTTTAATGTGACTCTTCACCAACTTGTCCATTAGCCAAATTCAAGAATTTAATTGCAAGCCAAATTCCACATGTCTCTATCTCAGTTGCACGTCCCTGAAAGGCAGCAACATCCAAAAACAGTTAAGAGGCCTTGGACAGGTGCTACAGTGTCAAAGAATTGAGAGCATTCTCGTGGCAGAGTTGAAAGGTACTTTTAAAATGAAACGAACTGCAGGTGCTGGAAATCTAAAATGGAAATAAAAGGCACTGGAAATGCTCAGCTATACACAATTTCAATATAAAACGTTCCAGTGTAGAATTCATCAGTTTCTCAGTTGATGTTCTATAATGATTTGTGTTGAGTGCTGAATTTAAACTGCCTTTGCCAACAACCATAACTTGTATTTATGTAGACAGTTCAAAACTGCGTTAGTTTCATGATACTTCCCAGAAGAATTTTTACTGAGCCACGTGGGAAGTTGAGGGGCAGATGGCCAAAATTTTAATCAAAAATTGAGGTTTTAAGGAACATCCTCTGAAGAAGAGGAGGCAGGGAGGTAAAGTGATTTAAGGGAAGGATTCTGGGTAACACTTCCTTCATGCCCTAACCAATCAGAATATAACAACCTCTGCCTGAAATATATATAAAGACGTGGCCTCCACAAGGTGGCTGTGCCAGAGAATACCACAGATTCACCACTCTTAGGCTAAAGAAATTCCTCCTCATCTACGTCCAAAAGGAAGTCCCTCCATTCTGTGTCCTCTGGTCTTAGACCCTCCCACCTTTGGAAGCATCCTCACTACATCTACTCTATCAAGGCCTTTCACCATTTGATAGGTTTCAATTCTTCTGAATTTTCGTGAATACAGGCAGAGCCATCAAATGCTCTTCATATGACAAGCCGTTCAAACCTGGAATTATTTTCATGAACCTCCTTTGAACCGTCTCCAGTTTCAGCACACCCCTTCTAAGATAAGGGGCCCAAACTGCTGACAATACTCCAAGTGAGGCATCACCAGTGCTTTATAAAGTCTCAATATTACATCCTTGCTTTAATAATCTCATCTTCTTGAAATGAATCACAAACGAGAGAAAATCTGCAGATGCTGGAAATCTCCCAGCTCTTTACTACACTCCTCCACCTTCAGAATTCACCAATCACCTTGTGTTTCTCTCTCCCCTCCTCCCCCACCTTTTAAACCTTCTGCTCAGATTTTTTCTACTGAAGGACCTCAGCCCGAAATGTCAACTGTACTTTTTATCCATAGATGCTGCCTGGCCTGCTGAGTTCCTCCAGCATTTTGTGTGTGTCTATTGAAATGAATGCTAACATTGCATTTGTTTTCCACACCACAGACTCAACCTGCAAATTAACCTTTAGAGAACCCTGCACAAGGACTCCCAATCCCTTTGCATCTCAGTTTTTTTTTGTATTTTCTCTCCATTTAGAAAATAGTCAACCCTTTCTTGGGAGGTAACATACCATAAAACCATAAGATATAGGAGCAGAAGTAGGCCATTCAATCATGGCTGATCCAATTCTTCCAGTCATCTCCACTCCCCTGCCTTCTCCCCATATCCTTTGATGCCTTGGCTAATCAAGAACCTATCTATCTCTGCCTTAAATGCACCCAATGACTTGACCTCCACAGCCGCTCATGGCCACAAATTCCTTAGATTTACCACCCTCTGACTAAAGTAATTTCTCTGACACTCTGTGTTCTAAATGGACGCCTTTCAATCCTGAAGCCATGCCCTCTTGTCCTAGACTCCCCTACCATGGGAATAACTTTGCCATGTCAAATCTGTTCAGGCCTTTTAACATTCAGAATGTTTCTATGAGATCCCCCCTCATTCTCCTGAACTCCAGGGAATACAGCCCAAGAGCTACCAGATGTTCCTCATATGGTAGCCCTTTCATTCCTGGAATCATTTTTGTGAATCTTCTCTGAACCATCTCCAATGTCAGAATATCCTTTCTAAAATAAGGAGCCCCAACTCCACAAGATACTCCAAGTGTGGTCTCATGAGTGCCTTATAGAGCCTCAACATCACATCCCTGCTCTTATATTCTATTACCACCTGGGAATCTCATTCTTACCCAAAGAACCTCCTGTCCGTTCCCCTAACTAACAAATCCCCTATCACCACAGTGTGCCTTTTCTCCCCACTTCTCTTCTGAGTCACAGAGGCAGACTGAATGCCAGACTTACCCACTGTGACTTTCCCCTACAATCTCCAAAGTGAAATACCTGGTGTTGAGGGGGGATGGCCACAGGGATACTCTGCACTGGTCCGTTAACCCCTTTCCCCTTCCTGACTGTCTTCCACTTTCCTGTGTCCTGCATCTTGGATGGAACTACCTCTCTATCTGTCCTATCTATCACCCCTTCAGCTTCCCGAATGATCCAGACTTCATCCAGTTCCAGATCCAACTCTTTAACATGGATCGTTAGGAGCTGCAGCCGGACGGACTTCTCACAAGTTGTAGCCGTCAGGGACACCGGGGGTCTCCCTGCCTTCCCACGTCTTGCAAGAGGAGCATTCCACTATCCTGCCTGGTATCACTACTGTCCTAGCTGAGCAGATATAAAGAAGGGAAGGGAAAAAAAATAACTTAACCTTGAGCTCTTCTTTCCTTTGCTTTCTCTGTCTGAAGCCTCTCTTCACATTATAGGTGATATGTGATGTATTTTATGATGCTTTCTATTAGCATCTGTGTTTAGTCTCCTTGTTTGCTTGGAGAATTTGTGTAAAATATGAGTCATCAAGAGAGGTTCAGTTGAGTATTAGGTGCTCACATTATCTTCCAATGGAAAAATCTTAAACCTGTATATGTATTTAACTGAATCCAAGCACTTACTTACATGCTGGTGGAACACAGCAGGCCAGGCAGCATCTATAACGAGAAGCGCTGTCGACGTTTCGGGCTGAGACCCTTTGTCAGGACTAACTGAAAGGAAAGATAGTAAGAGATTCTCCCTATCGATGCTGCCTGGCCTGCTTTGTTCCACCAGCATTTTGTGTGTGTTGTTTGAATTTCCAGCATCTGCAGATTTCCTCGTGTTTGCAATTACTTACATATTATTTTCTCATAAAGCTTAAAAGTTTTTATGCCTTCAACATTTTGCAGTAATGAATACTTAAACTGGTATCATCAGATTTAAACTAGAAGGTAAAACGTACAATTTATGATTTGAGCATTAGGTGACAGGTTATGTTCTCTGTGTGAGGAGGCTGTGAGGGTGGTGGGATGATTCAAGTCAGGGGAATGAGTTTTACTGCCTCAGTTACCATCCACAAACAGCCATTTCGTATTGGCGAAGACAACTGGAAATTTGTTTACAGTGCAAAGAACTGTTGTCGTTTTGAAAGTAATTGGTAAGTGGTTTATTATTGTACCGAGCTATGGAGAAAATCGTTGTATTGCATGCCGTGCATAATGATCATTTCATCACATCAGTACATCAGGGCTGTGCAATAACAAAATGGAACGTAGAGTGTTACAGGTGATGCAGCCAGCATAGTTTGTCAGTCAATAATATTGCAAGTTTAAATCATAGGGAGTAACATTCAACTGAGGGCTCTTGACTGGTCTATTTGCTCATGGCAGTTTTCACCCCACAAACCAGTATATTTACATTACACAAGGTACACTGCAGATGCTGTGGTCAAATCAACATGTACAAACAAGCTGGATGAACTCAGCAGGTCGGGCAGCATCTGTTGAAATGAGCAGTCAACGCTTCAGGCCGAGACCCTTCGTCAGGACTGAAGGAGGAGGGGGCAGCGGCCCCATAAAGAAGGTGGGGGGAGGGTGGAAAACCAATCGGAGGAAAGATCCAGGGGTGGGGGAGGGGAAGCAGGGAGGGGATAGGCAGGAGAGGTGAAGGAGGAATGTAAGGGGAAAGCACTATGGGTAGTAGAAGAAGGCAGAATCATGAGAGAGGTGACAGGCAGCTAGAAGAGGAGACAAAGTGAAAGTGGGATGGTGGAAGGGAGAGGGAGGGAATTAGCGGAAGTTGGAGAATTCAATGTTCATACCAAGGGGCTGGAGACTACCCAGATGGTATATGAGGTGTTGCTCCTCCAACCTGAGTTGGAGGCTCTCTCGGTGCAGCCTCCTCAACATCGGCGAGACCCGACACAGATTGGGGGGACCGCTTTGTCGAGCACCTACGCTCCGTCCACAACAGACAGGATCTTCCGGTTGCCACCCATTTCAAATCTATTTCACATTCCCATTCGGATATGTCCATACATGGCCTCCTCTACTGCCATGATGAGGCCAAACTCATTACGTAGCTTGTTCTGTTTTTAATTGCACTCCATCAGAATGCAGCGAAGTTCTCCTTTTTTTGTCCTCACATACAAGCTACTGCAGGTACTGGAAATCTGGAAAAAAAGTCTCAGCAGATCATGCAACGTTGAAGGGGAAGGAGACAAAGGACTGAGTTTGGGTTAATAGGCTTTCGTCCAAATTCTATTCAATTATTCTGACCTTTAGCTAGAAATCACCTATTTTTAATGTGGCCATTAATATATATTAATGTACATAACAAATATATACGGTGTGTAAAATTAAAAGAAGCATATAAAGGTTAGATTGTCAGAATGTGTTTCCTCATGGCAGGAGTATTTAAAGCAATTCGGGACAGGTTTAAGTAGATTGAAAGGGAATTTGAGGAGAAAGTTTTTTTTTACACAACTGGTTGATGGGGACCATGCCATAAGACCATAAGACAGAGGAGCAGGTTTAGGCTTTTTGGCCCATTGTATCTGCTCTGCCATTCCATCATGATGGACTTATTATTATTATTCTCAACCCCATTCTCCTGCCTTCTCTCTAACTTCTGACATCCTTACTAATCAATAACCTATCAACCTCTGCTTTAAGTATAACCAATGACATCGCCTGCACAGTTGTCTGTGGCAATGAATTCCACAGAGTCATCACCCTCTGACTAAAGAAATTCCTCCTCATCTCTGTTCTAAAAGTATAGCCTCTGGTCCTAGACTCCCCCACCACGGGAAACTTCCTCTGCACGTCCATTGTACCTAGGCCTTTCAATATCCAATAGGTTTCTATGAGATCCAACCTCATTCTTGAAGTTACTGGCAGAGGAGGCAGTTTAATCTGATACAATTTCTATGTTTAAGTAACATTTAGACAGGCACTTAAATAGTCATTAGGTAGGCTGGTATAGGAGGATACAGGCCTTGTGTCAGTAAATGATATTAATGTAGACTGGCAAGAAGTTCGGCATGGAATCAGTAAGACAAGGGGATCGTTTCTGTTCTGTATAAATCTCTGACTCTGTAATGTGATTCAACAGCCAAAATAAATCCACTATTTGCAACATATTGGAAAAAAGTCACTAGCTACTTCCCCTTGATAGTCACCAGAATATTAAGGAACAGATATGCAGGTAGATTAGGGAAAAGTGTAAAACAGCAGAGTTACTGTAATGAGTGATATCAATTTCCCTGTTATAAACTGGGACCTCCTGAGTGCAAGAGATTGAGACAGGGCAGAATTTGTTAGATGTATTCAGGGGGATTTGTGTGGAGGGGCCATTCTGGGGCCGGTGTTGCATATGAAGCCTGCCCAGGTGACTGACCTTTCAGTTAGGGAACAATGATCACAACTCCTGAAGCTTTAAGACGGCTGCAGATAAGTATGGATCTTGCAGGACAACATTAAATTGGAGAAAGGCAAATTACAAGAGTATTAGGCAAGAATTAGGGGGAGTCAATTGGGAAGAGTTGGTTTGGGGCAAGTCCATATCTGGCAAGGTGAAGGGTGTTTAAAGACCAAGTGCATAGCGTATGACAGGTATGTTCCAGTAAGGGGGAAGGACAAGGATGTAAAAGTCAGGGCACCTTTGATGTCAAGAAAAATGGAATGGCACAGCAGTGTAACAGCACAATACTTTACAGTGCAGGCTACTTAGGTTCAATTCCTGCTGCTGACCGTGAGTAGTTTGTACGTTCTCCCCTTGACCATGTGGGTTTCCTCAGGTGCTCTGCTTCCCCCACAGTCCAAAGACATACTGGTTGGTAGGTTAATTGCTCATTGTAAATTGTCCCGTGATTAAGCTCAGATTAAATCAGGGGATTGCTGGGCGGTGAGGCTTGAAAGGCAGGAAGGGCCTATTCTGCGCTGTATGTCAGTAATAAAAAAAACAATAAAAGTGGTGAACTTAGTGAGGAAGAAAAACTATATAAATATATAAAAGGTTTTGGATGCTAGAAACAAAAAGAGCCCTTAAGGATCACAAAGAAACCAAGAAATAACTCAGGAAGGGAATTGGGAAAGCCAGAAGGGGCTGTGAAAATTCCTTGGCAAGTAGCATTAAAGAGAACCTCAAGGTATTCCTTATATATGCCAATGACAAGAACATAATTAGGCACCAGGTAGGATAATTAAAGGATAAAGAAGTGAATGTGTGCTTGGAGGCAGAGGACGAGGGTGAGAACCTGAGAATTACCCTACGTCAGTATTTACAAAAAAAAAGAGCATGGAGTATAGGGAGATCAGTGTGAAGCATGTAAATTGCTAGGGAATTTTGAGATCTGCAAATGATGCAAAGATTGATGATGTTGTAGAGTTAAGAGAATGGCTAAGGATATAGTGGGATATAAATTGGTTGCACGTATGAGTTAAGAAGTGGCAGATGGAGTTAATCTAGCCTAATGCGAAGTGTTGCACTTTGGGACATCAAACGTAAAGGGGCCGTACACTGTTAATGCAATGTTTATGTGTAAGGGAGTCTTGGGGCCCACATCCGGAACCAAGGTTGGTAGGGTGGTAAAGAAGGCACATGAGGTGTTTACCTTTATTAGTTGACAGACTGCATTCAGGAGTTGTAAAACTATGATGTAGCTTTATAAATCTCTAATTTGGCCACATCTAGAGTATTGCATTCATGTCTAATCACCCCATTAAGGGAATAATTAGAGTAGTAGAGTAGATTCAACTTTATTGCCGTTGTGCCAAGTAAAGATACAAAGCCAATGAAATGCAATTAGCATCTAACCAGAAGTGCAAAAGAATAGTGTTATTTACAGAATAACTGTGAATAAAAAGTAAGTTCTACAGCACACAAATATAAAAGTACTGAGACAGTACAATATGGGTGCAATACTGCTTAGCGCTGTGATGTGAGGTTCAACAGGATCACAGCCTCAGGGAAGAAGCTCTTCCTGAGTCTGCTGGTGTGGAAGCGGAGGCTCCTGTAGCACCTACCGGATGGGAAGAGAGTAAAAAGTCCATGATTAGGGGAAGATACATCCTTGATAATGCTTTTCGCCCTGCCCAGGCAGCGTTTATGATAAATGTTCTCAACGGTGAATAATGTGGAGACTTTCAGGAGAATGCAGAAGAGGTTTACCAGGATGCTGCCTGGATTAGAGGACATGAGTTATAAAGAAAGGCTGAAGAACTTGGTCTCTATTATCTGAACATCAGTGGCTGAGGGGAGATCTGATGGGGGTATATAAGATTATGGGATGCTTAGACAGAGAAGGTAGCCACTATATTTTTCCCCAGAGCTGAAACATCTAATAATAGAGGCCACACAGTTCCAGAGGGAGGGAGTATATTCAAAGGAGATGTGCAAGCATGTGGAGAATATTAGATGCCTGATGATATAGTGGAGGCAAATGCTCAAGAGGCTCATAGATGAATGTGATGTATGTACAATAAATAGAAGGTCATTGTGTAGGTAAAAGGGTTTAGTTTAGTTGGACATTTGATTACTGATTTTGTAAGTTAGGCACAATATTGTGGGCCAAAGGGTCTATTCCTTGCCTGTACTGTTTCTGTGGAATATACTGCATATAACTGTCATGGATATTAGCTATAACTATTATGGATTATAGTGGGGTGGAGATACGACTCTAACAAAGGGGCTCCTTCCCACCACTAGCCTGCAGGTCAGCCTTGGGCAAGGTGTAGCTGCCCTCTTCCCCCCCCCCCCCCAATCAGGGTCGGGTGAAGCCATGGGAGAAGGTGGATGATCATCTGAGCAGCTGATGCATATCATTGGTCCTGGTTACGCGACCACTGACTCCAAACAGACAATCTCTGAAGAGTATTGACAACGGCCGGGGTCATCCATCTTGTAAAGACACTGCTCCAAAGAAGGCATTGTAGGACTTCTGTAGAAAAACTTGCCAAGGACAATCATGGTCATGAAAAGATTATGATTGTCCATGTCATATGACAAGGCACATAACGAGCGAGTAAATGGATCAATGTGTCAACATGAAGGGTAGTTCATCAATGGAATTGGAGGGGTGTCTCTATTGAACATCCCATCGTGCTGTAGGTTTAAGGAAATGAACTACAAAAGTACCAGAAATACATTGAGCCGTTTCTTAGCTCCAGCTCCCTTCATTGTTGTGGGGAAAATTTATTTCCTAATTGGTCTGATTAACAAATGTAAAGTAGATGTAATTAGCATAATTCAGTCAGCTCTTTCTCTTGATGGCATAATGAATATACCGTTCAACTTCCATAAGGAAAGGGTTTACAAATCCTGGGTTGCAAAGAAATGTCTTTTTTTCACTCTAATTAACTTAATCAGCCCAAGCAATATACATCTAATTACCATAATTGATGTTTTTTAATGTTTATAACACAGATTGTACAGCGTTAAAAATAGAATTGCAATTGACTTGATCTTCTGTCTAGTTATGAAGTTAACACTTAGTCATGGTGGGTTGGTATCAGGTTTGCCAGGAGAAAGCTGTTTGGAATTTGGCTCCAGATTGGTTGTTTTTTTGCCCCCCAAGTTTAAAGTCTATAAACAAGATATTAATAGGGATCAAAGTGTGACCGAGGAAATAAAGAAATAAATCCAGAGGAAGTCAGGGAAATG
Source organism: Hypanus sabinus (assembly GCF_030144855.1). Taxonomy (NCBI): domain Eukaryota; kingdom Metazoa; phylum Chordata; class Chondrichthyes; order Myliobatiformes; family Dasyatidae; genus Hypanus; species Hypanus sabinus. The sequence continues at coordinate 31,850,855 of NC_082711.1, read as the reverse complement.
AAGAAATGATGGATATATTGGCGTCATCATCTAAGCTTCTATGGATTGTAGAATGGTTCCTGCAGGTTGGATTTTGGTCAGTATCACCTCAAGAAACCCTGATCTGCTGTCCTGAGAATAGGTTGAGTTGTTCCAAGTGGTTTCATCTATAAAGTTGGATTGCAGCAGCTAGGGATGTTCTCACCGGAGCAAGGAAGCTTGGGAGGAGATTTAATAAAACAGTACAAGATCATGATGAGTTTAGTTACAGTAAATGATAGGAAGATCTTCTAGGCCAGGAGAAGTAGGTTAAAAATTTTAGGTCTAAGGAAACTGTTATCACACAATGACTACTTTGGATATGGGAAGTAGAAACTTAATGGAAATAGAATCAGTATGGGCTTTCAACAAGACATTGATTCAGCACTTGGGCAAAAAAAACTTTAGAACCCTACATCTGAACAAAGGAAATTATGAAGTTACAAGGAGTGAGTTCGCTATACCAAGAGATATCACTTGAATTGCATGGCAACAGCTAATATTTAAAGTTCAAAGTTAAAATAAATTTATTATCAAAGTACATACAGTATTTATTACCGTATGGGGCCTTGAGATTCATTTTCTTTAATACATTCACAGGAAAAAGAAAATACAAGTATCAGAGTTGGATTGTATGTGCATAGTTTGACAATAAAGTGAGCCTTGAAATACAATAGGATTTTATGAAAAACTATACATAAACAGACAAAGCCTGTGAAACCCCATTGGTTTCCTTGACTGTGAAAGTCTAGTAAAGACACATTCCGGTCCCACCAGACACAGGAGATTGAGACTGCTCTCCCATCCCAAATCCCAGTTTGTGTGGATAGTGTGTAATTTGCAACTCTATTACAACTTAGTGCCGAGAAACAACAGACAGCACACTGCATACAATTAAAGGAATTATATTTATGAATCTTAACTAAAGGGTTAGTAGAGAATAGGAAGAAAAAAACAAAAAGGGCCCATCTAATTAAACAGTCAAATGTGCACCAGTTGGATCTCAATTCAGCGATCCTCAGTCAATCTCTTAGTGCAGCTCCACTGGATCACAATCTCCCCATCCTACAACCAGAACTGTCCAGCATCTCTCCCCATTTCACGCCAAGCAAAAGACCCAGCTCGCATTCCAAAGCATCCATTATCTCTAACCATAATCCAATCACTGTTTCTACAAAAGGACTATTACATTAGCAGTAAAACCTTTCCCAGGGTGTTGAACCTGACAACCAATGTGCAAAAGAACACAGACTGGGCAAATAAAAATCATGATGAGAACCTGAGTTTTAAAGAGTCTTAGAAACTGAGTCTTTAGATCATAGAATCAGTTGAGAGAAGTGGTGAATTAAGTTATCCTCACCGCCTCAGAAGCTTGATGGTTGGTTTAGGACAACGGTTTCTATACTACCTGCTTGATGGTAGTTGAGAGAAGAGGTTGGAAGTCTTTGATGAAGGAGAAATAATTGCAGCTATACTTCATTCCTGATCATTTTTAGATCTCGGACCAATGTTTGGTTCTGAAGGAATGATGCAAATATTGAGCCTTTGTTAATATCATACACTGTATTTTAAGATAATCCCATTGTACATGAGGCACTTCAGTTCCCAAAGTACATAACAAAGGAGCATATACAGTATTGTGCAGTATTAGTCATATATCTAGGATGCCGAAAACTTTTGCACAGTACTGCAGTAAATTTATGTATTGTACTTTACTACTGCCACAAAAATAGAAACAATTTTATGATGTATGTGAGTGATAATAAACCCGATTCGGATATGGGCCTCTATTGTGGAATGAGATTGGGAAGGGGGCTGGGAAAGGGGAAATCATGGTTGGGAAAAGGGGAAAGGAGAGGGGTGGGAACAGGAAGCATAAGAGAGACATTCTGTAATGATCGATAAACCAATTGTTTGGTATCAAATTACTTTGCTGGATGTCTCAGGACTGGGTGTGTTTACATCTGCACCACCACCCCCACCCCCAACTGCCCCTGGCATTCCTCCTCTGCCACTTGGCCCACATTCCTCCCATGGTGCTCCACTCTCGCCATTCCCACCTGACTTACAAACTCGCTCTCTGCTCCAAATTGATAAATGCAGTACCATGCCAAAGTCTTGGGCACCTTAGCTATATAAATGTGCCTAAGGCTTTTGCACAGGACTGTAAATGCAGTTCTCTCTGACTTCTCCACCCAGGGCAGGATGAGTTAGAATTAGCAATAACATGAATTCAATCAGAAGTTCAAAGAGGCATTTTTCATTGACTTGGTCCTTTATTAAAGGAGCTTTGACAGCCTCAAGATGAGTCAGGAGCTTAATTCCCCTCAGCACAAATGATACAATTCAGCACATGGAAAGCCCACCCTACGTCAAGTGAGAGAATCACAATCAAGTTCATTATCACTGACATGTATCACAAAATTTGTTGTTTTGCAACAGCAGTACAGAGCAAGGCATAAAACTTACCCTCTAAGTTATAAAGTATATAAATAGTGCAATAAACCAATAACAAAGTGGTGTTCATGGCTTCATGGACCATTCAAGAAGAAACTGAGCTTTTGATATGAAAAATGGGATCTTGTGACAATGTGACATATAAAAAAACTTGAGTTGCTATTGCACATCTGATCTAAGTATAAGCAAAAGCGACTGAAATTGAACAACCCAATACAAGGAAAAATGTAGTCACTCATATAGTTGCCACACCTAATGCTCTGCTGCTGCTGTCTTCTTGCACAAGGCACAGATGGCATAATTGTCCAAGGAGCGGTCGATGCAGTTTGTCAGCATCTGAATGATGTGCACAAGAAGTGAAAAGTGATGCATTTGTGAGTGAGAATGATTGAAAATTCTAGTAGAAGAGAATTTTCTGCATTGATTTTATTTGTTGAAAAATTATTTGGAATATTCTTAAATTCTCAAAGCTTTGAGGAAGAAAGGCTTGTAGAACACCTTACACAAAATCATGAAGTTAATCTTTAGGTAAGATATTACTTCTTTCTTTTAATATTACTAAATGTTGGCCTTGCTCTAAAGAAAAGAGTTCTTTTTTACAATTTGCCAAAATCTGGCATTTTCATTTGGCAGAACACCAGTTAACATAAGGTTGTGTTTCAAATATCTCCCCTCTCTGCCTATTTGTTTTACTGCTAATTATTTTCTACCAAAGTTCTTGCTAGCGAAAAACCTGAGACCCAGCTAATGTGAGTCATGTTTACTGGAACAAGTCTTTTGTGAACCATTCTTCAAATCCGAAGCTCAGTTAATCAGAAAGGAATTACAATCATGGCAAGCTCCAGTTAAACCTATGCCACATTCTGCTGGGGATAAATCTGGGAATTGAAAGAAACCCTCCTCTTTCTCCAAGAATAGTGAGAAGTCCTTCAGATTAAAGCAGGCAGCTCCAATCTCCATTTTGCTTCCAGCTTTTCAAAGTCGTGGGAGAGCTCAGACAGTTACGGTTGTACTTCAATCACACCCCAGATGCACTGAGAAGCCTAGTTTATATCAAAGAGGAATTGAGGACGCAGAATCAATTGCTGCAGAAGTAGATGCATCTGGAATCATATCTCACAATTTTCAATTGCTAATTCTTCACTACCACCCAAAAAAATTTTTTTGTACTATCTTGGAAAAAATTGCAGGCAAATGGGATTAGAGTAGATCAGAAAGCATGGGCACTGAGAACCGAAAGGCCAACTTCTGCGCTGGATAACTCTCTGACTCTATAGATATTGAGGCTGATGACACATTCCTGTTGCTACAGCATGCACTTCAGTCAACCTGCAGTGCGCTGCAGCTGTTATCTGCGATGCTTCCTCAGAGTTTGCCACTCTTAGTGGGAAGCACTTTCAGTTGGAATTTGCAAATCATTATCGACCCTAACACAAAATGTTAGTTCCTGTCAGCTGCAACTCAAACTTATTTATAACTGTCACTTCATAAAACACAATTCTCTGCCAAGGAGAAGCAATAGCGTCCAGAAGCACTACACATTGCAATGGTATTGGGTTCACTGTCCTCAAAGCCCTAAGCTCAAAAGGAGATTTTATGCTCTATCTGATAGAGATATTTAGGGTACCCTCACTGTAGGGAGATTTCACTGTATCAACCTACTCTTCAAAGACTAGCCTGGTTCCCTGTCTAGTGCCTGGGGCAAGCTCTAGATAACAATATGCTCTATTTGTGTAGTGGTGGGTTCCCCCCCCCCCCATGGAGGAGATACTTCCAGCTAACAAAGCTATTTAAACACAGCTTATCATATTTTTAATGATGCACATTTAAATTTACACAAGTAGTTCTTAACACACCTCGAACACTCACAGAGGATTTCCGATTTATTTAAAAAATTCCAAATTACAAAAGACTGAACAACTACAATGGATGTGCAAACACAGGGACAATTCTTACAGACAAAAGGTTGCAGATGAACAAGGCATTCTGTTGCAGAAACTGAAAGTTGAGGAATAAATCCTAGTACTTCTTTTGTCACTTTGTCATTCTGTCATTCCCCTTGTCCTTCCTAATGATTCCAAGTGCTTTCTAACGTTTGTACTGTTCTGCCACATGTGATGTTTTTTCAAATACCTTTGCTGGGATGAAGTAATTCATGCTAGTGGTCTAAATACTTGCAGGGACAGAGATCTCAAACACCTGAAGTTAATGTTGTGATAGCTGACTATCTGAGTTGACAAATACTCCAACCATTGATTAATCTTACTTGTGATCATGTTTGATGTGCTAAGTGACAAAATCAGTCATCTCGGCAAACTTGGCTGATGCAGGCCAATTAACATAACCCCATTGTCTTATGTTGATTAAACATAGACATACAAGTCATCATTGTTTACTTGTTTAAAACAGGAAACTGAGCAAGGAATATTGGTTAGAGGTTTAACTTAGTCACAAACAAATGCTGCTGAGCTAGAAAGCTGAGGTTTGCAATTAGCCGCACAGGCTCTGGAAAATGAATAACCATTACAGCATCAATAAATGGCTGTGGTAAAATGTAGACAGGAGAGAAATATCCTCACATTATAATTCACAAATTTCTAAGTGCATTCGTCAATCAAAACAAACTACTCAGGCTGCGGTAGTTAGTTCCAATGGTATAGTTTTATCTCTGCAGTACGGTTTTAAATTTGCACCAGGTTGATGGTGATGGACATTTCCACCAGCTGGTGACTTGAAAGGCACAAAGTGTGATGAGGTTGACAGGACCCAACCCAATTCTTATTGCCACATAAAGAAGGCTATAACTGGAATAATTTTCAGCATATTGGCAACCATAAGGGAGGGCAATGTCAGCGATTGAAATGTCAGGTTGAAGCAGTAATTGGTGCTCTTCAGAGACCCAGGAGGCATTGACAGGTGCACTTGGAGTGGAACCAGCAACTCACATTGTACCAAAAATACTTGAAAGTGAAAAAGACTTGAAATGCTTTCTGTTCTCCAGTGCTCTCGCCTCTCACCTCAAGGACTGTCAATTAGCCACAAGATGTGAGGAGAATGATCTGGAGAAAGCTGTCAAGTGGAGGTGACAAGTTTGTGTCAAGTGACTAAAGAAATAAAGACCAACTCAACTCTTGAGGGCATGAACTTCAGTTTCTAGTCACTTTCCCCCCACCTTCCCTGGTCTCACCTATCACCTGCCAGCTTGTACTGTTCCCTCTCTCCTCACCTTCTTAATCTGGCTTCTGCCTCCTTCCTTTCCAGTACCAATGAAGGGTCAAAGCCCCCTGAAGGATCGTGTTTATTCCCCTCTGTTGATGCTGCCTGACTTGCCGAGTTCCTGAAGCATTTTGTGTGTGGTGCACCCTGGAAATCAAAGTGCTCGGGAGAAGTGAACTGGCCTTGATTCAAGTAGTAAAGAATAGCCATGTCTCATTGATCTCCTTATATTGCCTTTGAAATATTTGGACCAGAATTTCAATATTGCAACATTTGGTGACATTAAGCCATCTGTCAGGATTTTCCAGACACAAACATGTAAATTTGTAATTGTAATCACAAGAGATTCTGCAGATTGCAACACATTTGCAATCGTAACTGGTTGTGCAAGGCAAGTAACTGCTCAGGAGCCTTCAAGGACCTCTGCTCCTAACCACATTGTCCAGATGGGGTGGAAATTTCCTATCATGCATATTCCTGATGAGTCCCTGTAGCATTCTGAGCATAGTCCTCGAGAGCAAAAGGGTTGGGAGGGGATTTATGCTTGGATACACTGGGTGAGGTACAACCAGATTTCACCAAGGAGAAGGATGTAGAGGTTCGTGAGAGCAGTGTAGGGCAAACATAGAGCCAGGGCACTTTGAGATCAAGAAGGAGGTTGTGCTGGCTGCTTCAAAGAATTTCAAAATGGTGCCTGATGGGATATATTGAAGGAAGCAAGAGAGAAGATTTCAGGGGCCTTCACAAAGATTTTTCTATCCTCACTAGCAATAGGCAAGGTCCTAGAAGACTGGAGATCAGTCAAAAATATTCCTTTGTTGAAGAAGGGAAGTAAGATTAATCCAGAAAGTTATAAGATAGTGAGCAACATATCAGTGGTAACAGAGCTATTGGAGAAAATCATAGGGATAGGAGCTACGTGCATTTGGAAAACATTGGCTGGATTAGGAATAGTCAGCGTGGCTTTGTGCAGTACAGGCCATGTCTTAAAAACCTAACTTGATTTGTTTGCACAGGTAATGAAGGAAATTGACTAGGGTAGGACAAGTGAATGTTGTCCACGTGGGTTTTAGCAAGGCATTTGACAAGATCCCTCATGGAAGACTGATCCAGAAGGTTAAGATGCATGGGACTCACATGGGACTTGGTAGTTTGGATTCAGAATTCACTTGCCCATAGAAGACAGGGTGGAGTCAACAATGGGTTTTATTCTGGCTGGAGGTTTGTGACCACTGATGTTCCTCATCTATTGGTGTTTATGTTGTTTGTGATACATGTAAATGATTTAGATGCAAATGTAGTTGGTAGTAAGCTTGCAAACAATACAAAAATGGGAGTAGTGGACAGAGTAGAGGGCTGCTAAAGGGTACATTGGAATATACATATGGACAGAGAAATGATGGATGGGTTAATCCAAACAAGAAAGGTGTGTAGACTTTGGAAAGGATGCACAAGAGGTTTAGCAGGTAGAGGGTATAAGCTAGAAGAAAAGTTTGAACAAGCTTGGGTTGTTTCCTCAGAAGCATAGAAGGCTGGGAGAAGACTTGATAGAATATAAGATTATGAGCATAGATAGAGTAGACAATTGTAATCTTTACCCCAGGTAGAAATGTCAGATGTCGCATTTACATTTCATGTAAATGCTGAATGTTGCATTTTCGAAAAACAAATAAGTAAATTCTGAACAGTAAGACCCTGGGGAATGTTGTAGAACTGAGGGATCTCGGAAACAAGAACATGTTTGATGAGAGTTCCTGAAGAAGGCTTTTGGAACGCTGGCCTTTATCTGTTGGGGCACTGAGTATAGAAGCTGGAATGGTGTGTTGCAGTTCTACACAATGTCAGTTAGACTGCATTTGGAATATTGTGTTCAGTCCTGATCACCCTACTAAGGGAAAGATGCCATTAGGCTGAAAAGAGTGCAGAGGAGATTTATGTTTTCAGGACTCGAGGGATAGAGTTATAGAGAGAGGTTGAGCAGATTGGGACTTTTCTCATTGGAGTACAGGAGAATGAGGGGTGATTTTATAATGTCATAGAACACTACAGCACAGAAACAGGCCCTTTGGCCCATCTAGTCTACAGTCAACTGTTAATCTGCCTAATCCCTTTGACCTGCACCTGGACCAAACCCTCCATACCTCGTCCAACCACGTCCCTATCTAAATTTCGCTTTAACGTTCATCCACCACTTCTGCTGGCAATACATTCCACCTGTTCACCACCCTCTGAATGAAGAGATTCTACACCCCCACGTTCCCCTTAAACATTTCGCGTTTCACCCTTAATCCATCACCTCCAGTTCCAGCTTCGCTCAACCTCAGTGGAAAAACGACTGCTTGCATTTACCCCGTCTATACCCCTCATAACTTTGTATACCTTCATCATATCTCCCCTCATTCTCCTACATTCCGAGGAATAATGTCTTAACCTATTCAACCTTTTCCTATAATTCAAGTCCTGTGAATTTTCTGTCATCTTTCATTCTTATTGACTTTTTCCTGTAGGTTGGTGACCAAAACTGCACACAGTGCTGCAGATTAGGCCTTTCCAATGTCTTGTACAACTTCTACACAACAGCCTATGACACCTTGATTTATAGAGGTGAGTGTATGAGGGACATAGAGAGAGTCAATGCACACAGTCTTTTTCCCAGGTTTGGGGAATCAAGACATAGAGGACAAAGTGTTAAGGTGAGAGGGGAGAGGTTTAATAGAATTGTGAGGGATAACTTTTTCATCTGGAGAGGGATCAGTACATGAAATAAGCTGACAAACGAACTGGCTGATGCGGGTATATTGAAAAGGTACTCGGACACATACATGCATTGGAAAGGTTTAGAGGAATATGGGCCAATCATGGGCAAATGGGCATCTGGATCACTATGGACCAGTTGGACCAGAGATTCTGCCTCTGTGCTGTTTGACTCTATGACATTATGATTCTGTTAGAGGACGTGCATCTGTAGTGAGAGGGGAAAGTTGGAAGAAGAAGTTTCCTTACGCAGAGAATGGTGGCTGGAATAAGTGACTACGGGAATGGTGGAACTGGATAGAAAGATGATATTGTAGAGGCTTTTAGATAGACACAAGATTATACAAGGAACAGATTATACAGTAGATCATGTAGAAACAGAAGAAAATTCAGCATTATGTTTGGTGCAGACATTGTGGGCCAAAGAGCATGTTCCTCTTCCATATTCTACATTCAATGAGTGAGGGTAGCCTAAGGAGTTGAAAGCTACCAGTTCCCCACTCCCACCCCAAACACCAACACTCTCACCCAATATCACAGCTTACATGAGACCAAGGGATATAGGTCAGCAAGTTTTGAAAGTCTGGTGTTCATTAAGGCGATGTTGGTGAACCATGGTGAGGGCTATATACAATACTTTTAAATATACCTCTTATGAATTATGGTTTTTATACTATTGAGCATTTATTGAGTATGCCCACAAGTGAATGAATCTCGGGGTTGTATACAGTGATGTAGATGTACTTTGATAATAAGTTTACTTTGAAATTTGAACCTCCTGGTCAGAAGATGCCAACTTACCAGCTGAGGAAATTCCTCTCCTGGCACTCTATCAAGCTATTTACTTCAAAATCAGGTTTGTTATCACCATCAATATGACATAAATGTGTTGTTTTGCAGCAGCAGTACAGCAAAATGACATAAAATTACTATAATTTCAAAATAAATAATTAGTGCAAAAAAACAAATAATAAGATTGTGCTCATGGCTTCATGAACCATTCAGAACTCTGATAACAGAAGGGAAGAAGATGATCCTGTGGGTCTTCAGGCTCCTGTACCTCCTCCTTGACAGTAGTAATGACAGCGTGGCATGTACCGGATATTGAGGGTCCCTATTGATAGATGCTGCCTTCTTGAGGAATGACATACTAAAAATGCCCTCGATGGTGAGGAGGATGTCTGTAAAGAAGCTGACTGAATCTACAACCGTCTGTAGCCTCTTGTGTTGGAGCCTCCATACCAGGCTATGATGCAACTAGCTGTGATATTGTCCCGTTGCAGAGGGAGGTAGGAATCCTTGGGTGAGAAGCTTGGTGGCTAATACTGAGAGGATGTCAGTTTTGGATGCTACACTGTAATTGATAAACAGCAGCCTGACATATGATTTGCTGTTGTCTAGGCTGTCCAAAGCAGAGAAGAGAGCCAGCGAGATTTCATTCACCGTAGACCTGTTGCAGCGATCGATGAATTGTAGCAAGTTCAGTCACGAGTTAGTTCTTGTAGGTCACATGGTCAGCACAACATTGTGGGTTGAAGGGGCCGTGATCTGCTGTAGATTTTATGACCAATCTCTCACAGAAATTCATTACAGTAGATGTGAGTGCTACCAGCGATAGTCCTTGAGGCAGTTCATTCTGCGCCTCTTAGGCACCGGTAGGCTTGCTGCTCTTTTGAAGCAGGTGGGAACCTTAGACTGAAGTAGTGAGAGGTTGGATATGTCCTTGAACACTCCAGTTAGTTAGCCAGCACCAGTTTTCAGTACCCGGTCCGGTATACCATCAGGACCTAATGCCTTGTGAGAGTTTACCCCTTTCTCCATTTCAAAGCATGTGTGAGAAGCATTGAGCTCATCAGGGACTGAAGTATCACTGCCATTTATGCCGTTAGACTTTGCCTTAAAGGAAATAATGGCAGGCAAACACTGCCACAGCTGTCATGCAACCTATTGTGCCTTTAAATTGCCTTTTCACTCTCATGATAGTGTTCCAATAGGTTATCCTGGACATTTTGTGGGATTCTGAGTCACTGGTCTTGAACACCACAGATCACAGATGGATGATAATTTTTCCCTCAAAGGGATGATGTGGAAACTTAGGAACAGGATATATTCAAGACCTGACTCAACGTAATACATTTACTTTGCATCACAGGCGGGTGTTCGCTGAAGCTGTTGCATTCTGGGATATGGTGTCTCAGTAGACAGATAATGTTAGCATCACATAATCTAAGTGACCAGGGAAGCTTGTGCCAAGGACTGACTTTAATGCATGCATAATTGATCCCTTACCTTTCATGCCATTAACGTATAATACCAGTATTTCAGAATTATTCTCTTCTGCTGCTCCGGAACACTGCAACATTAAGTCAAAAACTGGAATAACAGAAACAGAGTAATGCCATAGAAGGGTTTTATTTTATTTAGAGAAATAGCATGAAATAGACCCTCCCAGCCCTTCAACCGCACCACCCAGTGAACCCTGACACGCCAACTTAACCCTAACCCAATCACATGACAATTTACAATGACCACTTAACCTACCTGGTACGCCTTTGCACTGTGGGGGGAAACCAGAGCACCGGGAGAAAACCCACACACACATTCCACAGGGAGGAGGTACAGACTCCTTACAGATTACATTGGAATTGAACTCTGAACCTTGACACCCCAAGCTATAACAACGTTGAACTAACTGTTAAGCCACCATGTTTCAAAGTTTAGAGTTCAAATTTCGAAGTAAATTTATTATCAAAGTACATGTATGTCTCCATATACTACCTTAAGATTAACTTTCTTGCAGGCATTTACAGTAGAACAAAGCAATATAAGAGGCGGGACTGCGCAGGCATGTGAAGGAAGCCTGGGAAGGAGGGAAGATATAAAAAGGAGAGAAAGAGTGAGGTAGTTCTCTTTTGGAAGAAGACAGCGAGGCTTTGAGAGGAAGTGCGGCAGCGGCCATTTTCAAATTGCTTCTCAGATCGGAGTTCTGAGAGGCGGGACTGCGCAGGTGCGTGAAGGAGGCCCGGGAAGGAGGGAAGATATATAAAGAACGCTGCCTTAAGAAGCGGGCAGCTTTGTTTGCGGGCAGCGGAGTGAGCCGGGCGCAGAGTGTAGGGCTTGGGCTCAGAGGGCTTAGGCGGAAGAGGGCACAGTCGGCTTATCTTTTAGTTCTCCTTGTTATTTTCAGTTATTCAGGAAGTATGAGTGTGAGGGCAGCTTGTTGAACTCGGTGTCGGATGTGGGAGATCCTGGAGTCTCCGAGCCTCCCGGACGTCCACATCTGCACCAGGTGCGCCGAACTGCAGCTCCTGAGGGACCGAGTTAGGGAACTGGAGATGCAGCTCAATGATCATCGCCTGATCAGGGAGAGTGAGGAGGTGATAGAGAGGAGTTACAGGCAGGTGGTCACTCCGGGACCACGGGAGGCAGATAGGTGGGTTACAGTCAGGAAGGGGAAGAGTCAGGTACTAGAGAGTACCCCGGTGGCTGTACCCCTTGACAATAAGTACTCATGTTTGAGTACTGTTGGGGCGGACAGCCTACCTGGTGGGAGTGACAGTGGCCGAGCCTCCAGCACAGAGGACGGCCCTGTAGCTCAGAAGGGTAGGGATAGAAGAAAGAGGTCCATAGTAATAGGGGACTCAATAGTCAGGGGTTCAGACAGGCGGTTCTGTGGAGGTGATTGGGAGTCCCGGATGGTAGTTTGCCTCCCTGGTGCCAGGGTTCGGGACGTTTCTGATCGCGTCCAAGATATCCTGAAGTGGGAGGGTGAGGAGCCAGAGGTCGTGGTACATGTAGGTACCAATGACATAGGTAGGAAAGGGGAAGAGGTCCTGAAACGAGAGTATAGGGAGTTAGGAAGGCAGTTAAGAAGAAGGACCGCAAAGGTAGTAATCTCAGGATTACTGCCTGTGCCACGCGACAGTGAGAGTAGGAATAGAATTAGGTGAAGGATGAATGCGTGGCTGTGGGATTGGAGCAGGGGGCAGGGATTCAAGTTTCTGGATCATTGGGACCTCTTCTGGGGCAGGAGTGACCTGTTCAAGAAGGACGGGTTACACTTGAATAGTGGGGGGACCAATATCCTAGCGGGGAGGTTTGCTAGGGCTAGTAAGATGGGGGGGCGGGAATCAATTTGAGGAAACTATGGGAGAGGAGGTTAGTTCACCAGTGGAGCAAGTAAATAGACAGTGTGTGAGGGAGGAAAGGCAGGTGATGGAGAATGGATGCGCTCAGCCCGAAGATGTAGGGGAGAAGAAAGAAAAGGATAATAAATTTGAATGCATTGTTAGGGATGAAAAGAGAGGAGGAGATGGAGAGTATCTTAAATGTATCTATTTTAATGCAAGGAGCATTGTAAGAAAGGTGGATGAGCTTAAAGCGTGGATTAATACCTGGAATTATTATGTTGTAGCTATTAGTGAAACATGGTTGCAGGAAGGGTGTGATTGGCAACTAAATATTCATGGATTTAGTTGCTTCAGGTGTGATAGAGTAGGAGGGGCCAGAGGAGGAGGTGTTGCATTGCTTGTCCGAGAAAATCTTATGGCGGTGCTTTGGAAGGATAGATTAAAGATCTCCTCTAGGGAAACTACTTGGGTGGAATTGAGGAATGGGAAAGGTGTAGTAACACTGATAGGAGCGTATTATAGGCCACCTAATGGGGAGCGTGAGTTGGAAGAGCAAATGTGTAAGGAGATAGCAGATATTTGTAGTAAACACAGGGTGGTGATTGTGGGAGATTTTAATTTTCCACACGTAGATTGGGAAGCTCATTCTGTAAAAGGGCTGGATGGTTTAGAGTTTGTGAAATGTGTGCAGGATAGTTTTTTGCAACAATACATAGATGTACCGACTAGAGATGGGGCAGTGTTGGATCTCCTGTTAGGGAATGCGATAGGTCAGCTGACAGATGTATGTGTTGGGGAGCACTTCGGGTCCAGTGATCACAATAGCATTAGCTTCAATATAATTATGGAGAAGGACAGGACTGGACCTAGAGTTGAGATTTTTGATTGGAGAAGGCTGACTTTGAGGAGATGCGAAGGGATTTAGAGAGAGTGGATTGGGTCAAGTTGTTTTATGGGAAGGATGTAATAGAGAAATGGAGGTCATTTAAGGGTGAAATTATGAGGGTACAGAATCTTTATGTTCCTGTTAGGTTGAAAGGAAAGGTTAAAGGTTTGAAAGCACCATGGTTTTCAAGGGATATTAGAAACTTGGTTCGGAAAAAGAGGGATGTCTACAATAGATATAGGCAGCATGGAGTAAAGGAATTGCTCAAGGAATATAAAGAATGTAAAAGGAATCTTAAGGAAGAGATTAGAAAAGCTAAAAGAAGATACGAGGTTGGTTTGGCAAATAAGGTGAAAGTAAATCCGAAAGGTTTCTACAGATATATTAAAAGCAAGAGGATAGTGAGGGATAAAATTGGTCCCTTAGAGAATCAGGGTGATCAGCTATGTGTGGAGCCGAGGGAGATGGGAGAGATTTTGAACGATTTCTTCTCTTCGGTATTCACTAAGGAGAAGGATATTGAATTGTGTAAGGTGTGGGAAGCAAGTAAGGAAGTTATGGAACCTATGACAACTAAAGAGGTGGGAGTACTGGCGCTTTTAAAAAATTTAAAAGTGGATAAATCTCCGGATCCTGACAGGATATTCCCCAGGACCTTGAGGGAAGTTTGTGTAGAGATAGCAGGAGCTCTGACAGAGATCTTTCAGATGTCATTAGAAACGGGGATTGTGCTGGAGGATTGGCATATTGCTCATGTGGTTCCATTGTTTAAAAAGAGTTCTAGAAGTAAGCCTAGCAATTATAGACCTGTCAGTTTGACATTAGTGGTGGGTAACTTAATGGAAGGTATTCTTAGAGATAGTATTTATAATTATCTGGATAGACAGGATCTGATTAGGAGTAGCCAGCATGGATTTGTGTGTGGAAGGTCATGTTTGACAAACCTTATTGAATTTTTTGAAGAAGTTACGAGGAATGTTGACGAGGGTAAGGCAGTGGATGTAGTCTATATGGACTTCAGCAAAGCCTTTGACAAAGTTCCACATGGAAGGTTAGTTAAGAAGGTTCAGTCGTTAGGTATTAATGCTGGAGTAATAAAATTGATTCAACAGTGGCTAGATGGGAGATGCCAGAGAGTAGTGGTGGATAATTGTTTATCGGGATGGAGGCCACTGACTAGCAGGGTGCCTCAGGGATCTGTTTTGGGCCCAATGTTGTTTGTAATATACATAAATGATCTGGATGTTGGGGTGGTAAATTGGATTAGTAAGTATGCCGATGATACTAAGGTAGGAGGTGTTGTGGATAATGAGGTGGGTTTTCAAAGCTTGCAGGGAGATTTATGCCGGTTAGAAGAATGGGCTGAACGTTGGCAGATGGAGTTTAATGCTGAGAAGTGTGAGGTTCTACATTTTGGCAGGAATAATCCAAATAGAACATACAGGGTAAATGGTAGGGCATTGAGGAATGCAGTGGAACAGAGAGATCTAGGAATAACAGTGCATAGTTCCCTGAAGGTGGAGCCTCATGTAGATAGGGTGGTGAAGAAGGCGCTTGGAATGCTGGCCTTTATAAATCAGAGCATTGAGTACAGAAGTTGGGATGTAATGTTGAAATTGTACAAGGCATTGGTAAGGCCAAATTTAGAATATTGTGTACAGTTCTGGTCACCGAATTATAGGAAAGATATCAATAAATTAGAGAGAGTGCAGAGACAATTTACTAGGATACCTGGGTTTCAGCACTTAAGTTACAGAGAAAGGTTGAACAAGTTAGGTCTCTATTCATTGGAGCGTAGAAAGTTGAGGGGGGATTTGATCGAGGTATTTAAAATTTTGAGAGGGATAGATAGAGTTGACATGAATAGACTGTTTCCATTGAGAGTAGGGGAGATTCAAACAAGAGGACATGATTTGAGAGTTAGGGGGCAGAAGTTTAAGGGAAACACAAGGGGGTATTTCTTTACTCAGAGAGTGATAGCTGTGTGGAATGAGCTTCCTGTAGAAGTAGTAGAGGCCAGTTCAGTTGTGTCATTTAAGGTAAAAATGGATAGGTATATGGACAGGAAAGGAATGGAGGGTTATGGGCTGAGTGTGGGTAGGTGGGACTAGGTGAGATTAAGAGTTCGGCACAGACTAGGAGGGCCGAGATGGCCTGTTTCTGTGCTGTGATTGTTATATGGTTATATATGGTTATATGGTTAATATAATCAATGAAAAACTACACAAAAGACTGATAGACATCTAATGTGCAAAAGACAACCTGTGTAAATCTGTACTAAAAACAAGTAATTAATTAATAGATAGATAGATAGATAGATAGATAGATAAGTAAGTAAGTAGGTAGGTAGGTAGGTAGAAAGATAGATAACCCTAAAAGCATGAGTTGCATAGTCCTTGAAAGTGAGTCCATAGGTTGTGGAATCAGTTCAGAGTTGAAGTGAGTGAAGTTATCCACCATGATTCAGGAGCCTGATAGTTAAAAGGTAATAATTCTTTCTGAACCTGTTGGTATGGGACCTAATTTTTATAAGTATAATTTTGACAGAGGCATACCAAATTATGAGTGGTATAGAGAGGGTAAATGCAAGCAGGCTTTTTTTCACTGAGATTGGGTGGGTCTACATCTAGAGGTCATGGGCTAATGGGTGAAAGGAAAAATGCTTAAGGAGAACAGGAGGGGAAACGCCTTCACTCAGAGGGAGGTGAGAGTATGGAATGATCTGCTGGCATAAGTTCAATATTTAAGAGACATTTGGATAGGTACAAGGATGGCAGGGGTATGGAGGACTATGGTCTGGGTGCAAGTCAATGGGACTAGGCAGATTAATTGTTTGGCACAGACTAGATGGGCCAAACAGCATGTTTCTGTGCTGTGGTGTTCTATGACTGTATGACTCTTAAGACTCCAGTGAGAAGAGAGATGGCCTGGACAGTGGAGGTCTTTGATGATGGATGCCACTTTCCTGTGCCAGTGCTCCTTGTAGAGGTGCTCAAAAATGGACTGGGCAGTATCCATCACTATTTGTAAGCTTTTCAGTCCTCAGGCATTGGTGTTTCCATACCAGGTAAAATCATGTTCAAAGTTCAAAATATAAACAGAAAAATATATATGTCAACATATACAACCCTAAGATTCATTTTCTTCCGGGCATACTCAATAGAAACACTAACTATAATAGAATCAATGAAAGACCGCACCAACAGGGTAGACAACCAATGTGCAATAGACAAGAAACTGTGAAAATACAAAAAGAAAGGGAAAAAAATATATAATAATAAATAAATAAGCAATAACTGATGAGAACATGAGATGAAAAGTCTTTGAGAGTGAATTTTGGGAACAGTTGAGTGATTCGGCAAGTGAAGTTGGGTGAAGTTATTCTCTCTGGTTGAGGGGTAACAACTCTTCCTGAATCTGGTGGTGTGAATTCTGAACCTCCTGTACCTTCTTCCTGATGGCAGCAGCGAGAAGCAAATGTGACCTAGGTGGTGGAGGTCCCTGATGATGGATGTTGCTTTCATAGGGACCATTCTGTATAGAGGCATTCGCTAGGGTCACCAGTACTGGATGGGAGTGAGTTCTTTAGCCCAACTTTGTGATAACTCTAAACTACTTGCATTTACTAATGTACAAGTACCACAGCAAGTTCAGGCAACAGCAGCTACATGATAATTTTCAGAACTTATAAGTTTGAAGTGGGAAGATTAGAGTGGATCTGACTGCCCAGCGGATACAGTGAATAGTGATAAATTTCTGTGCCTTCACCAGGAACATTCACAGGTAGGATCAAACAAAATAAATCTATTTCAATTGAGGTTATGGTTGAACAAACATGACTTCGGCATTGAAGGTGCATGTGTGAACCCTTCCAAATGCCAGTGAATTGAAATGTCTGTGTACACCCACATTTTACTCTTAAATCACTGAATAAACTCACTACAGAAACTTAAATCAATTATTTTAACTCCAGTGTAACCTGTTAGCAATGAGGAGGTGTTAATTACTGCCAGTCAACTTCTAGGGCACTGAAAATTAATCATTACAGCTATGGAATGTCATTTCTTTAGGCCTTAGTTGTTTATTTTGAACTTGTTTATTTTAACTGAACACAAGAGACCCTGCAAATTCTGGAAAATCCAGAGTAACACACACAGAATACTTGAGGAACTCAGCAGGTCAGGCAGCATCTATGTGGAGAAATAAACAGTCATCTCTTACTCTCTTAGCCCCTACCCCTTCTCTTCTCCTCATCTGCCCTTCACTTGCCTCCAATGTCCCTTCGCCTTCCCCTTCTCCCATGGTCCACTCTACTCTCCTATCAGATTCCATCTTCTTCGGACCTTTTCCTTTTCTGCCTATCATCTCTCAGCTTCTCACTTCATCACCCCACCTCCCCCATTCACCTTCCTCCTCATGTGGCTTTACCTTCTAGCTTATAGTCCTTGCCCTTCACCACCTTGTGATTCTGGCCTTTTCCTCCTTCCTTTCCAGTCCTGATGAAATGTGAACTGATCATTTTAACTGAGATGAGTTTTTAAATTTTTTCCCCCTCTTTTAATCCAAATCTTTGTTCCTTCTCTGTAGTTCTCACCCTCTGTACTTGATTTGTCTTTGAACTCACCAGTCTAATTTTCTTTATCTTCTCAGTCCTCAGTCCTGCATTCCATTGTGCTCCAATCTAACCAGTAAAGAGACTGCAAGCGTGCTTGCTCTGCACAGGCAGAGCCTGACTGCCCTGGAGCAAGCCTTTCCACCTCCCATTTCCAGAAGCCTGCAGCAAGGCAAAGAATACCTTTGAGATTAAACGGTGCAAGGACAAATCTAACCAGCAGCAGATGCCATTTAATTTTCTTCGACCTTTTGTGCTGCAGTGTCCACACCTGAAAGATGCAGCTGAAAGCTGAAGCACAATATTAAATACATGAACAATGTAAATCAGCTCACACAAACTGAGCTATGTTGAGGCTATTGACTCTGTTACATTTATTTGGGATTAAATACAAGTACATCATGGATTAAGTACAATTATGCAAATTATGTTGACAGAGTGCAGTAAATACTTCCCAGAGGCAGCAAAATGGACTAATTGTTTCCGTATGAATATCATCTTCAATTGGATGCGAGCTTTCAGGCTGGTATTTAAGTAGATGAAAATGTTACCTTAACGACCCACATTGGCAGAGAACTTCTTCCCTCAATCACTAATGCCAGATGGTTGCTTTTTCTTGCATGATATTAAAAGATGTTTCTAATTCACAGTATTGATTCTGCTAGTGAGTTAATATGTGGACTAAATTGTTTCTGTTTGAGAAAATTACTGAAGGAACTTTATTTTATGGTGATTTGTGTCGCAGGTTCCAAAAAAACAGATTGCTCTCCAGGTACAGAACATTGCCTTTAACAGTCTGTAATTATCACAAAGTATTCTCTGTTAATTGACTGATTCAGGAAGCTAAATATAATGACTACTTATTAATCATGAAAGGAAATATACAGTGGCAAGGCAGCTGCAATAATTGCACTAACGATGGAGAAACGTTAATTAATGAAAAGAACAATGATGTAAAAAATTAGGTACATAATGTTTAGCCACTGACTTAATATGCTTTGGGAACTCATTAGTGTGTGTGGCATCAATGGTGTGATGGAGATAGTTACAGCACCCACACTGTGAACCTTATGCCAAGAGACAGGAACCAGTCTTTGTTGCTGTGGATTACATTGGGAAAGTAACCTTGGTGGCACTTTCATTATCATTTTAAACACAAATGTAGGAAATTAAGAGTGGGCCATTTGCTACCCCACACTTGATCTGTCATCACTACAATTATGGTTGGTTTTCTATCTTAGTTCGATTATCCTTCACTAACCCCAGGATCTTCAATTGGAGCAATTTGTCTTATGATTCTGTTGAGTATTTTGAGGGGGCAACAAAGAGAATTAATGGAGTCGGAACAGTAGATGTGGATTACATAGTTTTTGGCAAGGCTTGTGACCGAGTCCTGGTCCATAAGGTTGTAGCAAATGAAATCCAAAGAAGGTTTGAAAATTGGATCCAAGATTGTCTTGGTTTGAGGAGGCAGGCGAGAGTAGCCAACAGGTCTTTATCTGAATAAAATCCTGTAATGTGTGGTGCATCTCAAGGATTAGGGCTGGGACTATTGTTGTCCATCACATATAAATGACTTGGATGAGAATGTAGGTAAACTAAATAGTTAATTTGATGACAACAAAATATTTGTGGAGTTAGGGGTGCTGTGAAAGGATGCAAAGAGACATAGACCAATTGGAAAGCTAGATAGAGCAGTGGCATTCAGATGTTAATCTGGACCAGTGTGAGGTAATGTATTTTGGGACATCAAATACCAACAGGACATATACAGCAAACATCCAGGGCCTCAGGAGTATTGATATACAGAAGAATCTTGAGATGCAAGATCACAGCTCCTTGATAATGGCAACAAAGGTTCAAAGGATTGAGAAGAAACTATTTAACATGTTTGCCATCATAAGTTGAGGGTTTGAGTCTAATGTTGGGATGTCATGTCACAGCTGTGCAAAACACTGGCTTGGTCACACCTGGAGCATTGTCTGCAGTTCAGGTCTCCGCACTACACGAAGGATGTGGTAACATTAGAAGGTGTGCAAAAGGGATTCTCCAGGACGTAGTGTGTGGAGACCAGAACTGCAGTACAACTTGACCTGTGTTCTGGGCACCTGCAACATGATGGCCCGACTCTTACATTCACCTCCTCAGCCTATGAAGGCAAGCCTACTGAAAGACTTTTTCACCACCCTGTCTTCTCCTGCCTCACCATTTTCAGGGAGCTATGAACTTGCAGGAATCCAGGAAAAGTGTGAATAGGACTAAGGCATTTGCTTTGCATGGTATCAAACTGATTATCATAATAAGTACAATATCCATTTGAGTCCATGGTGTTGGAAAAAGGCAGATCTTTCCCTCCAATGTTGCTGAAAAGAGAGCCATAATAAAATCTGCTGTTAACAATGTTTAGGAGCAATAAAAAACTTCAATCCACCTGTAAGTACAGAACCTGGGATCAATCATTTATGACAGTGTTAAATTATAATAAACTCTGTTCCCTGAGAGTAAACTTGTCATGCAATTTCAAAACACAGTCTGCTGGAGGAACTCAGTTGGTTGATGCAGGGTTTTGACCCAAAGTGTCGATAATTTCTTCCCTTTCACCAAGGCTGCTCAACCCTCTGGGTTCCTCCGGTAGATTGTATGTTGCTCCAGATTCCAGCAAGTGCAGTCTCTTGTGTTTCCTGTAATATCAATCCATCTTGTAAAACTAAGTTCCTCATCTTAGAGCGTCAGAAGTTCATAAGAAAGGTAACACAGTCTATCAAGCCAACACCAGCCATTAAGGACCCATTTACACTCATCCAGCACTCATCCCATCTTTCATCCTCTCCAGAACCTTTACTCAGCTTCTCCCACAAACCTACACTGTAGGGGAAAACTTACAATGGCCAATGTAGCTACCAACAGGCAAGTCTTTGAGGAAAGCAGATCGCCCAGAGGAAAACCACATAGCCACCGGGAGGATGTCCGAACTTCACACCGACATCACCAAGGTCAGGGTTAAATCCCGGTCTCCCACTCCACCCGCTGCGACCGAACTCATTTCAGGTTGCAAGACATGATGTCAATTTATTGAATTGATTGCAGACATACAGAACAAGTCATCACTTATGGCTAGACCTCAGCAGCATTTCATTTCAGGAGGAGGTCAAACCACTAATGACAAGACTGTCAATTGATTAAGACAATTCAGTATTTTCATTTTCCACTCCTGTTTTATCCCCCTGAGCCAAGCTGTGATACATTCTGGGGTCTGTTTTGGATTGACACTTGTTTCTGCAGTTGTACGGGTAAGAATTAAAGTCTGCCGTGCTATTTTAGTCCCACAGGACATATTAAAGCTATATTTAAACAAAGTATAAGGATTATTATTGGAAAGCTGGCATAAAAAGTAATCTCATAACAATTGATTGCATTGCATTTATAAATGTTTCATAGCTAATGTTTATAAAAAATTAATAAGCCAAGTTACACAATGTTATTACATCTATAAACTGGTTTGTATATTGTGGCTTAACTGAAATATTGCAAATAATTCTAATGATTTAACTTGGGCGTTATCAAAAGCTGTTAACAATTTAGTGTAATTGTTTAGCTACATGAGTAATAATAGTGATGTTCATTTTCTCTTAAATAGAATGGGAACTAAACGTATATAGACATCTAGACAGTTACATGAAATGTTAATGTTTGCAATGAGGGCCTTCAGCCTTAGTTTATTTTAGTTTCTTCTGATTATTTCCGTTTATACCAAACGATACTGCAAATCTGAAAAGTAGAGGGTAACCTCAGCAGTGTTGTGGTTGTGTCTGTGGACTAATAATATAGAGATTGAGAACAAGAATCTCGATAACAGGAGTTAGTTGGATGGTGGCAAGATGGCTGCAGAAGTATGCCCACAAGAAAATGAACCTCAGGGTTGTATACAATGACTTATATGTACTTCAGTAATAAGTTTACTTTGAACTTTATTTTCAGTTTGAGAGTCTAAATTCTATCATCAAAGTCTGGATGCAAAAAAAAATGACATCCATAAAAGTGATCAGCACTCTCAGATTAACCTATTAGTGGCTAGGGTTGCATATTGGCTGTCCTTGAATGCTTTGGCCTTATCTGTGACCCCATCAAAGAGTATAGAGCCAGTATACTTGGATTTTCAGAAGGCCTTTGACAAGGTGCCACACAAGAGGCTGCTTAGCAAGATAAGAGCCCATGGAATTACATGGAAGCTATTAGCATGAGTGGAGCATTGGGCTGGTCAGTAGAAAACAGAGAGTGGGAATAAAGGAATCCTAGTTGCTAGTTACCAATGGAGTTCCGCAGGGGTTGGTGTTGGGACCACCACTTTTTACGATGTATGTCAATGGTTTGGACTACGGAATTAATGGATTTGTGGCTAAATTTGACAAATATACAAAGGTAGGTGGAGGAGTGGGTAGTGTTGAGGAAACAGAGCATGCAGAGAGAGTTAGATAGTTTAGGGGAATGGGCAAAGAAACGGCAAATGAAATACAGTGTTGGAAAGTGTATGGTCATGCACTTTGGTGGAAGAAATAAACAGGCAGACTATTATTTAGATAGGAAGAGAACTCAAAATGTAGAGATGTAAAGGGACTTGGGAGTCCTTGTGCAGGATACCCTAAAGGTTAACTTCCAGGTTGAGTCGGTGGTGAAGAAGGTGAATGCAATGTTGGCATTCATTTCTGGAGGTATAGAATATAGAAACAGGGATGTGATGTTGAGGCTCTATAAGGCAGTCGTGAGACCACACTTGGAATATTGTGTGCAGTTTTGGGCTCCTTATTTTAGAAAGGATATTCTGACATTGGAGAGGGTTCAGAGAAGATTCACAAGAATGAATCCAGGAATGAAAGGGTTACCATTTGAGGAGCATCTGGCAGCTCTTGGGCTGAATTCCCTGGAGTTCAGGAGAATGAGGGGGGGATCTCATAGAAACATTCTGAATATTGAAAGGCCTGAACAGATTAGATATGGCAAAGTTATTTCCCATGGTAGGGGAGTCTAGGACAAGAGGGCACAACTTCAAAATTGAAGGATGTCCATTTAGAACAGAGATGTGGAGAAATTACTTTAGTCAGACGGTGGTAAATCTGTGGAATTTGTTACCACGAGAGGCTGTTGAGGCCAAGTCATTTGGTGTATTTAAGGTAGAGATAGACAAGTTCTTGATTAGCCAGAGCATCAGAGGGTATGGGGAGAAGAAGGCAGGGGAATGGGGATGACTGGGATGACTGGAAGAATTGGATCAGCCCATGATTGAACGGTGGAGCAGACTCGATGGGCTGAATGGCCTACTTCTGCTCCTATATCTTATGGTCTTAAGAAGGAGACTGGTCAGGCAGTTACATTTGCAGTCAGTGGCCACTTTATTAGCTATCTCCTATATCAAATAAAGAGGCCACTGTGTGTATGTTCGTGGTCTACTGCTTCCGTTAGTCCATCCACTTCAAAGTTCGACTTCTTGTGCTCCAGAGATGCTCTTCTGCACACCATTGTTGCATGGTTATTTGAGTTACTGTTGCCTACCTGTCAGCTTGAACTAGTCAAGCCATTCCTTTCTGACCCTTCTCATCAACAAAGCATTTTTGCCCACAGAGCTGCCACTCACTGGATGTTTTTTGCTTAACCCACCATTCTCTGTAAAGTCTACAGACTGTTGTATGTAAAAATCACAGGAAATCTGTTGCAAGGAACGGGCGAACCCAAACGCAGGACACTGGCACGAAGATAGAGTTAGGATGCAGACGAGGGCGTGAGCGTGGCAGGAGCTGAACGGCAAACAGGAGAGAGAACGGAAAAGCAGGAGGCAGACAGAACTTAACTTGAAACAGGGCGTTGCTGGAGCTGAACGGCAAACAGGCGGCAGGCAGTACTTAATCTTGACACGGAGCATTGCTGGAGTTGAACGGGAAGGTAAATGGCAGCAGGCAACACTTATCTTGACACGGACAGACAGAGTTACACAGGTAAACCGCAGAACTGAAGTAAAACTTAGAAATCACAATCCTAAGCGGCTGGGACCGTGAATTACCACACTGGCTAAAATAATGATTTGGCGATGAGTGGATGCAAAGCCAGGATATTTATGCTGCAGGTCTAGATGAGAATCAGATGTGCCACAGTCAAAGGGAATTAGGAGAAAATGGGGAATTGACAACCGGGACCGTGACAGTACATCCCCCCTCCCCCTCGAACGGGAGCCTCCAGGTGAACCAGCAGGCTTGCCCGGATTGTCGCGATGGAAATCTCGGATGAGGAAAGGGTCCTAGATGAAGGAGTGGAGGATTCAGGTGCACTCCTCAGGACCATATCCCTCCCAATCAACAAGGTAATGGAAACCCCTACCTCGGTGGGGCACATTCAGTATTTGCCGGACAGTGTAAGCTGGGTAGTCGTCGACGACCTGGGCAATTGGAGGAGGTCCAGCAGGAGGGCACAAAGGGCTGACGGACGCAGGTTTCAGTTGGGAGACGTGGAACGTGGGATGAATGCGCATGGATCTGGGCAGTTTGAGTTTGACCACCGAGCGGTTGATGATGCTCTCAATTTCGAATGGTCCAATGTAACAAGGGATTCACTCTTGAGGGGGACGTCTCTTCAAGAAAGGCAAACCTTCTAACCAGGCTGATAGCTGGGTGCTGGAATTCGGTGGTGATCGGCGATACACCAGTTGTGGCCGAGCGAGCGTCCTTCCAGATCTTGCAGCACCAGCAGAGATGGGCCTGAACTGAAGGCACAGCGATGTCGTCTTTGTGGGCAAGAAGCAGAGGGGGTTGATATCCTAGGGAGCATTCGAAAGAGGACATACCAGTGGTGGCACTGACCAGGGAGTTGTGGGCATACTCAACCCAAGTGAGATGGGTGCTCCGGGATGATGGGTTACTGGCGGAAATGCAATGCAATGCTGCTTCCAAAGCCTGATCTGCTCGCTCTGTTTGACCATTAGTCTGTGGATGGAAAGCAGAAGACAGACTTGCTGAAGTTCCAAGGGCTTGACAGAAGGATTTCCAGTCTGGGAGATGAATTGGGGGCCCCGGTGCTGAACAATGTCAGAGGGAACCCCATGAAGGGGAAGACGTGTTGGTCGGCATTTCACGGGCTGTAGGGAGTTTGGGAAGGGCTTGAAGTGCACGGCTTTGGAAAAACAGTCCACCAGCTGTGTTACCATGTGAAAGGGCTAGTCCAGGGACGAAATCTGGAGCAATGTGATACCAAGGGCGGCCAGGGACAGGTAGGGGACGAAGCAACCCAGCAGCTGGTCAATGGGAGGCTTTTCCGCAGGCACACACAAAACAGGCAGAGACGAAGGAGCGAGTGTCAGCATCCATGGTGGGCCACCAGGAATGTCGCTTCAAAAGGGACAGAGTTCAACCGATTCCAGGATGGCAGGTAAACCAGGAAGTATGCCCCCACTGGAGAACCTGAGAACGGACAGAGTCAGGCACGAAGAGGCGATTGGGGGTGGGGGGGTCCATCACCTGGGTCAGGTTGAGTCCATTGGGCCTCTTTAACTATGGACTCGATCTCCCAGGTGAGAGCAGCCACAACACAGGATGGTATCAGGGTTGGAAGGGTCCTCCTCTGAAACGTACTGACAAGAGAGAGCATCTGGCTTCACGTTCTTGGAACCAGGACAGTAGGTGAGGGTGAAATTGGCCAAAAAAACAGTGCCCAACATGCTTGACGGGAGTTAAGGCGTTTAGCTGTCTGGATGGATACCAGGTTCTTATGGTCCGTCCAGACGATGAATGGGTGTTCTGCTCCCTCCAGCCAGCGCCTCCACTCCTTCAAGGTGAGTTTGATGGCCAGCAACTCCTCGTTCCCAACGTCGTAGTTCCGCTCAGCGGGGGATAGACGGCGAGAGAAAGCAGCGCAGGGATGGAGCTTTTGGCCTGGGCCGGAGCATTGGGAGAGGACCGCTCCCACACCAGAGTCCGAGGCGTCTACTTCCACAATGAATTGGCAAGAGGGGTCAGGTTGGACCAGGATGGGAGCAGAGATGAAACGCCTCTTCAGATCCGAGAGGGCTGAGTCCACTTTGGGGGTCCAGTGGAAGGGGGTCACAGGAGCTGGGTAAGGGGTGCTGCCACCCGGCTGTAGTCCCTAATGAAGCGACGGTAGAAATTAGCAAACCCCATGGGGTTGCTGGAGTTGTTCAAGTGTCGTGGGTTTGGGCCACTCTGCCACTGCCCGGATCGTTTTGGGATCCGCCCTCACCTGCCCGCTCTCAATGATGTACCCCAGGAAACTGACTGAACAGGCATGGAACTCACGCTTCTCAGCCTTAACAAATCGCTTGTTCACCAAAACCCTCTGAAGAACCTGGCGGACATGATGGTTGTGCTCCTGGAGATTATGGGAGAAGATTAGGATATCATCCAGATAAACAAACACAAAATGGTTAATAAAGTCCCTAAGGACATATCAATAATTCAGCTGCATGCTTCTAAAATGGTCAAGGTTTCTGACTTTTTTCCACTCAGAATATAAAAAAACTCAACTTCCTTCTGCTGCCAGTTTAAATCTGCTGACTTCTATCACTCTCCCAGTTCTTCTTGTAATTTAAAACACTTCATTTAAATCACTCTTCAGTTTCCATTTTTCCAAACAAGCTCAGCGCTCCCAATTTCTCCTCATATGTTAGGTTCGCCAAACCTTGTAAGCCTTCTCCTTACAGCTTGATGGTCCTGAGGAATTACAATAATGACCGACTTTCCTGTTATTTGGACCCAACATGAACGCAGAGTTTAAGGAATGGCTTGGTAAGTATCTTCTATGGTTCCAGCTTCAGTCATTCATCTACTACTCCATGAATTAATCAATAAAGCAAACTATCCCATATGTTTCCTGGTGCCTTTAGGGATCTGTGTACTTACACCCTCTCAAATCCTCTCTAACCTCAGTATCCAACCATATGAATTCTCTCGCGCTCCTCAGAAGTAGCATCTCACACTTCTCCAGGATGATTTTCACACAGAACTTTTCTATTACTCCTCTGAGTAGACTAACGATATTCCTGGATGTTAGACTACAAGGCCATAAAACTGTAAGCAGAGTTAGCCCATTGAGTTTGCTCCACCATTTTCCTCTCAGCCCCAGTCTCCTGGCTTCTCCCTGCAACCCTTATGCCCTGACTAATCTAGAAAATATGAATCTGTGCCTTAAAAATACCAAAGACTTGGCTTCCACTGCCACCTGTGGCAACAAATTCCACAGATTCGCAGCTCTCTGGCTAAAGACATTCCTCTTCAACTCTGTTCTAAATGGATGTCCCTCTATCGTGAGGCTGTGCTCTCTGATCCTAGACTCCCCCACTATTAGGAACAATCTCTCCACGTCCACTCTATCAAGGCCTTTCAACATTTGATAGGTTTCAATTAAGTCCACCTTCATTCTTCTGAATCCTAGTAATAACAGGCTCAGAGCCATCATATGATAAATGATCAATTGATCATTTTTGAGAACCTGCTTTGAAATCTCTCTAATGTCAGCAAAGTCCTTCATAGATGAAGGGCTGGAAACTTCTCACAATATCCCAAATGAGGCCTCACCAGGGCCTTATAAAGCCTCAACATTACACGCTTGCTTTTATATTCTCGTCCTCTCAAAATGAATACTAATATTTCATTTGCCTTTCTTACCCCTGAATCAACCTGCAAATTAACCTTTACGCAATCCTGCACAAGGGCTCTCAAGTCCCTTTGCACCTCAGATTTTTTAAATTTATGAAAGTCTATGCTTTCATTTCTTCTACCAAAGTGCAGGACTATATGCTTCCTGACACTGTATTCCATCGGCCACTTCTTTGTCTATATTCCTAATCTGTCTAAGTCCTTCTGCAGCCTCTCTGCTTCCTCAACACTACCTGCTCCTCCACCTATCTTTGTATCATCTGCAAAACTGGCCACAAAGCTATCAATTCCATGATCCAAACCATTGAAGCCGGATCAAATTTACACTGGGCTTCTGGCCCAATGTAAGTTCCTCTACCTGCCTCATGAGATCTTGACCTGGTCATTCAGATCGTCTTTCAAGAGATTAGTTTTGTAAAATCTGGGGATACAAGGAGGAGTCATTTCATCCCACAATGATAGAGAGAACTTTGCCATGACTCTCTTTGCTTTTCTTCTTGTGCACTGTGGTTGACAGAGTACACCAGAACATAGAACATGAAACCGTGCCGCACAAGAATAGACCCTTCAGCCTATAATGGCTCCCCTGACAACAATGCCAATTTAAAATGCACATCTGCCTGTACGTGGCCAATATTTCTAAATGTTGATGTTGATAGAATCATAGAGGAATAGAAAACTACAGCACAGAAAAACAGGTACTTTGGTCCATCTAGCCAAAGCCAAGCCATTTAAGTTTCCTAGTCCCGTCAACCTGCTCCTGGACCATAGCCCTCCATACCCTTCCAATCCATGTACTATCCAACTTCTCTTAAACTTTGAAATTAAAATCACATTCACCACTTGCACTGGCAGCTCATTCTACACTCTCTCCACCCTCTGAATGAAGTAGTTTCCCCTCATGTTCCTTAAAAACATCACCTTACACACTTAACCCATGACCTCTAGTCGTAGTCCTCAGTGGAAAAAGCCTTGCATTTCCTCTATCTATATCCCTCATAATTCTGTATACTCTATCAAGTCTCTCCTCAATCCACTTATGTTCTAGTGAATAAAGTTCTAACTATGCAATCTTTCCTTATAACTCAGGTCCTCCAGTCCTGGCAACAACCTTGTAAATTATTGCTATATTCTTCCTATCTTCTCCTGTAGATAGGTGACCAGAACTGCACACAATGCTCCAAATTAGGCCTTATCAACATCTTATCCAACTTCAACATAACATCCCATCTTCTGTACTCAATACATTGATCTATGAAGGCCAATGTACTAAACGATTTCTTTATGACCCTATATGCCTGTGATAGCACTTTCAATGAATTACAGACATATATCCCCAGACCCCTTTGTTCTACCACACTCCTCAGTGCCTGACCACTCACAGTGTAAGTCCTACCCTCGTTATTCCTCCCAAGTACAACACCTAGTGCAACACATGTTCTCCTTCTGACCTTATAGTTAAGTCCTCTTATATTTGGGATCTTCTTTCTGTGGAAAAGACTGATTATCTACCCTGTCTATGCCTCTTTTATCTTGGTCTGGTCACCACTCAGCATCTGATACTCCAGAAAAAAAGAATCGATGCTTGTCTGGGATATGGCCAGAGAACTGTAAAGTCAAATCACCATCTAGTGTGTGTGGGTGGGGGGGGGAGGGGGGGGGGGAAGGGGATGCTACTGCACAGGATCGAAGTAAGCTGCACAGAGTTGTAAACTTAGTCAGCTCTGTCATGAGCACTGGACGTTTTCAAGGAGCGATGCCTCAGAAAAGGCATCACTCAGGACATGCCCTCTTCTCATTGCTACCATTAGAAAGGAGGTACAGGAGCCTGAAGGCACACACTCAATGATTCAGGAACAGTTTGTTCCCCTCTGCCATCCAATTCCTGAATGGACATTCAACCCATGGACACTACCTCAGTACGTTTTTGTTTCTCATTTTGCACCACCGACTTAATTTAACTATCTTATAAAATAAAACTTTTTATACATCCACAGAATATACTTGCTGTAACTCACTATTTCACTTTTGTTTCTACATGATTATGTATTGCATTGTACTGCTGCCGCAAAGTTAACAAATTTCACAACATATGCTGGTGATATTTAACCTGACTCTGATTCAAAATTAAAATCGACCGTCCATGATAATCTTGCTGAATGTCATAGTGGGGATAAATGATCTAACCTTGCATCTATTTCATGTTCTGTTGATTCAGACTATGAGACAAGATACAGTGGCTAACAGCCATTATAAATTCTGATGTTATCTCTAAACTTTTGATCTGGATCTCACTAGAATGGATTTAATCTGTAATATCTTTAACCTTTCTGCTCTTTCATTTCGTCCCTCCACCCAATTAACACGACTGCTCACAGATTTTTTTTCCAGATGCATTTGGACAGTGGTCTGCCCTAAATTGTTAATCGCCCAGCAGCCCATTCATCACTTAATTGCAGTGAACCGCAATTAGCAGACGAGGAGCT
Organism: Hypanus sabinus; assembly: GCF_030144855.1. Classification (NCBI taxonomy): domain Eukaryota; kingdom Metazoa; phylum Chordata; class Chondrichthyes; order Myliobatiformes; family Dasyatidae; genus Hypanus; species Hypanus sabinus. The sequence continues at coordinate 31,820,643 of NC_082711.1, read as the reverse complement.
AACTGCGCCAAATAAACTGCAAGTTCAGATGGAAAGTGCTCAGCTGGGAACAATCTGCTTGAGGCCCCTGTTTAGAACAAATACGTCCCGGCACAGTGAAATAGCTCCAAAGGAAATACAAGTCAAGGGCATTCCTGCTTGCTTATTAACTCTCTCCTGCTTCTAACTGTATTACAGGTGGAACATTCTGGGCACACAGGGATCGCTCCTGAGTTATTTCATTGAACCGATCTACCTGCAGAGTATTGTGTTAGGAAGCACCCACCGCGTTGACCATCTTTCCCGGGCGATATGCCATCGGCTAGAAGATATTGGGCAGCTGCCATCACCCTACCGATATAACCAGCCTCTCCTCAGTGGTATGTTATCAGCCTGACGAACACGCGGACAATCCCCACACCACACTGAGACCAGTGATTGCTACACCACAGGTAGAATGTAATGAGTCGACCTTCCAAATGACTGAAGACCCTGACTGTTAGAGTTCATAACAAGAGAGTTGGGTTTCCATTCCTTTCCACCTGTTAATCAGCCCAGCCTGGCCAGCACTGAGCAAAGTGACGGACAAGATCAGGCAACCGAGTCTTTCTGGAAACCTGCACACTGGTTCATGATTCAATTCGCCTCAAGGGCATGATAGCATGAAGGTTCTGTTACCAGACCTGCAGCAGACTTCTGGACCATTGATCCACAGTGGTTCAAATTCCACCACTGGAGCAACAAAAAGGGTTTTGGCCTCCTTATAAGACCATAAGATATAGGAGCAGAATTTGGCCATTTTCCCTCTTGGCCCCAATCTCCTGCTTTCTCCCCTTATCTCTTCATGCCTTGACTAATCACAAATCTATCAGCCTCTGCCTTAAATATACCTAATGACGGGCTCCAAAGCCCCCTGTGGTGACATATTCCACATATTAGAAAGGGCACAGAGGAGATTTACCAGGATGTTGCCTGGTTTAGAGAAATCCATTATGGTCAGAGATTAAGGGAGCGAGGGCTTTACTCTCTGGAGGGAAGGAGGATGAGAGGAGACATGATAGAGGTGTACAAGATATTAAGAGGAATAGACAGATTGGACAGTCAGCGCCTCTTCCCCAGGGCACCACTGCTCAGTACAAGAGGACATGGCTTTAAGGTAAGGGGAGGGAAGTTCAAGGGGGATATTAGAGGAAGGTTTCTCACTCAGAGAGTAGTTGGTGCGTGGAATGCACTGCCTGAGTCAGTGGTGGAGGCAGATACACTAGTGAAGTTTAAGAGACTACTAGACAGGTATTTGGAGGAATTTCAGGTGGAGGGTTATATGGGAGGCAGGGTTTAAGGGTCAGCACAGTATTGTGGGCTGAAGGGCCTGTATTGTGCTGTATTGTTCTATGTTCTATATTCACCACTATCTGGCTAAAGAAACTCCTCCTCATCTCCATTCTAAAAGTATGTCCCTCTATCCTGAGGCCGTGTCTACTGGTCTTGGACTCTTCCAGCATCCTCTCCACATACACTCTATTGAGGCCTTTCAACATTTGATCGGTTTCAATGAGGTCACCTCTCATTCTTCTGAATTCCAGTGAGTAGAGGCCCTGAGCCATCAAATGCTTATCTGAGAAAAGATGAGTTAGCATTAGAGAGGGTCCCGAGGACATTCACAAGACTGATCCTAGGAATGGAAGGGTTACTATTTGAGAAGCATTTGATGGCTCTGGGCCTGTACTCACCAGAATGAGAGGAGATCTAACTGAAACCTATCTAATGTTGAAAAACCTAAATAAAGTGCACATGGAGAGGATGCTTTTATAGTGGACGAAATTAGGACCCTAGAGGGCACAGCCTCAGAATACAAGGATGTCTGTTTAGAACAGAAATGGAGGAATTTCTTTAGCCAGAGGATAGGGAATCTGTGGAATCCATTGCCATGGATGGCTGTGGGGCCAAGTCACTATACATTTAAAGCAGTGGTTGATAGGTTCTGGATTAGTAAGGGCATCAAAGCTTATGTGGAAAAAGCAAAGTAATGGGGTTGAAACAGATAACAAATCAGCCATGATGGGATGGCAGAGCAGATTCGATGGGCTGAATGGTAAAATTCCACTCCTAGGTATTATATTTTATGAAATTTAAGCAATTACATAAAACCTAAGTTTGAAAATAAAATAATCTCGATACCAGTGAACATAAAACTACAGGATGGTTACAGAGGTTAAAAGAAAGCAACCTGGTACACTTATATTCTTCAGGGAAGGCAATCTACCATTCTTATCTTGTCTGGCCCAGCTGTGACTCCAAACTCACGAGCTGGGTTGCTTTTTATTGCTATTCCACTTTGGGGTAATTGGGGATAAACAATAAATGTTGCCAAAAACATTCATATCCGGTAAGCAAATAAGTGAAAGGAAATGAATCTGTCTCCATCCTCTTAAACTGAACAGATGTCGGTTGACTGTGAGATTCCACCTGTAAGGCTGGTTCCTGAACAACACTTATTTTCTTAGGTGTATTTGAGAAGCTGGTTCATACAGGTGGAAACCTGAGACACCAAGTCAAGACTAAGGAACGTACACCAATTACAACCAGACTTGCAACTCTCCACAAAATAGAATTGGATGAATTCATCTTTACTCACTATGATCTTCTTCCCACACACCTGAACCCCTATCACATACTGTTGCTTATTTCCCCTCCCCAACCTATCAGCAACATGTGAGTTCTAAAAACTCATGCAGATCCTCAATAAGCCTGTGTCCCATCTTGCCATCATGGCGTAGTTGTCTGTGTTTCTCACTGCCTCCTCTCTGTGTGTGTTGGGTTATACAGACAAACCTACAACCATTGGGATAGACCTCCGATTGTGTGGGAGCTTCTCCTGCGAATGGAAAGGGAATGTGGCCAGTGCCTGTACTGGACAGAACAGTTCTATGTCCAGTGCATGTGACATGATCAAAAAGCTGTCAGCTGATCAGTGGTTGGAAAGATTTGGTTGTGATGAGCTTGCAGGAGTGCTGAATGCGTGAAGCCACTGAACTGGCAGCAGTCAGAGCTGAATGTGGACAAGCATGAGGTGTTGCACTTTGGGAGGACTAACCAGGGTAGGACTTACACAGTGGATGGTAAAGCATTGAGTCGTGTGGTAGAAGAGAGGGATCTGGAAATGCAGGTCCACAAGGGCTGCATGTGAGCTCGATTTCAATGCTCAAGAGAAGTTTTGATGGGTACATGCAAGATAGAGTTACAGGGGGCTGTGGTCTCACTGCAATTCGATAGTAGTAGGCAGTTTAAATAGTTCAGTACAGACTAGACGGGCCAAAGGGCCTGTTTCTGTGCTGTCGTGCTTTATGGCTCTACTGATTGTTGGCAGATGTGTGATGGAGGGTGGTAAATTATACAGAGCCTGAAGGAGGCAATTAGGAATTTGTGAATATTTTTGTTGACTCTGACAAATCACGTGAGGTTATTGAAACTCTTGCTTCACTGTTGCCACATCCCCAGAGTTGGAGAGTTTGGATTGACCTTTCACTATCTTTTAAACGTCTACTTCTCTCCCATACTCCACTTTCACTACTATAGAATATGGACCACACGGTCAATGGCAGCGTTTAATATCCATCCTTGATTGTACCTGTCTGGACTGAGAAAACGGCTAAGCATCAAAGAAAATTGGTGGAATCACTGATAGTGAAGGATGTTGTCAAGGGATATTGCAATCAGTTAAAAACTTGGGTGGAAATGAGGCCTATAATTTCCTTCCTTCTGCCTCCCTCCCTTCTTAAAGAGTGGAGTAGCATTTGCAATATTCCGGTCCTCTGGAACTATTCTGCAATCTACTGATTATTGAAAGATTATTACTAATGCCTCTACAATCTCTTCAACTACCTCTCTCAGACCCTGTGGTGTAGTCCACTTGGTCCAAGTGACTCATCTATCTTCAGACCTTTCAGCTACTCAGGCAGCTTCTCTTTAGTAAAAACAACTCCACTCAGTCCTGCCCCCGACACTCTCGAATTTCTGGCATACTGCTGGTCTCTTCCACTGTGAAGACTGACATAAAATACTTATTAAGTTCGTCCGCCATTTCTTCGTCCCGCATTACAACCTCTCCAGCAACATTTTCCAGCGGTCTGATACCCAATCTCAGCTCTCTTTTATTCTTTATATATCTGTTATCCTCTTTTATATTATTGGCTAGCTTGCCTTCATATTTAAGTTTTAAGCTTTACTTCCTAATCCATGCACTCTGTTGTAAAATAACTTTTTTTTATCTACAGAGGACTCTTGTACTACAAGTTCATAGATCTCTGTAATTGGCTACTCAGGTAGATAGTTTGTTGAATGACATACTTGCCTTCATCAGTCAGGGCATTAAGTGTAAAAGTTGTGAAGCTAGGTTGCAGCTGTATAGGCCACACCTGGAGTATGGTCTATCGTTCTGGTTGCAACACTATAGGAAGGATGTAAGAGCTTTGCAGAAGTTTCCCAAAGATATTGCCTGGATTGGAGTGGGTTACCAATAAGGAGGAATGGACAAGCACGAACTGTTTTCTCTGAAGGCTGAGGCCTACCTGATGGAAGTATATAAAATTGTGAGAGGCATAGATAAGGTAAATGGTCCAAGTTGTTCTCCCAGGTTTGAAGTGGGGTAAGGTTTAAAGGAAATATGTCGGCCAAGGTGTTCCTTACACAGAGAGTGGTGGGTGTCTGGAATGCACTACGTGGGGAGGAGGTAGAAGCGGACATGAAAGCAAAGATAAAGGGCCATTTAGCAGACATGCGAACAGGCGGGAAATAGAGAGATATAGACTATTTTAGTTTAGATTGGCATCATGGACGGTGGGGATATGATGGATCGAAAGACCTGTTCTTTTGCTCTGCTGTCCTGTGTTGTTCTATGCACCACATTGGTGGGATTGAAACTGCATTATAGGTTGAAGAGCAGATTTCTCCTCTGAAGCATGAGTGAATCTAATGGATATTTTATGAAAATCTAACAACTTTGTGGACACTGTTATTAAGGCTAGCTTTACTTTCTAAATTAAAGTTTGTTTAATTGCTTGAATTTAAGTCCCCAAGCTGCCATGGAGAGATTTTAAATCATGTCTGTGGAACAATAGTCCAAAACTCTGACTGCTAGTCCAGTAACATAGCCGCTACACTTCCAGACCCGGAGTTAATAGCCCAGAAACACAGGGGACCAAATTCCCCCATTTTGTGCTGCCCTTCACTATTTCCCAGCTCAATTTCTCTTTCTGCATGATTGCCATTACCCTTCCAGGCATAGTGCACTTCCCCTTCAAAAGGTCCAGATCAGTTTTAAGCAATACATTGCTAGCCCAGAGCAAATTGCAATATTGGGCAACTGATGTTTGCAGCCAAGAAACAAATTGGTTGGCATGATTGCAAAGGAAAACTTAATAAGCTGACAGCAGGAAAATGGTGTGCTGCAAGCATTTCAGTCAGGATCACTTGGTGATATACCATTTCATACCGCTACAGTACTGTGCAAAATTCTTAGGCACACATATATAGCTCAGGTGCCTGAGACTTTTGCACAGTACTATGTCTGTCAACGTGGAGCGGAGTGTGAGCTTGTAAATCTGGTGGGAGCAAAGGATGCTGGGACTGGTGAGCGCCATGGGAAGGGCGTGGAAAAGGTGGCAAAGAAGGAGTGCCAAGGGCGGGGTGTGGCCACGGGTGCAGATACACCCAGCCTTGAGAGACACGAAGCAGGGTTATTTGATTCTAAACCGTCAGCTCATTGATCATTACAGCTTTCTGCTCCCTTCCCCTTTTCCCAACCATGATTCCTCTCTCCCTGGCCCCTTCCCACTCATAGTCCACAAGAAAGACTCACAAAGTGTATGAAAAGAGACACATAGGTCATGAAATTTGTTTTTTTGTTGCGGCAGAAGTACAGTGCAATACATAAAATTACTACAGTACAGTACGCTAGCTATGCACGTGCCTAAGACTTTTGCACTGTACTGTAGGTCACTGATCCATGAACCCAGGTTCAGACTTCACTTAAAGTTCTGCCTAGGAGGAGTTTGCACATCTTCCCCGTGACCACAGTGGTTTCCTCAAGTTCTCCCCCACATCTCGAAGAGATTCTTGTATTCTAATTGTAGACTTGGTGTGATTAAGGGGTCAGAAATAACAATAGAGTGTTGCTGGAAAAAAAGAGAGAGAATAAGGTGCAGGGCTACAAGGAAATGAAGATAGGAGAAATGGATTTGTAGGATTTGACCCAATGGGGTGAGTGGTCTTCTTTTGCTGTTTTAAATGAGTCAGTAAATGGGCAGGAGTTAATCACAATCCCCACACCTGTTTTCAGAAACCAGATGACTTAGCTTCCCTCACCCACGGCCCCCCAACTCTCGACCTCTGTTAAAATTAAAATAAGTTTCAGGTTTATGCTTTACTTTCTAACCCATGCACTCTGTTGCAGAACAACATAATTTTTTCTATTATCTTTAAAATGTCAGTCATTAAGTTCTTAATTTAAGTTTAATTCACATTTTAGAGATAATTGCTTACTTGGACTGAAGCCAAATTAATGAATCGCTGGCACTTGAGTAGAACACTCAATTTTGCAATATTAAGCATCATGGCTTTCTAATGTTGCATTGAAACAATAAAAAAAAGCCATTGTTGAATAGTCACCGAGTACATTAATTTAATAAATTGAGGTTTCATTTTAATATGAATTCTGTGTGTGCTTTATTAGCAGTAAATTTTGTCAAAACTCCTTGGAATATTTAATTCAACTGACTTTTGCCACTGGATTTCCCAGCTATCAGCAGTATATTGTGAATGTGAATGTCAGCACTCTCAAGGGACCTGATAATTATTTTATTTTACTGAGATACAACACAATAACAGGCCCTTCTGGGCCAATCAACCCTCGCCACCCCACTAAACCCATGTGACTAATTAACCACGTAATCCACACGTCTTTGGAATGTGGGAGGGAATCCACGTGGTCACTGGGAGAACATACAACCTCCTTGCAGACTGTAGTGGGAATTGAACCCGGCTTGCTGGCACTGTGTAGCAATGCACTAACTGCCACACTCAAGTGGCACCTGCCCCGCTGCTGCCCAAAATAGAGCCCCACAGCACGAAAATCCATAGCCCTTCAGTCCATAGAATCTGTGATGATCATCAAGCACTTGCCATTTTATTCCTACATTCCCACCAGCTCTACCCAGATTTACCTCGGCACTAGGAGCAGTATATAGTGGCCAACTAACCTACCAACTCACATGTCTTTGGGATGCTGGTGGAAGCTGGATAACCCGGTTGAAATTCATGCTGTCACAGGGAGTGTGTGCAAACTTCACCCAGGTGGCACCTGAGGTCAAGATAAAGCCCAGGTGGGTGGAGCTGTGAAACTGTTACTCCCACATAAAATCCCTTCGTGGCGTCACACTGTGGAGGTCCACCTGCAGAGGTTTCACTCAATAATTCCTTCATCTTTTGCCTTTCTCATATCTTCCCATGAGAGATTATCTGGTCCATCAATTCCATGCCAGTTCACAGAGCAATCCCACTTCCCCCACATTTTCCAGTAACCTACTCTCTCTCTCCCTCTCTCCAAAGCAAAATCGGCACTGTAGAGGGTAACACTGACCCGTCGGCAAAATTACAGATGCATGAGTAAGCCATTCTGAGTCTTGCTCGATTTCATCCAGTTTAGTCCCTCCCTAGATGCTCCATAAACAAAGAATCAGAGGGGAATTAAGAGTGTGTTTGGAATGAAGTAACGTGGACACAATAACAACAGATAATTCTCATCAGATCAGGCATCCTCTGTGGAGAGAGAAATGGTTAATGTCCCAGGTCAATGACTTTTCACCAGAACTAGAGAAGGTTGTGGGGAAAAGTGAGACAAGGAGCAAACAGAAGAAATATGGAAAGATGGAAGGAGTAGACTGATGGACACATTTTGATGGTGCCAGCTGAGAGAGAATGGTGAATAATTTTGAATTATTCTGAGGCATAAGAACTGAAGGAAAATTCTAAGAATTCTAAGAGAATTCTAAGAAAACTCTAAAAGAAAAAAAAAGCAACACCAGAACTCTAAGATATAAAAACATTTGTACTACTGGGTATCTGAAAACTGCTCAGCAGGTTAGGTCAGGTCATGGAGAGAGTAAAGTGAAGTTAATATTGCAAGCCGATGCATTTTCATCAGAAATGGACTTCCCTGATTTGAACTGGAAAGGCTGAATTTGATCTGAAATTGTCAAACTTGACGCTAAGTTTCAAGAGCAGCAACACATGTCTTCAGAAAATGAGATATGGTTGGTTGCGCTCAAGTTCGGCTTTGTGAATCAGTGAAGGAGCCAAAGACAGTGAAGTCAAGTGGGAGTGGAGTGAAGAATTAAAGTAATGGGCAAACGGAAGCTGAAGATCATTTTCATCAACTGAACAGGTTTTGTGTAAAGCAGTCACCCAATCTGCATTTGATTTCTCCAGGGAATAAAGACCATGTCATAAGCAATGAATGCAATATTTAAACTGAGAGGGGGAAAAGAGATTTACTGCTTTTTTGGGTCCATGGACATCAAGAAAGGTGGTAATAGGGCAATCACTTAAGTCAAGTATGATGTTCTCCCAAGGGGTTATTCCCTTGGTTAGTGAGGGAAGACTAATGCAAACGCAGCCATCATGGGTAGAATCCCCTACCAGGAGCCACAGTAAGCTCTGGACAGCATTGCTCTCGGGAACCCAGGAACTCACCAGCCATTCCTCCACAACAAGATAACGATCCTCGGAAAAGGTCAAGAAAGAAAGAGAATTTTTCAAAAAGCAGTTATTCTCTGAGGGAGTCATGTGCTTCATTCAGAAGTGCATCGACAATGTTGTCCCCCAGAAGTCAGTCAGGGTCTTCCTGAACCAGAAAGCCTGGATCAATAGTTTGGTGCGAGCAGCATTTACAGTGTGACATCGAGCTTACATCGCCGGCGATCAGCTGGAGCTCAAGGAAAGCAGCTATGACCTGCGCAAAGCTATCAAGGCTGCAAGACAACAATACAGGGACAAGATTGAGTCAAGATTCATTACAAATAGCACACGTGACTTACGGCGAGGGCTGCATATCATCGCAGACTTCAAAGCCAAACATTGTGGTCCCCCCAACATTGCAGCCTCTCTCCCAGATGAGCTCAATGGCTTTTACGCTGAGTTCGATGTCGCTAACTCTGAGCCTCCGAAGAAAGCCACCGCTACAACCTGCAACCCGGTCATCTCTGAGGCTGAGGTACGCAGATGTTTCCAATGAGTGGACAGTCGCAAGGCTGCGGGACGAGACGGCATCCCAGGGCAAGTACTCAGTATCCACCATTGTCCCTGTATCAAAAAAGACCAAGGTAACGTACCTGAACAACTGGCATCAAGTCACACTCGCCTCAATAATAAGCAAATGCTTTGAGAGGCTGGTCTGCAGCTTGCTACCACCCAAACTGGACCCCCTACAATTCACTTACTGACACAACCGATCGACAGACGATGCAATAGACCTTGGCCTTGACCCTGCCTTGTGCAGCTGGATCCTGGACTTCCTGTCAGATCACCAGCAAGTGGTAAGAGTGGGCTCTCTCACCTCCACCCCTCTGACTCTCAATACAGGAGCCTCTCAGGGCTGTGTACTAAGCCCCCTCCTTTACTCTCTGTATACCCATGACTGTGTCGCCACCCGCAGCTCCAATCTGCTAATTAAATTTGCCGATGACACTACATTGATTGGCCTTATCTCAAACAATAAGGGGGTGGCCTACAGGGAAGAAGTCATCACCCTGACACAGTGGTGTCAAGAAAACAACCTCTCCCTCAAAGATGCAAAAACAGGAGCTGGTTGTGGATTTCAGGAGGAATGGAGATGGGCTAACCCCTATTGATATTAATGGCTTTGGGGTTGAGAGGTAAACAGCTTTAAGTAACTCGACATCCACATCATTGAGCATCTCGTGGTCTATACACACCAGCTGTGTGGTGAAAAAGGCACAACAGTGCCTCTTTCACCTCAGATGGTTGAAGAAGTTTGGTATGGGCCCCCCCAATTCTACAGGGGCATAACTGAGAGCATCCTGATTGGCTGCATCACTGCCTGGTATGGGAACTGTACCTCCCTTTAAACGCAGGACTCCGCAGAGAGTGGCACAGACAGCCCCGCACATCTATAGTTGTGAACTTCCCATGATTCAGGACATTACAAAGGGAGGTATGTAAAAAGGGACCATAGGATCACTGGGGACCCGGGTCACCCCAACCACGATCTATTCCAGTTGCTGCCATCTGGGAAACAGTACTGCAGCATAAAAACCAGGACCAACAGGCTCTGGGACAGCTTCTTCCACCAGGCCATCAGACTGATGAACTCACGTTGATTTGTGTATTTTCTATGTTGCATTGATAGTTCTATTTATTATAAATTACTATGATTGCACATTGCATATTTAGCCAGAGACATAACGTAAAGATTTTTACTCCTCATGTATGTGAAGGATGTAAGAAATAAAGTCAGTTCAATTCAATTCAATATTGCATATTCTGCAATTGCATGAGAAATTATGATGAGAATGAGAGTGATTGGTGGGGATGGAAGGGTGAATCAGGGAGCCATAGAGAGACTAATCACATTGGATAGGGAGGGAAAGATTAGCTTGATGATGTTATTAGATTGTAAGTGACAGGAATCACAGAAGTGGTCCATTGAATTGGAGGCTGCTGGCATTGTACATGACAATCAAAGGAGTCCAACCCGTCACCAGACTGGGAAGAGAGGCAGAAATGTGGAAAATCAAACAGACATGGTTAAGACTCCTGTCAGCTATGGAAAAGGCGAAGCAACAGTTAAGAGAGGGGGATAACGTCAGGAAAGAACTGGAAGGGAAGTCATCATCATCAAAGCAGATTTGATGGAGCCAGAGAGACTTGGCGAATGGAAAGGTGTCTTCACAGAAAATATGATGTGAGTCAAAGTGGCTCTGGACTTGTCACTTCCTGACAGGAAAATAGAGGTGTCTCGAAAGAGAGGTGAAAAACAGGTATGGGTCCACATGAAAATTGGTATTGGAATTTTGGTATTTTTTATCATTGTAACATGTTCTATATAGCAGGCTCTGTCTACTGGGTGATGCAAGGATCAGTGGTTAGATCCCAGCTATTCATCATACATTTCAATGATTTGGATCAGAGAACTTTCTGCATCCATCTTCACTGTGGAAGACATTAACAATATGGTGAAAGTTCAGCACGTCAGGGGGCATGAAGTGTGTGAAGTTTCCATTACTAGAGAGAAGGTTCTTCAGAAACTGCAAGGTCTGAAGGTAAATAAGTCACCTGGACCAGACGGTGTATACTCCAGGGTTCTGAAAGAGGTGACTGAAGAGATTGTGGAGGCATTAGTAATTATCTTTAAAAATCACTGGATTCTGGAATGGTTCTGGAAGACTGGAAAATTGCAAATGTCACTCCACTCTTCAAGAAGGGAGAGAGGCAGAAGAAAGTAAACTATAGGCCAGTTAGTTTGACCTCAGTGGCTGGGAAGATGTCGGAGTTGATTTTTAAGGATGAAGTCTCAGGGTATTTGGAGGTTCATGATAAAACAACATACGGAAAATCCTGCCTGACAAACCTGTTGGAATTTTTTGAAAAAATAACAAGCAGGATAGACAAAGGAGAATTGGTTGATGTGTAATTGGATTTTTGGAAGGCCTTTGACGGGATACCACCTTGAGGCTGCTGAACAAGCTAGAAGCCCAGGTATTACAGGAAAGATTCTAACTTAGATAAAGCAGTGGCTGATTGGCAGGAGGCAAAGAGTGAGAATAAAGGGAGCCTGTTCTGAGTGGTTGCCAGTGGCCAGTGATTTTCCACAGGGGTCTCTATGTTGGGACCGATTCTTTTTACATTATATGTCAATAATTTGGATGATGGACTTGATAGTTTTGTCGCAAAGTTTACAAAAGATATGAAGATAGATGGAGGGGCAGATAGTTTTGAGGAAGTAGAGAGGCTACAGAAGGACTTAGATTAGGTGAATGGGCAAGGAAATTGCAGATGGAATACAATGTCTGGAAGTGTATGGTCATGCACTTTGGTAGAAGAAGTGAAAGGGTTGACTATTTTCAAATGGGGACAAAATACAAAAAAGCTGAGGTGCAAAGGGATTCCCTTAAGCTAATATTCAGGTTGAGTCTGTGGTGAGGAAGTCAAATGCAATGTTAGCATTCATTTCAAGAGGACTAGAATATAAAAACAAAGATGTAATGTAATGTTGAAACTTTATTAGTCACTGGTGATGCCTCACTTGGAGTATTGTGAGCAGTTTTGGACCCCTTATCTTAGAAAGGATGTGCTGAAACTGGAGAGGGTTCAAAGGAGATTCAGGAAAATTATTCCAGGATTGAATGGCTTGTCATATGAAGAGTTTTTGATGGCTCTGGGCCTGTATTTTCTAGAATTCAGAAGAATGAGGGGTGACTTCATTGAAACCTATTGAATGGTAAAATATCTTGATAGAGTGGATGTGGAAATGTTTCCTGTGGAAGGAGAGTCTAAGACCAGAAGACACAGCCTCAGAATAGAGGGGCGTCCTTTTAGAACAGAGATGAGGAGGAAGTTCTTCAGCTAGTGAGTGGTGAATCTGTGGAATTCATTGCCACAGGCAGCTGGGGAAGCCAAGTCTTTATGTATATTTAAGGAAGAGGTTGATAAATTCTTGATTGGTCAGGGCATGAAGGGATACAGAGGGAAGGCAGGAGATTGGGGCTGAGGAAAATTGGATCAGCCATGATGAAATGGTGGAACAGACTCATTAGGCCAAATAGCCTAATTCTTCTCCTATATCCTAAGGTCTAAATTTCTAATTTTTCTCTCAGGCATAAGAGGCTGAGGGGTGATGATATAGAGAGATGTAGATAGGATAAATGGTTATAGGCTTTTTGAGGATAGGGAATCTTTAATGAGAGTTTTAAATTTAGAAGGCAAATATTTAAAAGCAACCTGAGGGGCAGCTTTGTCACACACAGTGTGGGGGTTATGTCAGAGGCAGATACAGCTATAATGTTTGAAAGACACTTGGACAGGTTCATAGATAGGAAAGGTTTAGAGATATGTGAGCCACATGGTTTACATGGAGGAGTTAGGCTCATGAGCCAATCTATGATTCTATGTCTCCAGGCTTGCAGCTCTCATAAGTCTGGGAGTAGGGGAGGGATGGAATGTGAAATGTAAGGAGGGTGCAAAGAGTCTCCAGTGTGATTTAGGCAAGTTGGGTGAGTGGGAATATACAACTTAAGATGGATAAGTATAAGGTTACCCACTTTGGTTCTCAGAAACTGATTATTAGCTGAAAGGTGAGCAATTGAGAAAAAGAAGACTGCTGCACCCGATGGATGCGGTATTCTGAAGACAGTCTAGGATGAAGATATCTGGCAGGAGAAGTGAGCATGAAGACGAAGACGAGGAAAGAAAGACTGCACTTAGAATTCACGGAGATGAGTACGTAGGGGATAAAGCTGAGGATTCATGCTGAGGACTGGTCATTCAGATCAGAGAGGGGATAGTCAGAAGGGACGTGAAAAAGGGTAAAGAAACAAATGATAAGACTGAGTAAAAGAGAGGTAAGAGGATTATGGATGGTGATCTGGTAAACTGGGTCAGCAAATTAGCAGAAGAAAACAAGAATGGAGGCTCAATGGCCGGGGTGGGGGGAGGGGAGGCTGTCAAAGTTTGCAGTGGGATCTGGACAAACTGTCAAAAGTCACATGGCACTTAATGCAATTCAATGTGAGCTGTTGCGCTTTGGGGCGTTAAATCAAAAAGGACTTACATGGTGAACACTCAGCACCGACGAATGTGGTAGGACAGAGGAATCTGGGAAATCTTATTATCTTTCCACAGATACTGTCTCACCTGCCGAGTATTCCCAACATTTTCTCATTTTATTTCAGATTTCTAACATCTGCGGGATTTCTTTTCGAATAGACTACACCTGTAAAGGCAGGAAATATTCTTCCATTTAGGACATTGGTGAACCAATTTTTGTTTATTCATTCAAGGAATGTGGGCTTCACTAGCTGTCTGTATTTAATTGCCCTTCCACAATTGCCCTTGCGAAGGTGGTATTGAGTTGCCTTTCTGAACCACTGTAGTTCTAGAGATGTGAAAATACACACTGCTTTTCATCCTCCTTTACTGATATCAGCAGTTTGTTAGCCAGCTATTAAAATCCAAATTCTTATTTTTAACTTGTGATGTGCTTTGAATTTTCATCCTCTGAATTTTATTGTTAATGGTTACTCTATAAAGCTTATTATCCTACTGAGCTCAACACTTCCCTCCATAAGTATATTACTGAAATTTTAATTTACTTGGACTGAAGCCAAATTAAGCACTGACAATTATGCATTCCACACGGTCTGGGATTATTAAGCACCATTGCTTTCTAATGTTGCATTGAAACAACACAAGGAAAACCGATGTTGAATAACGCTTGAGTAATCTCGTGCTTTTGTACAATTTTCTTTCTGGGCACTAAGGGGGGTATTGGCAACTTTTATTACTTCATATTCACATTCTTGAATAATTTCAGAAAATTGAAGATAAAATTTAGAACGTAAGCAAAGACAATGGTGACTTTTTTTTTAAGATCAACACATTACATGTTGACTCAATTTAACAGATCTCTATTGTTTAGATTTCCTGATGTTAAGTAAGGGTTTTTCCATCGGATGACCAGAGTAGGAGGATTACCCATCTCCATGCCTTCATGAGATGAAATGAAGTTAGTAAGAGCATTGGTTAATAAATGAACTCACAGCAACATTGATTCGGCTTCGTCATATTATCTTCTAAATAACTCCTTAAAGCCAGAACCAAACAAGTCATTCAATGATGGTGAGACTTCCCTCAAGTGTTTTTTTGCTGCTCATAGCCACTTCTAAAATTTCACACATCATCTTCCCGGGACCTAGTACTCATCTACAATGGACGTGGTATTAATAAAACATTTCCACACTGGTGTACAAAGAAAGACTGGTTCACTCAGTGTTTTTGTGAAGTCCCAGATATTGAAATTTATGGATTCTCCATCATAATTTCTTAGATGAAATTTAAAAAACACATGGTGAGGAACATCTGGGAAATTCCTCTCCCATGTTTCTAGGTACTGGAAACTAGTCCATGGTTTTATTCTAGCCCTCATTCCCTGTAGGATGTCCTTTGCTTATACAGTATTTGCCTCATCCAAATAAAAGCCCAGTCCTCGCTTTATGGAATTCAGTGAATCAATGTCCATCATATCAGGGAACCAGCTTTAGATCTTGGCCATTCTCTGGGAAAAATACTGGAGAGAAACAATGGAAGGCTTACACTTAGAATCATACTTGTAATATTTGATGAAAAATACAAAGGCTATAAGCATTCATAGATCTCCAAAACATGGCACTGTGGTCCATCTGGTCAGTTGTATCATATAACCCTTCGTTCGAACTTTTTACACAATTAAAAGCATGAGCAAGTAGACCAGGATTAGGCCATTTGGACCTTCAAGCTTGCCCTGCCTTTCAAGTGATCATGGCTGATGACCCCAGGCCTCATTTCCTCTACCATACCAGTTCCCTTACTGTCCTCAAAAATATATCTGCTTCCTCTTTAAACATCTCCAGTGATCTGGTCTCCACGAACCTCTAGGGTAGAAAATTCCCGAGATTCACAATCTTCTGGGAGGAGAAATTTCTCTGTTCCTTAGTTGTAAGTGACCACCCCCTAATCTTGTAACTATATCTCCACCTGGTGGAAACACCTTGACATCTCCTCCATCATGTCACTTGTTTTCAATCCTTATGGTAGCTAATATCACTCACCATCCTTCTAAATCTAATTTGCTCAGATGAGGGATCCTCTCATTCCAAGGATTAGCCTGATAGATTTCTTTTGGAAGCCTGAAATGATATTATCCCCTTTCTTAAATAAGGTGACCAAAACTTCAGATGTGACTTCACCAATATCCTGTACAACTTTAACAATGCTTCCCTATTTCTAAACTCCTTTGCAAAAAAAGGATTATTGCTCCTTGGTTTCCGAACCGCTCATTTCACTTCCTTGTTCACACTGAAGAACACTTTGATCCCTCTGTACTTCATTCATCTTTGGTATTTCTCCATTTTGCTAGGTCTGCTTTTTTTTATTCCTCTTACCAAAGCGCATAACCTTTCACTTTCTCATACCAAATTCCTTTTGCCACATTTTTATCCACACACTCAACCCATCTGAATCCTGTTGCAG
The DNA here is from genome assembly GCF_030144855.1 of Hypanus sabinus. Taxonomy (NCBI): domain Eukaryota; kingdom Metazoa; phylum Chordata; class Chondrichthyes; order Myliobatiformes; family Dasyatidae; genus Hypanus; species Hypanus sabinus. The sequence continues at coordinate 31,804,365 of NC_082711.1, read as the reverse complement.
CATCCTCATCTGAATGTGCCTTCTACTTATCTTTATTTTTATTTCACTTAGAGATCCAGTACGGTGACAGGAAAGGCCCAGCAGGCCCAAATGAAGGCAAATGGACCAACTCAGATTGATAGGAGACAGAAGAGACTTTAAATACTAGAATCTGGAGCAACAAGCTGTCTGCTTTGTTCTGATGCCAGGTTTTGACCCAAAATGTTGACAATTCTTTTCGTCTTACAGATGCTGTTTGACCCAGTTGGTTTCTCTCACAAATTATTTGTAGTTCAAGTAGATGTCTTGATCACCAAGGATGAGATGGGCTGAATGGCCTGTTCCTGTGCTGTATAACTCTATATCTCTATTTTTATCATCATCATCATGTGCTCTGCCTTATGATGTGGGCAGTCATGGTCTTGGCCATGATTTATTCTTGGCAAATTCTCGAGAAGTGATTCTTCTGGGAAGTGTCTTTACAAGACGGGTGACCCCAGCCATTATCAATGCTCTTCAGAGACTGACTGACTGGTGTCAGTGGTCACATAACCAGGACCTGTGATATACACCAGCTGCTCATACAACCATCCACCACCAGCTCCCATGGGTTCAGGTGACCCTGATTGGGAAGGCTAAGCAGGTGCTACATCTTGTCCAAGGGTGAGCTGCAGGGTAGCTGAGTGAAGGAGCACCTTACACCTCCTGTGAGAGAGATATTATCTCCACCCGACCACCCATCTATTTTTAAATCATTGCCAAATTTGGATACAAAATTAGTACCAAAATCACTTTCTCTATAAAAGACTCTATAAAAACCACTCTCTATAAAAAACTTATCTCTGATATTCCGCACCCCCCCCCCCCCCCCGCATACTTCCCTCCAATCACCTTAAAATTATTCCTCCTCGAATTAGCCATTTCCGGCCTGCAAAAGCTCTCAGGCTGATCACTCAATCTATGCCTCTTATCTTCATGTACACCTTTATCAAGTCTTCTCTCATCCTCCTTTGCTCTAAAGAGAAAAGCCCTGGCTCGCTCAACCTACCCTCATAAAACTTCACTCTAATCAAGGCTGCATCCTGGCTAATGTCCTCTGCACTCTCTCTAACTGAACACTATATTCCGAATGTGGTCTAAACAAGGCTTTATAGAGCTGCAACATCACCTCACAACCTTTGAGCTCAATCCCCAACTAGCCCTTCTTGCCAACCCTAACAAATTGAGCAGCAACTTTGAGGAATCCATGAATGTGAATCTCAAGATCCCTTTGTTCCTCTACACCCCTAAGAATCCTGTCATTAACCCTGAATTCTGCCTTCAAATTCAATATTTTGAAAGTAAATCACTTCACACTTCTCTGGGTTGATCTCCATTCTCAGCCCAGCTTTGCTTCTTGATAATGTCCCGTTGTATCCTACGACAATCTTCTACACTATCCACAACTCCACCAACCTTCAAGTCATCTGCAAACTTGCTAACCCACCTTTCCAGTTCCTCATCCAAGTCACTTATAAAAATCACTAAGAGCAGAGATCCCAGAACACATCCCTGCAGAACACCACTGGTCACTGACCTCCAGGCATAATCTTCCATCACTCTCTACTTTCTATGGGCAAGCCAGTGCTAAAGTCACGTTTCCCTGGATCCCATGCCTCCTGACTTTCTGAATGAACCTATCATGTGGAACCTTATCAACAGCTTACTAAAATCCATATACAGGTAGTCCCCGAGTTATGAACGTCCGACTTATGGATGACTTGTACTTATGAACCAAGGAAGGAGAACGCTGTCTGCCATTTTAAGTTGGATTGCGACGTCGTCTGCCATTTTAAGTCGTTGCCATTGACATTGTGTTGAGTGTTTAATTTTGTATTTGGCCTAAATTTTTCTTAGTAAGATTCACCCTGACCCCTCCCCACCCCCCCATTCCGGTCAGCTGGTGGCGCAGTCAGATCAGCACCGGGCTAGAGAATGGAGGTTCCCAAGTTCAATTTAGTAACAGACCGCTCCTGTGCCAGGTTGATGTCGATCCAGTGACTCCCATACCATACCTGCCGGTTTGATATCGAGCTCACAACTCAACCTCGTAAAAAAAATACTGCCACCTCCAGTTTAAATTCCCACACGGATTACTGTGGAGGATCAAATACCCTAACCCTGCACAGCCCCCAATTGTGCCATTTAACCTGTCTCAGTGCGGTGCAGTTTCGGACCCTGGGAATTTAGTGCTGTGGTTCTTAGGACCCAGTGGACCTCGGGATAATACTGGATGTACTTGTTCCGACTTACGTACAAACCTGACTTAAAGACAGACTCAGGATCGGAACTCGTTTGTAACTCGGGGACTGCCTGTATATATGTATAGAACTGTGCAAAAGTCTAAGGCACATATATATAGCTAGAGTGCCTAATAACTTTATACAGTGCTGTAGCAATTTTATGTATTGCACTGTACTGCTGTCACACAGAAAAATCAGATTTCATGGCATATGTGAGTGATGATAAACCTGATTCTGATATGGGTCTCTATTGTGGACTGAGAGTGAGAAGGGGGCAGAGAGAGGGGAAACATGGGTTGGGAAAGGGGGAAGGGAGAGCGGAGGGAGTTGGAAGCACCGGAGAGACATTCTATAATGATCACTAAACTAATTGTTTGAAATCAAGTTACCTTGCCTGGTGCCTCAGGGAAGTGTGTACCTGTGGTGAACTACGTGTGCCTGTCTGGACACGCCCCCTGCTGACTGCTCCTGTGGCTCCTCCCACAGGCCCCTGTATAAAGGCGATCTGAGGCCTGATGCTCGGCCTCAGTCTGCAGGACGTAGTATGATGGTCACTCACTTCTGGTTCCTTCTTCCAGTCAATAAAAGCCGATACCTCGCCTTACGTCTCAGAGTGAGTTATTGATGGTGCATCAGTACCTCATGGGTGTGTCTGCACCCATGCCACCCCCACACCCCCTACTCTGCTCCCTGTCCACTCCCCTCCCACAGGCTCCACCTTCTCCAATTCCAACATCTTTTGCTCCCACCAGGTTTACAAACTCTCTCTCCACTCCATATTGACAAATACACTACTCTGCACAAGTCTTAGGCACCCTGGCTATATATACATATTTGCCTAAGATTTTTTGTACAGTACTGTACTACATATGGAGAGACAGACAGACAGAGAACCTAGTTTAACCTTCCTCTGTGGTTTTAAGGTTCCACACACTTTAGCACATTAGAAATGTTTGAAGTTTGCACTCATAAGCAAGCGGAGCCCTTGTGACCAGGGCCCTATGAAAGAGGACAAGGCTGGGTTAATATCTGCGGAAATAGAGATTGCTCATCAAGGCATAAGATTGGCCTCTGGGCGTTCTGTTTAAGAGAGGACAGGTGCTGCTCCTATCATATCAAGATACGCTTTACAGTGACATTCAGTGATCACTAATTGCTTAATGAACCTGGAAACGTGTAGATGTAAGGGAAAACTAAAAGGCATTAAAATGCTTTCTCTCCTATTTAGTATCTTTTGTAAGTAATGTTTCAATACCAAGACTCCTTAAAATAACACGCACACTCCATTAAAATGTTGCAGAACAAGTTCTAATAAGGTACAGGATATGTCCAGGTTCAGTTCTGTGCTCCAGCAATCAGTTATCCACTTATGTTTCAAAGTACTCTCTTATAATACATGCATTTGCAATGGAATCAGCAATTTCGACCCCTGGGGAAACAAAGCTGTCTTTCTATGTGTCACTAAAGAAATCAAAGATATTGGCATTTCACCTCCCAGTAGGCTCATTGATTCAGGCTTTGCTTGTTTACTGATTGCACTTGCTTTGGTGTTCCTGCAGGGGTCAATAGCACAGGACTTCGCCAGCAGGGAAAGTCCCCAAGCTTCAGCGTAAACTGGACTCTGGGAGACTCCGACCTGGAGATCGTTAATGCTACAACAGGAAAGGGGGACCTGGGCTGTTCGTCCAGACTCTGTAAGCGTGCACTTTATACCCAATGGGCAAAGCTGTATGGCAAGGTAAGAATTATGTGATCTGGTGATGGCATGTGCTGTAGATCGACCAATACTGACACAGAACATAGACATGTCAGTACAGCATAGGATCAGGACTTCAGCTCATCATCTAGTGCCAAGCTTATTAAGTTAATGTTGCCAAGTTACACCATCTGTTTTTGCCTGTATATGAACAATATCCCTTCATTATCTGCACTTTCACTTGCCTGTCTAAGAACCTATTCAATGTCTCTGTCATCTCTGCCTCCACTAACACCCTGGCAACACATTCCAGGCAACCACCAATCATTTGGACAGGTGCTTGGGCTGAAAGGAGCAGAGGGATATGGACCTAGTGCAGGCAAATTGGACTCGTGCATGAAGGAGGCTGTAAAGGCCCATGTCTGTATTGTACGTTTCTATAATTCTATGTTTATGTGAGGCGGAAAATATACAGACCCTCTGGGTCCCAGCTCAGCTGCAAATGTACCCAAGTTCCTTCCTGCTGTTGCTTATTTTATTTAGAAAATCAGCATGGTAACAGGCCCAACGAGCCCACGCCGCCCAATTACATCCATGTTACCAATTAACCCATATGTCTTCGGAATATGAAGGAAGCCCAGAGCAGCGGAAAGAAACCCATGCAGTCATAGGGAAAATGTTCAAATTCCTTACAGACAGTGGCAGAATTGAACCTTTGTTTTTGGCGCTGTCATTGTGTAACACTAACTGCTATGGTACCATGTTGCCCAGGGGTCCTGGACCACACATACAAGCTCTTGCTGCTAACTCCTCCTTGCACCCTGGACCTCCTGTTTACATTCCAGACCAATGAGGGAGCCAGATGCCCAACTAATAGGATTGCCAAATAATTAGATGCCAGGTGATTGGAGTGTTCCTGTATCTGGAATTCTCATGACAGCACAATTGGCTTCTCCTAGTTCAAAGAGACATTGAAGATGGAAGCAAGGGGAACTTAGGTGGCTGAAGATGCTGTAATGCGCAGCAAATGTTGGAGGCAGAAGGATGGTTGAAACCCTGCATCAGGATTAGCAGCAGTCAGCAAAACGGTAACAATGCTAACTTGCATATCAAAGTAATTCCGAAGTAATTGAAGCAAAAAAAATCTGTATTTGCTAGAAGTTGCAGAAAATGCTCATAACATCAGGCAGTATCTGTGGGGGAGAGAGACAGAGTCAACATTTCAAATTACTGACTGAAACATTGACTCTGCTTCGCATTCCACAAATACTGCCTGGCCTGCTGAGTGATTCCAAAATTTTCGGTTGTGCATTGATTCCAGAGTCCCCATTGATGGTGAAATAACATCGCTATGCTCATTGAATTCTACCGTAGTCCTGCCTCCATTGCACTCCCAAAGTCATACTGGCATCTGCGAGTTAATTAAGTGAACTACAGCAGAGAGTTCGTTGTTGAGGAAAGCAAATGGTGGATGTTCATACTCATATTAGCATCTTCAATTAAACTGGTTGGATCTCATTGAAGTTTGGAATGAATGCAGAGTTGCAGAGGAAAGATCAAATTACTGCTCTAAGTGAGAGAACAGATTTAATGTTCAGAACCCCAGTGTACAACTGTTTCTAACAAAACATCTCTGTACTTGGCATTAGACTTCACAGCTACTGGCAACATAATATAAGTCTAGAAATTATTGTTGGCAGTATAAGGAAACAAGTCTTAGATTCTGAAATTCCATGTGGGATCTACCATAATCCTGCAGTAATTCTGGCGACAGATCATCAAAGCTAACATAGCTAGAAATGACGATTCATGATGACCTAGGAATTCAGCAAGTTGCTCAGCTGAAATTATATCAGGGCTGCCGTAGAGAGCCCATTGAATTGTAAGCCTACATCATGTTTCAGCCACTACCTTTGTATGTTTTTTAGTGGAGGTATTAATTTATTCAAATGCACACAATTATGAATTAACTTTTACAATAGCATCGTATAAAAGCCATTACTTACAGGATTATGACTTGCATTGTGAAGAAAGGGATTCTCCAGTTAGTAATTTGCCTGTTTGATCTTCAACTCTAAGACTCCGCAACAATATGCCAGAAACGCTCAGCAAGTCAGGCAGCACCTGGGAGAATGAGAAACTGAGTTAATAACCTACATTCTTATTAAGGATCATTTCTTTTAAATGTTAACTTTATTTTTTCCTTCACTCCTCCTGAGTATTGTCAGAATTCTCTCTTTTTTTCAGATTTATTTGTTTGTTTATTTATTTAGTGATACGGTGCTGAGTAAGGCCCTGCAGCCCTTCAAGCCACACTGCCCCAGCAACCTAGACAAACCCTATTAATCCTAACCTAATCACTGAACAAAGATATCTACAGCACATTCCAGGCCCTTTGGCCCACAATGTTGTGCCGACCATGTAACCTGCTCTAGAAATTGCCTAGAATTACCCTACCACATAGCCCTCTATTTTTCTAAGCTCCATGTACCTATCTAAGAGTCTCTTAAAAGACCCCATTGTATCCGTCTCCACCACCATCACCAGCAGTGCACTCCACACACCCATCACTCTCTGTGTGGAAAACTTACCTCTGACATCCCCCTTGTATCTACTTTCCAAACTCTTTAGAACTATGCCCCCTATGCTTACTAAAACTATGCTTACTGCTGGCATCCCCTATGTACCTACTTCCAAGCACCTTCAAACTATGCCCCCTCATGCTGGCCATTTCAGCCCTGGGAAAAGGTCTCTGGCTATCCACAAGATCAATGCCTCTCATCACCTTCTACGCCTCTATCAGGTCACCTCTCATCCTCCTTCACTCCAAGAAAAGGCCAAGTTCATTCAACCTAGTCTCATAAGGCATGCTCCCCAGTCCAGGCAACATCCTTGTCTTCTGCACTCTCTCTATAGGCTTCCTGTAGCGAGATCACCAGAACTGAACACAGTACTCCAATTGGGGTCAAACTAAGGACATACCTAGCTGCAACATTACCTCAGGCTCTTGAACTCGATCTCACAGTTGATGAAGGCCATCACACCATGCACCTTCTTAACAGCAGTGTCAATCTGCGCAGCAGCTTTGGGTATCCTATGGACACAGACCCCAAGATCTCTCTGACCCTCCAATTTACAGTAACCAATTAAACTATCCAGTACATCTTTGGATTGTGTGAGGAGACCGGAGGACCCGGAGAAACCCACACATTCCACAGGGAGGACGTACCTTACAGAACAGCACCAGAATTGAACTCCGAACTCCAGAATGCCCTGAGCTGCAATAGCATCGTGCTAACTGCTACCATGGCGACCGAATCTGAAATATTTACCTTTAATTACCTTAGGATCAGTACTTGATTGTTCACACTCTGAGGTGGAAAAACAGCATTGCTTACATATCCGTTGCCTCATTATTAAACGCCATGATCTCCACTCACTCCTGAGGTTTTCAGTTCTCGCTGGTTTTAATCATCATCCTAGCCATTAAGGCACAGAAGGACAGAGTTGTAATGAGGCTGAATGAGCAGTAGGTCAACATGGGAATGATAGGTTTAAGAGCCTGTTTCTGTGTTCTGCAACTTTACGACTCTACGATCCTCAACTTGAATCTCTGTTCTTTTTGCATCCATGATCATAAGGAATCTGAGTAGAATTTGGCACTTCAACCCATCTAGTCTGTTCTGCCATTCAATCATGATTGATTTCATTCAACCCCATTCTCCCACTTTCTTCCTGTAACCCTAAACTCCCTTACCAATCAAGAGTTTATCAATCCCTGTCTGAAATACACAATTTACTCCAAGTCATTTGGTCTGAAATGACTTGGCCTCCACGGCCCGCTGTGGCAAGGAATTCCACAGATTAATCACCCTCTGGCTGAAGAAATTCCTCCACATTTCAGCTCTAAAAGCATGTCACTTTATACTGAGGCTATGCCATCAGATTCTAGGCTCTCCTCCTAATGGAAGCATCCCTCCATCCACTTTGTATTGGCCATTCAGTATCAAGTATTTTTCATTGAGATCTCCCCATCTCCCCTCATCCTTTAGCCTACCTCAATATATATGTGTGTGTGTGTGTGTGTGTGTGTGTGTGTGTGTGTGTATGTATGTATATATATATATATATATATATATATATACACACACACACACACATATATACACTTACATATGTATATATTTTTATACATATGCATATATATTGTTCTATATATTGTATATACAGTACATATATTAAGGAAATTATATAATATATAGTAGATTCTAGTTAATTGGTCCATCAGTTAATCGGGGTATCCACTAATTTGGAACTGCTCTTAATGAACAAAATCAAATTGAGAAACTAGTCAGGATTCTCCTCTTTTATCTGGGACACTATGTTGCTTAATTGGAGGAGGAGACTATTGCTGTACATTTTCTAATTTGTGTCAGTCACATGCACATCATGTGGTTGTTAGACATTACACCATGCTTAGAGCAATCGGTGTCTGCGCTGATTTTGTTCATTTGCCGTCAAACAAAAGAACATGTCAGCGTACATTGGATGAATTCCTCCATCGGTAACTATTAAGAATTAACACAGGGTTTTATAGTATAGTAGTAGTTTTGGTATTATTCTAATTTATTCTGTATTTTATTTAAAAATATAATTTGTTACCTAGTTGAACAGTAGTTTGTCTTCTTTATACCTTTTCAACCATTTCCATGAAACTCAGGCTAATTGAGGCAGTTTCATTATTGGACCAAAATGTAATGGTGCCCATGTGTCCGAATTAACGGGAATCTACTGCATATATCATTTTGATTTCTTTTATATATCATTGTTTCGAATGAATTGAGCCTCTGTGGTCCTGTGCTGAGAGTATCAAAGGTGCAGTATCCTCCCAGTGAAATATCTCCTCAGCTTAGTGCTAAACAACATACACCTTATTCTCACACTGCAACCCCTGGTTCAAGACTCCTCCACCAGGGTGAACTTCCTCCCTACATCCAGTATCTCAAACCTGGAGGAATTCTGCAAGTTTCAATGGGATCTCCACCTCTTCTTCCAGACTCCAGTGTACAGTATATAGGCCCAGTCTCTCCTTATATGCCAACCCTTGGACCTAGCTAGGCTCTCTACACTCCTTCGGGGTAAGTAAGTTATTTTTCAGAACGGTACACAGCATTCCTAATGCAGTCTCAACAAGGCACCAAAGAATTGCAGTATTCAGACCTCCAAATAACGAACTTGCTGCTCACTTATGGAGGCTTTCAATGGTTTGTTGCACAAGAACACTTTCAACATCAGTATTACCAATTTTATACCATTTTTTAAAAATGCTGTTTTTATGTTTTATTCTCCAAAATGGATGACCTCACATTTTCCATATTATATTGAACCAGCCCTTCACCTTGTCCATATCCTTTGAAGCCTTATTACATCTCTTCCCTGTTATTAACCTATCTGTACTAGGCTCATCAGCAAAGTTGGATTCGGTTCCCTTAGCTATAAGTTGCTAATTTCGCAACATGAGGACATACCAAACTACTTGCAACTAATGAAGTACTTCTGAAGTGTACTTACTGCTATGATCTACTGACTTAAGTAGTTTGATGTAAACGCAAGAGAAAGCAGATGCTGGAATAATTTGCTGGAGGAGATCAGCAAGTCGAGCAGCATCTGTGGGAGGACAAGGAAAGTCGCTGTTTTGGGCCAAAGCCCTGCCTGATCAAAGTTCAAAGTAAATTTATTATTGAAGTATGTACCTACACTTCGCCACATACAACCCTGAGATGATGACGCAATTCTGAGTTGTTCCGTCAGATTGTAACTTGATCTAAGCCCTACAGCAACAGACATGCTCAGGCCCTAATAATACACTGATGGGTCACTCATGGGACTCCTAAGCCTTGTAGAATATTTGCAGGAAATTTCCCATTCAACATTACTTCTTCAATAAAATATGGTTTATTGGATTTGCACATTAACAACTGCAAATATATATCCCTGAGGGAACCTATCAGTACTTTAATAAATGTCACAATGAGGTTTCCTTGTGATAAGAATTCCTTCCAAGTAGTCAGTTAGTGAAAATTATTTCTGACAATTCATATGTGAAACTTGCACTGCAACCTGAAAGCAGTCACATCAATATTCTCCACATATAGTCTTGTTAATATCAGGAATCCTCAAAACTTGCAGCCTGAAGCTTTTCAGCTCAATTTATATCCCTTGAAATTACCTTTTACATTATAGGCAATTTCTTCCTTAGTTAAATGTTCTACAAATGCTCTTTTAATAAAATTTCATTATAATTGTAATAGAATAATGTTTTATAAATATATGTTATTTGCTCAAGTGTTGCTGGAACATAAATTGTTTTACTGTTTAATTTAAATTACGTGATGATGTGGTTAAAATAAGAGGTTTTGAAAAATCCAAGCTGCTTAAATATTTTAACCCTTTTTTGTTTCCCAGTGTAATTTATTGAGAGAAAACTATTTTGGTTCATACATCATTGACCTGTTATTTGGAGAGGTTTCTGTATCGATCTCATTGCTTCCCTACAGAAATCTTCCAATATTAGTATTTTAATGATTTTAGTATTGAACTACTAGAAATATTTTATATGACGTTAGGTTTTCCATATGAACATAGGAAGCAGGAACAAGAATGGGATGTTCAACCATTTGCTAAACCATTGCTGACCTTCTCAATAAAGCCATCTTTCTGCACTGGTCCTATCTCCATGGCACTTCTCTTTGTTTCTGGAAATCTATCAGCTTCAGTTTTGGGTGAATTCAGTGAATGAAACTCCAATAGCCCTCTGTGGTAAAGAATTCCAAAGGTTCACCATTCCCCCCTCATTGTCTAAGTCCTTGACCAACTACTGATGATTTCTGACACTGTGACCATTGATTCTAGGCTATTAGAGTTATAGAACAATACAGCATAGAAACAGGCCCTTTGACCCATCTGGTCATGCCAACCTATTGCCTTGCCTAGACCCGTCAACCTGCACACAGACTGTAGCCCTCCATGCCCCTACCATCCATGTACCTATCCAAATTTCTCTAAAATGTTGAAATTGAACCCACATCCACTGCTTCCACTGGCAGCTCATTCCACCCTCTCTCCTCTGACTGAAGAAGTTCCTCGTTATGTTCCCCTTAAACAGTTCACCTTTCACCCTTAACCCATGACCTCAAGTTCCAGTCTCACCCAACATCAGGGGAAAAAGCCTGTTTCCATTCACCCTGTCTATACCCAGCATAATTTAGTATGCCTCTATTAAATCTCCCCTCATTTTCCTCACTCAAGGGAGTAGCCCTAACCTATACAAACCTTCCCTATAACTCAGGTCCTCAAGTCCCAGCATCATCTTTGTAAATTTTCTCTGCAATCTGTCAATCTTATTCATATATTTCCCCTGTAAGCAGTTGACCAGAACTGCACACAATACTCCAACTCGAGCTTCACATAACACCCCAACTCTTGCACCCAATATTTTCATTTATGAAGCTCAATGTAACCAAAGCTCCCTTTACAATCCTCTCTACCTGTGGCGCCACTCCTCTGTATGCAGGTTGTCAGCGCCTGTAGGAATTTCCTAATTTTGAATCAGATCTTCTCTACTCAATCTCTCATTCAACAAACCAAATATTCCTTAGTACCATTCTAGGGTGATCTTCACCAAGCTCTCTATATGGCAAGTACAGTACATCCATTTTATTAAAAAGACCATAACTGACACAATACTCTGGTGTGAGCTTACCAAGGTACTATACAATTGCAATAAGACATAGTTCATTACTGTTGAGTTTAAATCCTCTCATTCTAAATATGAACATAATTGTTTGCTGCATAAGCATGTTGGCTTTCAGTGACTACAGCACAAGCACATTTGAACAGTACGACCAATAGAATTGAATAGGAACTTAAGGGGACATTATTTGTCAGGCTTACAAAGAAGGAGAAAGTGGGTGAGCAGAAAGAATCGGGGAGTAAATAGGCAGATAAATATAAAAGTCAGGAAGGAAGTGGCATAGGCTGGATGAGCGTCTTTGCTGTATACTTATGATTCTTTGATTCAGCTGCAGCTCATATAAATGCCTCATGCGTGTGGAGTGAGACATCATTCATATGCTAAGAACCAAGAAGAGCAATGTAATTAATACATTCAGCGACAACTCCCTTTCAGTAAAATTTCTCTGCACAGATTTTGGTTAATAGGCTGGTATAAAGCCTAAAAGCTGAGCTAAGATTGTGCACATGTGGTTCCTTTTCAATACTGGCTTTACTACGGTACCACAATGGTCTGTGCTGGACTTCAATGATTCCAGGTGGTTTGTTACTATTCATCAGTGCAAAGGAGAACAAAATGATTGTTACTCCAGATTTGATGCACCATAAAAAAACACAGTAAGCATAAATAACACAATAAAACATAATAAATATACATACGCTCAGTCGCCACTCACCTGTACACCTGCTCATTAATCTAATCCGTCAACTCAATGCATAAAAGCTGCAGACATGGTCAAGAGGTTCAGTCGTTGTTCAGACCAAACATCAGAGTGGGGAAGAAATGTGATCGAAGTGATTTGAGGTTCTTAGAAGCTGCTGATTTCCTAGGATTTTTACGAACCATCTCTAGAGTTTACAGAGAATGGTGCAAAAAAAAATCCACAGAGACTGTGGGTGAAAATGTATTATTGATGAGAGAGGTCAGAGGAGACTGGCCAGATTGGATCAAGCTGACAGGAAGATGACAGTAACTCAAATAACCACGCGTTACAACAATGGCATGCAGACAGCATCTCTGAATGAACAGCACATCGTGGCTTGAAGTGGATGGGCTACAGCAGCAGAAGACCAAGAACATACACTCAGTGGTCACTTTATTAGGTACAAGAGGTACAAAATAAAATGGCCGCTGAGTGTACTATATCTCTCCAATATAACTTCAATCCAAAACTACTTTAGGATGCACTTACATCCAGATGTTTATTTATGTCACTGAATTTCATTGCATGGATAACTATCTTGGTTAAACTTCTGTTTGCTCTTCTTAGTTTTTCTATTCTTTTTCTTTCTGATTAGAGGGTTGTGGTGTCACACTAGTGGTGTCCCAAAGGATCGGTTCCGGGACCTCTACTTTTCGTAATTTTTATTAACAACCTGGATGTGGGGGTAGAAGAGTGGGTTGGCAAGTTTGCAGACGACACAAAGGTTGCTGGTGTTGTAGATAGTGTAGAGGATTGTCAAAGATTGCAGAGAGACATTGATAGGAAGCAGAAGTGGGCTGAGAAATGGCAGATGGAGTTCAACCCGGAGAAGTGTGAGGTGGTACACTTTGGAAGGACGAACTCCAAGGCGGAGTACAAAGTAAATGGCAGGATACTTGGTAGTGTGGAGGAGCAGAGGGATCTGGGGGTACATGTCCACAGATCCCTGAAAGTTGCCTTAAAGGGTAGTTAAGAAAGCTTATGGGGTGTTAGCTTTCATAAGTCGAGGGATAGAGTTTAAGAGTTGTGAGGTAATGATGCAGCTCTATAAAACTCTGGTTAGGTCATACTTGGAGTACTGTGTCCAGTTCTGGTCGCCTCACTATAGGAAGGATGTGGAAGCATTGGAAAAGGTACAGAGGAGATTTACCGGGATGCTGCCTGGTTTAGAGAGTGTGCATTATGATCAGAGATTAAGGGAGCTAGGGCTTTGTTCTTTGGAGAGAAGGAGGTTGAGAGGAGACATGATAGAGGTATACAAGATATTAAGAGGAATACACAGAGTGGATAGCTAACGCCTCTTCCCAGGGCACCACTGCTCAATACAAGAGGACATGGCTTTAAGGTAAGGGGAGGGAACTTCAAGGGGCATATTAGAGTGATGCACCATCAATAACTCACTCTGAGTCGTAAAGGCAAGATATCGGCTTTTATTGACTGGAAGAAGGAACAAGCAGTGAGTGACCACCATACTACATCCTGGAGACTGAGAGGCCGGGCTCAGGCCTCAATCACCTTTATACAGGGGTCAGTGGGAGGAGCCACAGGAGCAGTCAGCAGGGGGCGTGTCCAGACAGGTATATGTAGTTCACCACATAGAGGAAGGTTTGTCACTCAGAGAGGGGTTGGTGCGTGGAATGCACTGCCTGAGTCAGTGGTGAAGGCAGATACACTATAAAATTTAAGAGACGACTAGACAGGTATATGGAGGAATTTAAGGTGGGTGGTTATATGCGAGGCAGCGTTTCAGGGTCGGCACAACATTGTGGGCCGAAGGGCCTGTACTGTGCTGTACTATTCTATGTTCCTCTACAGCTGTAAGACTTAGTGAATCACAAAGGGTTATTACCATGATATATCATAAAGGAAACCCTTCGTCTATCCCTGAAAACATGCACTACACACAAAATTAATATTATAGAAAGAAAACTGAATTCTTTTGAGGAAATCTAATGATAATCTACCTACAAGATGGAAAGGGAATAATATTTGAAATACCTTTGAATGGATTTTGGAGTATTACACACTTAGAGTATTGTGAGCAGCTTTTGGCCTACTTATGTAAGGAAGCTTCTGCTGGCATTAGAGATGGTCCAGAGGAGGTCAATGTGAATGGACCCAGGGAATAAAGTGTTAAAGTACGAGGCTGTTTGATGGCTGTGAGCCTGTACTCACTGGAGTTCAGAAGAATGAGGGAGGGAGCTTATTGAAGCCCATGGACTATTGAAAGGCTGAGTTAGAGTGGACGTGGAAAGAATGTTTCCTCGAGTGGGGGGTCTATGACAAGAGGGCACAGCCTCAAAATTCAGAGACTTAGGAACAGAAATGAGAAGCAAATTCTTTAGCTAGAGGGTGGTGAATCTATGAAATTCATTGCCACAGACAGCTATGGATGGCAAATCATTGGGTATATTTAAAGTGGAGGTTGATAGGTTCTTGATTAGTAAGGGAGTAAAAGGTTAAGGAGACAAGGCAGGAGAAAGGGATTGAGAGGAGTAATAAATCAGCTATGATGGAATGGTGGAATAGACTTGATAGGCCAAATGGCCTAATTCTGCTTGTATGTCTTATGTCTTGGTTTTATTCAAGACATGGTCAGGGACATTTATGCACCATCTTACCTCAGGTTAGAGGTTTTATACCGGCTTGTTAACTAAAATCTCTGTGGTGAAATGTTGGCTCCATAGGGAGTTGCCACTGAAAATATTAGTTGCTCTGCTGTTATCAGTTCTTCAGCAACCAGCCCCACATCAAGTGAGGATATCTCACCCCAACGGACATTAGCAACTTGGTTGGCATTCTGAGGCTTATGGGTGGTCTGCAGTTGTTAATCAGAAGATATATGGGAACCTCATCACAGTATTGATTAATGAGCAGTGTGTTTATCTTTTTTTCCCATTTTGGATTTAGATACCCTATTTCCCCTACTGGTTGGTAAAAAGGAATTTAAAACTTAAAACCTTACAGATTTATTCAGGATACAATATCTTTGTGCGTGTGTGTGCGTGTGTGTGTGTGTGTGTGTGTGTGTGTGTGTGTGTACATAAATGCATGAGTAGATAAATAGATTGACATACAAAGATTCAAAGTACATTTATCATCAAAGTATGTATGCAGTCTATAATCATGTAATTCATCTTCCCACAGGCAGCCACAATACAAGAAACACCATGAAACCTGTTCAAAGAACACATCAAACACCCAGTGCACAAAAGAAAGAACAAATAGTGCGGACAGCAAAATAAAACGAGCAAGAAACCCAAAATATAAAACGTCAAACCACAGAGTCATTGAAACGGTCTAGGAAAGTTCAGTTTAGTTCAGTTCAGTTCAATTTAGCACTATGTTGTTAATTGACCACAGGCTGCAGAGCCAGTCTGCCCCCGATCAAAAGTCACAGAAAATAGCAATAAAAATTGAGTAACCTGAAACCAGAACACATTTAACATCAAATACAGAGTCGAATCCCCAACCGGTGTCAATTAAACCTTGCTCAAGCCCCAAGATCCAGCATCAAGCAAGAGGGAGAGGTCAAACGCAGATACCTTCCTCTGAGAGCAGCGAGTGTAAGAGAGAGAGAGAGAGAAACCAGTAAAACACAGGCTGACAGCACTGAACTCCCACTCACTTTCTGCTCTTGTCATTGATTTCAATTTCAATTTTGCTCTGCGAGGTTGGCAAGAAACTTGAGTCGATCGTGGGCTCGAACCCTGTCTCTGGGCTTCTCAGCCTCCCTGGCTCGCACTCCACTCAAAACCTCACCAAACCCTTGGAGAGAGCAAAGCACCAGATCACTCAATCGACCCAAAAACGCATCATCAAAATATAAATCACAAGTTCCAATGGTAGCCAGATCATATTTGAAAGATGAAGTAGTAAAAGAAGCAGCTTTGTGAACTATCACCTTTAGTGGTGTTGTTCACTGGCACCATCTTCTTGAAAAAACAATTCATAGATATAACTCTATTCACTTTACTTGTCTTTATGACAAGTGTGTGGTATTAGGTGGGAGAAGGGAGGGTCTAGGTTAGCAATGGAATATTTGACAATATTATTTACTCCAATATTAGAATATAACAAATTATCCATTGATCATAAGATCACAATTTATGAGGACTTGGTGTGTAAACTGGCTGTCAAGTTTCCAATACTGCAGCTGCTGCAGATATGACCAAATGACCAGAAGACATAGGAACAGAATTAGGCCATCTGGCCCATTGAGTCTGCTCCACCATTCAAGCATGGCTGATCCTTTTTTTCCCTCCTCCTCAACCCCAGTTCCTGGCCTTCTCCCCATAACCTTTGATGCCATGCCCAATCAAGAACCTATCAATCTCTGCCTTAAATACACCCAGTAACCTGGCCTCCATTGCTGCATGTGGCAATAAATTCCACAAATTCACCACCCTTTGGTTAAATAAATTACTCTGCATCTCTCTTTTGAAAGGGCGCCCCTCTATCCTGAGGCTGTGCCCTCTTGTCCTAGACCAGGGGTCAGCAACCTTTACCACTGAAAGAGCCACTTGGACCCGTTTCCCACAGAAAAGAAAACACTGGGAGCCGCAAAACCCGTTTGACATTTAAAATGAAATAACACTGCATACAACGTTTTGTTTTGCCTTTATGCTATGTATAAATAAACTATAATGTGTTGCATTTATGAAATTGATGAACTCCTGCAGAGAAAACGAAATTACATTTCTGCATGCAACAAAAACATTTTGAACTCCGAAAAAAAGACGTTGGGTTGAAGGTTACTTTTAAGTAAAATACTCAACGTCTATTTGAGTCCTTCTTGTATTTATGAAAAACGCCAAACTTAAATTTGCCGCCAGCAGCAAACCAAAAATAACGTCAGCCAGCTGTCAACCTGAAAAATAAAAGGACTATTTCACTGAACAATGAAAACATATGAATATACGTAAAATAATACGCAATTAAAATATTTATCATCCTTGTTCAGGTTGACTCACACCTGACAATGCAGTCGTATTCAGTAGGGATGGATCGATGCTTAGGGGAGTGACCGGGAAGGATAATGTGTTTTTTTCCTCTCTGAACTCACAGAAGCGTTTCCCAAACGATGTTTGCATTGCGATGATTGCAGAATGTAAATACTCCGAATTTATCATGTCGTGACATTGTTTGAACTCTCTCAAATTGGGGAAGTGAGACAATGTGCCT
Organism: Hypanus sabinus; assembly: GCF_030144855.1. NCBI lineage: Eukaryota > Metazoa > Chordata > Chondrichthyes > Myliobatiformes > Dasyatidae > Hypanus > Hypanus sabinus. The sequence continues at coordinate 31,786,729 of NC_082711.1, read as the reverse complement.
TTCTGTAAATCTCTGGCAAGCAACGTCAACTTGCGCTCGAATGCAAAACATCCTCCAACATGTGCAGGGCTGTACGTCCTTACCCCGTTGAAGAGCTGTGTTCAGCGTGTTCAGGTGCGCTGTCATGTCTACCATGAAGTGTAGCTTTTCCAGCCACTCTGGCTGTTCCAGCTCAGGAAAGTTGAGCCCTTTGCTGCCCAGGAAAGTTTTCACTTCTTCCAGACGCGCGACAAAGCGTTTCAGCACTTCCCCTCTGGACAGCCAGCGATAAAAACACGTTGTAGCGGTTGCTACACGCAGTCAGTAAACTGCAGTCAAAGATAGCTTTATTCGAACTAAACAGCCTTGCTTTTAAGCCTCCCTCAACCCGCCCCCCCATGGGCGCGGATGCTGCAAAAGACACGTACTCACAAACCCCCGTAGGCTATCTCCCTTAGCCTGAACGCTGGCTAATTGTGAGCCGGTTCGGATGTGTCAGCAAATGGGTCGCCACAACGTCTTATTTAGATTGTACAAGATCACCATAATCTTCAAATTTAGATTTACATTTCAAAAACTAACAAACTAACATAAAATACATATTAATTAAATACTGACCATGTAGCGGTGTGCTACACGCAGCGCTAAAATTACGACACTGAGTCGGTAACTGCAGTCGAAGGAAAAAAACTTTATTTGAAATCTTCAGCCTCACTTTTAAGCCTCCCTCAACCTGCCCCCCCCCCCATGGCGCAGAGGCTCCAAAGTTCTGTGCTCGCAAACCCCCGTAGGCTATCTTATTGTGAGTCGGTTCGGATGTGCCAGGAAAAGGGTCGCCACAACCAATTATTTCCCAAAGCAACAGGGAGCCGCAGCACAGACGTAAAAGAGCCACATGTGGCTCCGGAGCCGCGGGTTGCCAACCCCCGTCCTAGACTCTCACACCATGGGAAACATCCTTTCCACATCTACTCTGTCTAGGCCTTTCAACAGTCGAAAGGTTTCAGTGAGATACCCTCTCATCCTTCTGAATTCCAGCAATTACAGACCCAGAGCCATCAAACGTTCCTCATATGATAACCCTTTCATTCCTGGAAACATCCTTGTGAACCTCCTCTGGACCCTCTCCAATGCCAGCACATCTTTTCTAAGATGAGGGGCCCAAACCTATTCACAATACTCAAGGTGATGCCTCACCAGTGTCTTATAAAGCCTCAGCATCACATCCTTGCTCTTGTATTCTTGAAATGAATGCTAACATGGCATTTGCCTTCCTCACCACCGCAAGTTAACTTTTAGGTTATTTTGCACAAGGACTCCCAAGTCATATGATTTCCACCAGCTCAGGGCCATCTGGCACTGCAGCACATTATCTGCCCTACCATACCTAAATGAAATTAATTTATTTATTTAATTCTGTTGTTATTGCCTTAATGCCCACTGAAGAGCTACCAGTCCATCCCTAGACCTGATCACTTTAGGGGTGGCACAGGATTGCTTCGAGTCGGTTCAAGGACTCATCAGAGGAGCTGCATGAATGCACCACAGTTGTTATGGGCGTTAATAAAAATAGCCATAGACGAGCGTGTCCCCACAAAATCATTCGGTTTTCCCCAACCTGAAGCACTGGATGAACCATGAGATCCTCAATCTGCTGAGGACTAGACTGTGGCATTGCGGTCTAGCAACCAAATAAGATAAAAGACGTCCAGATACACTCTCCAGAAAGCTATCTCACAGGCAAAATGCCTGTGCCAGGGCTTGAATGCTAATTCCTCTTACAAAGTGAAACCCAGCAACTAAGGCTTCGCTCCCAGATGAGCTCAATGCCTTCTATACTCGCTTCGACTATCAAAACATGGAGGAATCTTCATGAACTCCCACAGCCCCCAGTGACCCTGTGGCTTCTGATTCTGAAGCCAATATGAGAGCATCCTTCAGGAAGGTCAACCTATGGAAAGCATCCGACCCAGATGGAGCCCCTGGTCGAGTACTGAAGACCTGTGCTGATCAACTGGCTGGACTGTCCACCAAAATCTTTAACTTCTTGCTTCAAGAAGGCTTCAATTATACCGGTGCCTGAGAAGGACATGGTAACCTGACTCAATGACTATCATCCAGTACCACTGTGATGAAGTGCTTTGTGAGGTTGGTGATGAAGCCTATCAACTCCTACCTGAGTAGCAACTTGGATCTGCTCCAATTTGCCTACCAGTGCAACACATCCACAGCAAATGCCATTTCATTGGCTCTTCACTCAACTCTGGAACATCTGCTCAGCAAAGATGCATACACAAAGACGCATTCTTTATTGACTGCGGCTTAACATTCAATACCATCATCCTCTCAAAACTAATCAATCAGCATCAAGACTGTGGCCTCAATACCTCTTTGTGCAGTTGAATCTTCAACTTCCGCACTTGCAGATGCCCATCAGTTTAGATCGGCAACAACATCTTCTCCACAATCTCCATCACCACAGGAGCACCATGAGGTTCTTTTTAGCCCGTTTATTCACTCCATACTGATGACTGTGAGGTTAAGCACAGTATATGGTGACAGACAGTAGACGTACTTTGATAGTAGAAGTTTCAAAGTAGAATGTTGAAGAGCCTTTCTCAAAGTCCATACTCCCTCGACACAGAAAAGGCTGTGCTAAAAACATGGGGTTCTGGCTCCACAGGCTTATTTTCCAAAGTACCACTAATTTTGAGTCACCTGACTTTAGTTAACTGGTCCTAGCTAGTTACTCAATTACCCAGGAGACCACAGAAGGCCCTGTAAAAGAGCAGGAGGTCTTGTTCTGTGCCTTTACTACCTGTGCAGTTGACAAGGCCTTATCCTGGACCAATGTGAGCCGAGTGTCTTTCCAGCAAGGATAAAGCAAACTACTCTCTGGCCCTATTTCCAGCTCATGCACTGTGTTAAGATCTCTCTTGACAGTTTTCATCTCTTACTAGAGGACCTGCACTTAAGGTGAGAAGAGGTAAATTCAAAGGAGATGTGCAGTAGAGGTTTTTCACACTGAGAAATGGGTGCCTGAAATGTGCTGCTGGGGTTGTAGTGGAGGCAAATGTGATAGAGGCGTTTAAAAGGCCCTTGTAGGCACATGAATGGATCGAGAGGGACATTGTTCAGGCAGAGTGGATTAGTCTAGTTAGGTGCTAAATTACAGTCCTGATGAAGGGTCTGGGCCTGAAATGTTGACTGTTTACTCTTTTCCATAGATGCTGCCTGGCCTGCATTCCGTGTGTGGTGCTTAAGTTACAATTTTAGTTAGTTTGACGCTTCCTTTGAACTGGGTCCATGGTGTTTCTTTGCTTTGAGGCTGTTTACAGGAAGACAAATCTCAGGGTTGTATACTGCATACATACTTTGATAATAAATGTACTTTAAATCTTTTTATCCCTCCATTTGTTTGTCCTTGACCCTTTAATTACTGAAGGTGTCTACCAATTAGTTTTGAACATTATTGAGATAAGGAGCACATTATATTGGAAATACTTCAAACCCAAATTGAGGAGATGGGGCTTGATGCAAAGCAGCCAAAATCATATTGAAAGAAGGGGTAGGCTTGAGGGGCCAAATGGTCTACTCCTGCTTATAAAATCATAGAGAATAGCAGCACAGAAACAGGACTTTCAGTCCAACTCGTCCATGATGTCCATCAAAGCTAGTCCCATTTGCCATTGTCCTTCCCATAATCTCCTAAACGATTCCTATCTATGTACCCGTCCAACTATCTTTTTAAGTGTTGTTATTGTACCTCCCTCAACCCTTTCTTCTGGCACTTTGTTCCGTATACACACCACCCTCTGTGTAAAGAAGTTACGCCTCAGGTCTCTTTTAAATTGGGCCCCACTCACCTTAAACCTATGCCCTCTAGTTTCAGATAATCTTTCCCCTAGGAAAAAGGTTGCATGCATTCTACACCCCTTGTGATTTTATACACTTCTATAATGTTACCTCCAGTCTCCTATAGTCCAAACAGTGAAGTGCTCGCCAGTCCTACTTCTCCCTGCAATCAGTCCCAGCAATATCTCATAACTGCTCCTATTTTAGTGATCTTATGTTTTCCCTTCAAGCTATTAGACAGACAGATAGAACTTCCACCTTGAAGTCCACCTGCCTCTCTAACATTAAAGAGCACCATTATTAAAGCAGCATCGGAGACCAATCTCACATCATTCTTTTACTTTGCTTCTTTTTCCCAGTCCTTACAGTGGGATGCAGACGATCCCACAAGGTGTACAAGGAATGAGGCCGGCTTCTGGAAATGCAATGTGGAAATTAGCTGTTCGTGGACACAGCTGTTTGAGTCTCCTGTCAGTGCCGGCTCATTCACTTTGTTTTTCTGCTCTCCTCCACAGCTGAGCACACGAGCCTCGAACCTTCGGGGAACGCCGTCCGTGTACTGTGAGGCCAAGCTGGCAGCCGAGGACTACCAGGCCGCCAAGCAGCAGCTGTTCAAGGCATTGCAGAGAGCTGACCTGGGCACGTGGGTAAAGAAGCCCCCAGAACAGGATCAGTTCTTGCCTGCTGCGTAGAGATGACGGCACAGACCATGGCTTGTAATGTTCAAAGTGAACTTCAGTGAAGGAGAAAGTAAAAGCAAACCTCAAAATCTCCACCTTTCTTCGGAAGACAGCTCCCATCATTGCCTCATCGAACCTGCTCACCCCTGTTTCCACAGATGGTGTTCATAGCAATGCAGACGCCAATAGCTCCATTGGTAATGAACTGCCCTATGGAATCCTCCAGTTCTTAACCTGTAGCAGAAAGGCATTCACCCACAAACTGTTGGACCAACAAAAGACGTGACAAACAGTCTGAGGGCAAAATTGAATTGTAAAATCAACCCTTCATCTATTTCTCTGATAAGGTGCTTCTTTCCTCTCGCTCATATACATTTTGTGGTGGCCATTGAATACAATTTTATAATCAATTTCTTATTAATCTGATATTTATATCCAGGCCTCCTGGTGCACAACCATTGAGATTCTGTCCAATTACTGTCCAAGCTTTGAGGAGCTGGCAATGATTGTTATTTAAACTTCAATCCGAAACAAACAGAGGCCGAGTTGGCTGAGCAGACATTCCTCCAGCATCCCTCCGGACCTGTAGAGGTCGCTGCTGTGGGAAACGAGCCCCATCTGTCCGAGAGGCAAAAGTGAGCTGAAACCAAATAGGGAGAAGTTCATTGAAGCACAACCACCCTACGTTGGAGTTGAGAGGGAGCTCATGCTGAGGTGCTTTTAGTTTGGATTAGAAACAATAACTAAAGGGATTAATGGTCATAGATGTCCTGGTTTAAGAATTGCACAGATAACAAGCGGCCTGGCAACTGAGGAATTGATCGAGTGGTTAACAGCAACCAGCCCAAGAGCATTGAATCAGCCTTGAGCGAGTGAAATTGCTACGACTTACAGCTGCGTACTTTCCACTTGAGAAGTGAGAAGTGGCTGTTGTAAGTGGCGGGTGGGAGGGTGCAATGTTAACATGCAATACACATAGCTCAAGCCAGCTTGGAAGGAGGCACACGGTCCTCCCAACTGAGACGGTGTAGTGCTGCTTTACTATGCAAATTAGGTCCTGTGGTTGTTGGAGAACCCCTGCTGCAGAACGTGGGGTCAAATAGTTGAGATCCACCTGAGCTACTGGCAGTCCAAACAGGGCTGGCTGACAAACTCTGCAAGCGTTCTCAGCGATACTTTCTTAAAAAGGAACAGGAAAATAATCTGGAGGGTTACCAGTCGAGTTTTGAATCACTCCCACATGAAGCTGCCTGCCGACCAGTGTAATGAGTTCACCCTAAAAGTTACGTTTGACTTCATATCATTACAGTTGATATTATTTATCTGTATATTCAAAGGGCTTTGATGACCTGGCTTAGAACAGCAGACTAACGAATGTCAACGTATGTGGACTCAGAAGATGTGTTTTAGCTTTTCAAGGCCACAAAGGAAGCAAAGTTCCAGAGCTTATTGCTCGAGGGATGGAAATGAAATGTAGTGACATTATGCTACCTTGAGCCTTTGGTTAGACCAGACTGCGAGCAATGTGTGTAGGACTGAATAGAAGTGATGTAGAGTTGTTGCAAAGAAGATTGACATGGACTATATCAGAACTGTGAGTGTAGACACAATGAGAACGGGTGAACAAACTGGGTCTCTCCTTCACTTGCAGAAGCTCAAGCAGTGACCTACCTTAAAATGATGAAAGTTTTGAAAAGAATGCAATCTGAGAACCCTGTGTTCATGGATTCCTTTATCACTCCTATCGATCAACCCAGGGCTTATCTCCCTTTGTTTACTTTTTCTTCATTCCCCACTCCCTACCTCACCACACCGCTATGTTACCCAGATAATTAACCGTTCCCCAATCTGCTTCCGCCTGACCTTCACCATTACACTTATCATCCTGGGTTTCTCCTTCCTTTGCCTACCTCTCCTATCCATTCCCCAATCTGCTTCTATGTGTCCATCAACCTTCCATTATCAGTTTCCTGTTCCACACTAACTTCCCATTCCACCTCCCATTTCTCCACATAACTCAACTCCCCCCCACCCCCATCACCTACCACTCCCCCTCCCCGATACTGGCTTTTCTCTCTCTATACTCTCAGTCCTAATGCAGGGTCTCACCCAAAGCATCAATTGTCTCTGCCTCCGCAGATCCACTGAGCTCCTCCAACGGTTTATAGTTTTTTTGGCTCTGGATTCCAGCATCTTCAATTTGGATACAGAGATAATGTTCCCATGTGTTGTGAGCATATAACTAGAGGCCACCATTTGGAAAAAGTCACCAAGAAATCCAACAGGGCATTCAAAAGAAACTTCTTCACCTGAAAAATATTGAGTACATGATAGTGGCTACCACAGGGAGAGGTTGGAATAAATACTATAGATATATTTACAGGGGGGGTGGACAAACAGATGAGTGAGAAGGTAATTGGTTTAATGAGGAAATGCAAGAGGAGATTCAAGTGCAGCATACACACCAGCATAGAGCGGTTGGGCTGAATAGCCTCAGAATCAGTTATTTATTATCACTGTCTTATGTGATGTGAACTTCGTGGTTTTGCAACATAAAAATTATAAGAAATTATGAAATAAGCAAATAGTGCAAAAGCAAAGGATTAACAAGATAGTATTCAGGAGTTAATGGAGCATTCATAAGACGGGGGGGGGATGAAGCTGTTTCTGAATCATTGAGGGGGGTGAGGTTCAAACTCCTGTACATTGTCCTGGATGGGAAGGTTAATTAGTAATGGATTCAGCCTTGTTGAGGCAATGCTTCTTGAAGATGTCCTTATCAAGGAGGGAGAGTTGTGCCCATGATGGAGCTGGCTGAATCTCCAACTTCAGAATTCTCTTGATATCCAGTGTATTGGAGCCTCCACACCAGGATGCCCTGCAGTTTTTGGTGACATACCAAATGTCCTCAAACCCCTAACAAGTTTGAGCAGCTGACGTGCTTTTTTGCATAATTGCATCAACGTGTTGGGATCGTCAGAGATGTTGACACATAGGAACTTTAAAGCTTCAATCAGTTCCTTGCTCTTACTGACACTGAGTGGAAGATAGTTCTTCTTGCAATACCATTCCACCAGCCAATCTACCTCACTTCCTGTACGCCTCCTCATTGCTATCCGAGATTTTACCGACCACAGCGGTAACATTTGCAAATTTATAAATGGCGTTTCAGCTGTGCTTAGCTGCTCTGTCATGTGTGTAGACAGTGTAGGATAAGGATGCATTCTAGGAAAAGGTGTATCTGGGTTAATTATCAGCAAAGAGATGTTATCACCGATCCCTGCTGACTGTGGTCTCAATGCCGTTGATGTAGGCAGGAGCATGTGCACTGCCTCCCTTGCTGAAGTCAACGGCCTGCTCTTTTGTTGATATGAAAGGAATGGCTGTTGTCATGACATCATGTCTCTACCTTCCTTCCCTTCCCAATGAACTCTCTGCTCGTTTTGAGCAGCAGGGGACCCACCCCGACATACTCCAGCGCACCTGACCCACAGCCACCATTGCAGATGTACGATCAGTCTTCCTGAGAGTGAGCCCATGGAAAAAATCTAGCTCAGTTGATGGCTTAGATGGTATCCCTAGCCCTGTCCTTATATCCTGCGGCGATCAGCTGGCTGAAGTATTTACAGACATTTTTAAAACTCTCCCTGCATCAATCTGAGGCTTCCACCTGCTTTAAGAAGACATCCATCATCCTGGTACCTAAGCAAAACAAGATAACATGCCTTAACGACTGCTGCCAAGTGCCTCTGACATCCAGCGTTGTGAAGTGCTTCAACAGACTGGTCTTGGCAATCATTAACTCCAGCCTTCCAAACAACTTCGACCCACATCAATTCACCTACCAGGTCAGAATCAGGTTTATTATCACCGGCATGTGACGTGAAATTTGTTAACTTTGCAGCCGCAGTTTGATGCAATACATAATCTAGCAGAGAGAGAGAAAAAAATAAATAAAACATAATAATAAATAAACAAGTAAATCAATTATGTATTTTAAATAGATTTTTTTTAATGTGCAAAAACAGAAATGCTGCATATTTTAAAAAGTGAGGTAGTGTCGAAAGCTTCAATGTCCATTTAGGAATCGGATGGCAGGGGGGAAGAAGCTGTTCCTGAATTGCTGAGTGTGTGCCTTGGGTGCTGGAGGTCCTTAATAATAGACGCTGCCTTTCTGAGACACCACTCCCTAAAGATGTCCTGGGTACTTTGTAGGCTGGTACCCAAGATGGAGCTGACTAGATTTACAATCTTCTCCAGCTTCTTTCAGTCCTGTGCTGTAGCCCCTCCATACCAGACAGTGATGCAGCCTGTCAGAATGCTCTCCACGGTACAACTATAGAAGTTTTTGAGTGTATTTGTTGACATGCCAAATCTCTTCAAACTCCTATTAAAGTATAGCCGCTGTCTTGCCTTCTTTATGACTACATTGATATGTTGGGACAAGGTTAGATCCTTAGAGATCTTGTCACCAAGGAACTTGGAGCTGCTCACTCTCTCCACTGCTGATCCCTCTATGTGCTCCTTCGTCTTAACCTTCCTGAAGTCCACAGTCAGCTCTTTCGTCTTACTGACATTAAGTGTCAGGTTGTCTAAGACAGGTAACACTCCCTGGCCCCTACAGTCATATCTGGAGCATCCAGACAGTAAAGACACCTATATCCAACAATTGTCTATTGATTACAGCTCTGCCTTACAGCTCTACTATAATTTCAAACTAGCTCATCACCAAGCTTTGAGATCTGGGAATCAGCAATCCCACAGCAACTTGCTGACCAACAGACCACAATCAGTAAGGACAGACAGCAATACCTCTGCCATGATTATTCTGAACACTGATGATCCACAAAGTTCTGACCTCAGTTCCTTGCTCTACTCCCAGTATGCTCACTTTCTGCTCTAATTCCATTGGCAGGCTTGCAGGTGATACCACTGTGGTGGGCTGTATCTCAAGTAATGATCTACACAGGCCTTGATGAAGTTGGTAATAGCCATGGCATACTCGTTCAGATTCAGAAATGAATATCTGAATATGGTCCAGTCCACCAATTCAAAGCAGTCCTGTATATGCTCTTCTACCTCCCTTGACCATACACTTCTTTCTGGTCCTCACTACCGCTACTGTGGCCCTCAGTTTCTGCCCTTACGTGGGGAGTAGGAGTACAGCCAGGTGATCGGACTCACTAAAGTGCAGGCGTACGATAGCACAGGAAGCATTCTTGATAGTGGTGTTACAGTTATTGAGTGTATTGACTCCTCTGGTTCCACAGGTGACACGGTGGTGGTAGTATATCAGAGTTCTTTTCAACCTAACTTGACTGATCAGGAGGATGTCAAGGTGCACTGTTATCACAGTGTTCAGCTCCTCCAGAATCACCTTAACATTTTCCAAGGGTGGGATGTACCTAACCTGTGCTGACCAGCTGGCTGGAGTGGTCAAGAGCATCTCCAATGCTCACTGATGTCATCAGAGGTTGCTAGCAGCAATCATACCCCTGCCCAAGGAGAGCAGCAAGGCCTGTTACAGCTCCAGTTATTATATGACATCTGCAGTAGTTTTACTATGTGTGTTAATGGCACATTATCACTGAGACACTTTGGAATGGGTAGGTTTTATTATCCTGATTTAAGTTCGGAATCGACAAGATGACATGCTTAGCTGGGCATAAGCATGAGAATCAGAACCTGGTTTAATATCACCAACACAAGTCTGAAATATTTTGCAGATTTTCTGGAAATCCAGAGTAACACGAACAAAATGCTGGAGGAACTCAACAGCTCTGGCAGCATCCATGGCGAGGAATAAACAGTCGATGTTTAAGGCCCAGACCATTCATCAGGACTGATGAAGAGTCAAGACCCGAAACGTTGGCTCTCCATTGATGCTGCCTGACTTACTAAGTTCCTCCAGCATTTTGTGTGTGTGTGTTATTAAGCTTAGCTGAGGCTCAGTCTGTAAGAAATGAACCAAACTTCAAATAAAGGAAAGATGAGACAGCTGGTACCATTGGACATCCTGAGTCCAAATCAATTCCATTCCCGAAAAGTGAATGGAGGCACGTGAAGAGCTGAAGGTGCTGGAATTCTGGAGCAACACTCAAAATATGCTGGAGGATCTCGACAATCCTGATGAAGGGTTCCAGCTCCTGACGTAGACTGATCATCCCCTCCTTAGATGTTGCCTGGCCTAGTGAGTTCCTCCGCATCTTTTGTGTGTTGCCCAAGAAGGGAATGGCTCCAAACAAAAATATCACCACATTCACTGTCCTCAAAATCCAGTTTGCTCATGCAGCAGTTTTCAAATATTCAATTATCTCAACATTTTGATATTGTAATAAGTGAGCACGGCAGTCTCTACCTTTTGTGCAAAAAATCTAGAGTTGGAGACTTATAACACATGGGGACAAGGATTTGCATACCTAAGCAGCCTGTTTCAGGCAGGGGACTGGGCTCACCTTTAAAGCCCAGTTGGTTCAGGCAGTTCCTAGGCATGTCCAAGATGCCCTATCCAGCACCATCTCCCAATGGCAGAGCAGCACAGGCTGCAAGTTCATTAAGCACCACAGGCTGAGCACTGGAGGGCACCAGTGAAGAGGATGAAAGCATAACGTTCAGGAACTCAGCCCAGGGGTTCTCAGGGCTCCTGTGCCCTTCAGCACCTGCTTACAGAAACCTTTCTTCTCAGTGTGATAGACCCACAATCAGTTTTCTTTCTCAAGGAAAGACTCAGGCATCGGTGTGCTTTGTTTGGAGCAGACGCTTTAAACTTGTGCTGCAGATTTCTGCTGTATAGAGAACGTCCATCATTTCCCACAGTGCAGCTTACACAAAGCTGGGAGCAGGACACTCCAGGTCTATGGCAGCAACCGAGAGAGACACCGGAGAGCTCAGGAAACACGGGAAGTGAAAATGGCAGCTTTTACTTTCAGGATTTTTGTCCTGGTGTAAACGTGTGGCTCCAGACACATTTTTCTTTTAATTCAGCCCCAAAAATAGAAAAATGTTTCCCTTCCCCCTGGAATTTGTTCTTGGTTCACAAGTCACAATCTCATGAACCAGCGTTTACCCTTTGAGTCCACCGTGTGTTTCCTGATATTTTTGCTGTCTTCATTTTTAAATTTCATATTTAAAAAATGTAAAAAGATTACTATTCTGTGTCGTGTGACACGACATGTAACAAGATTGGGTACTTTTGTTCAGCTCTGTTAGCATCTGAGAGAGTGCAAGTCTATTTTGAGGATGTAAAAAGTGTGTAATGCAATTGGAGCCTTGTACATAAAATAAAATATTGAACATGCAACTTAAAATATAGCTGTCCTGCCAATATTTCCACCAGCACTGCTGTTAACGAGATGAACTTTTCCACCTGAAGTCAAATAAAAAACTACATCGGAGTAACACACACAAAGTATTGGAGGAACTCAATGGATCAGGCAGCATCGATGGAGAGAAACATACAGTCGACATTTCGGGCCAAGTTCCTTCATCAGGACTGGAAGGGAAGGGGTCAGAAGCCAGAAGAAAAGGGTAGGGGAGGAGAAAGAGCAGCTGACAGGCAATTCCAGGTGACAGAGGAAAGTAGATAGCTGGGAGGGTTTCGCAATGTGCGGCTGGCAATGTCAGAACCCAAGTGCAGAAGCAAGACGGACTCCCATGTAGAGACAATGATAAGTTTATTCATAAGACTTCCAACAGAGCTTCAGTGGCTCAGCTGAGTGACATTGCGAGAAGTAACTTTCTCAAACCAGGACCCCACAATTAGTTCTAATTGGGACATCCAGTTAAATAATACAAGTAACACGGAATCCCCAAGCCTACCAAAATAAAATTAACAAGCTTAAACAGAAATCAGCGGGAGACCGCGTTACAAAGAGCGAGACACTCAAGAAAAACCACAAGGAACTCTAAACAATTAATAATTCTTATTAAACAACAAGTAACCAATTCAGATGTTCTAAAACCCTTGGAGCCCAATGCTCTCTGGCTCCCCACACAGGCCCATAAAGCTCACCACAGAGGGAAGAAAAGGGAATAATGTGAGAAGATGGGATGGGAAAGAGTCATAGAATCATAGAAAAGTACAGCACAGAAAAAGGCACTTCAGCCCATCTTGCTTGTGCCGAACCATTTAAACTGTCTTCTCCCATCAACCCACACCAGGTCCATAGTCCTTCATATTCCTACCGTTCATGTACCTAACAAACTTCTCTTAAAAGTTTAACTTGACCTTGCATGCACTGGCAGCTTGCTCCACACACTCAGCACCCTCTGAGTGAAAACGTTTCCCCTCCTGATCATCTTAAACTTTTCACCTTTCACCTTTAACCTAAGATTCTAGTTGTAGTCCCATCCAACCTCAGTGGAAAAAGCCTGTTGCATTTACCCCATCTATACCTCTATCAAATCTCCCCTCAGTCTTCAACGTTCAGAGAAATAAAGGCCAAAACTATTCAGTCTTTCCTCCTAACTCAGGTCCTCCAGTCCTGGTAACATCTTTGTAAGTTTTCTCTCAATCTTATTTCCATTTTTCCTGTAGATAGGTGATCAAAATTGCACACAATACTCCAAACTAGGCCTCACCAAAGTCTCAAAGAACTTCAACATAACATTCCATCTCCGGTTCTCAATATTTTGATATATGAAGGCCAATGAGACAAAAACTTCCTTTATGGCCTTTTCTACCTGTGACATCACTTTCAATGAATTACGGGCCTGTTTCCCAGATCCCTTTGTTCTACAGAACTCCTCGGTGCCCTACCATTCACTGTGTAGGACCTACCCTGGATGGTCCTACCAAAGTGCAACACCTCACACTTGGCTGCGTCAAATTCCATCTGCCATTTTATCAGCTGGTCGAGATCCTGCTTCAAGCCATGATACTCTTCCTCACTATCCACTGCGTCCCAAGTCCTGGTGTCACCCACAAATTTGCTGACCCAGTTAACCATATTATCATCCAGATCATTGATATAGATGACAAGCAAGTACCTAGCACCTATCCCAGTAGGACTCCACTAGACACTCCAGTCAGAGAGGAAAGCATTTGCTACCACTCTCTGGCTTCTCCCACACAGCCAATATCTAATCCAGTTTACTACCTCATCATGAATGCGGAGTGACTGGACCTTCTTGACCAATTATCCATGTGGGACCTTGTCAAATGCCTTGCTAAAGTCCATGTAGACAACATCCACTGCTTTGCCTTCATCATCTTTCCTGGTAGCTCTGTAAGATTAGTTAGACATGAACTACCAAGCACAAAGCCTTACTGACCTTTCCCAATCAGTCCATGCCTATCCAAGTATTCATATAACCGGTCCCTTAGAATACCTTCCAATAACTTTCCCACTACTGATGTCAGATTCACTGGCCTATTGTTTCCTGGTTTATTTTTAGAGCCTTTCTTAAACAGTGAAACAACATTAGCTATCCTCCTATCCTCCAGTACTAAGGATGATTTAAGTATCTCTGCTAAAGCCCCTGCAGTTTCTGCACTTTCCTCCCACAGGTTCTGAGGGAACACCATATCAGGCCCTGGGGATTTAAACACCCTAATTTGCCTCAAGGTAGCAAACACCTCCTCCTCTGTAATCTCTTATAGGGTCCGTGAAGTTCATGCTGCTTTACCTCACTTCTATAGATGCTCTGCTGATCTGAGTAAATACAGATGCAAAAAAAAAATCCATTTAAGATCTCCTGCATCTGTTTTGGCTCCACACATGGATGACCACTCTGATCTTCCAAAGGACCAACTCTGTCCCTTGTAATCCTTTTGCTCGACGTATCTGTAGAATCGCTTAGGATTCTCCTTCACCTTGTCTGCTAGAGCAACCTCGTTCCTTCTTTTGGCCTCCTGATTTCTCTCTTAAATGTTCTCTTGCATTTCTTATACTCCTCGAGCACCTCATTTGTTCCTACCTGCCTGTACCTGCTTTGCACCTTTTTTTTTCTTAATCAGGGCCTCAATATCTCTTGAAAACCAAGGTTCCCTAATCCTGCTATCTTTACCTTTTATTCTGACAGGCACATACAAGCTCCTTACTCACAAAACGTTACTTTTGAAGGCCTTCCACTTACTAAGTACACCTTTGTCAGAAAACAGCCTGGCCCTGTCCAGTCTTGTCAGATCCTTTCTGATACCACCAGAATTGGCCTTTGTGCAATTTAGAATTTACAATTTACAGACCAGATCTACCTTTTCCCATATTTACTTTAAAACTAATGGCATTATGATCACTAAATGCAAAGTATTCCCCTACACAAACTTCTGTCACCTGCCCTGTCTCATTCTCTAACACACGCTTTCTCACTGTGACTTCTACGTGCTGATTCAGGAAACTTCCCTGAATATACTTGACAGACTCCATCCCATCTAGTCCTTTTACAGTATGGGAGTCCCAGTCAATATGCGGAAAGTTAAAATCACCTGCTATAACGACTTTACGTTTCTTGCAGCTGCCTGCAACCTCTCTAGAAATTTGTTCTTCGGAGAGTGTTGGGCGGTTTGTAGTATAGCCCCATTAACGTAGCCATACCTTCCTTATTCCTCATTTCCACCCATAACACCTGTCACAACCACGGAATTGGCAGTGCATCAGATTCGGCAATTGCGCTCGTGAATATGCACGTATCAGCTACTATTACTTCACTGTGATCGTATTTAACTCCACTCATTCCGTCGTAGTATTTGTCGAGACTTGGACATAGCTACGCTTTGTTACCTGCATTCCGCCTTGCCTGAGAAATTGGACTGTCGAGTCACCTGACTCTGAAGACTAACGGTATTCGTTTTATTCTCAGTCGTTCTTTTCAGCCGCGGTGTCGGCTCCGTCTTCCATTTGAGAGTTTTAGTCAACGGCCCTGTTCGGCCTAGTGTTTATTGTCTTCCCTGTAACATTGTTCACATTAAAGTCTGTGAAATATCAATCCACTTCAGTGTCTCTCACTCCGCACTTGGGCCATGTCCGAACCTGGTGACAACACCTCTTTAGATGAGCCTGTCCCAACTGAGCACTGCTGTGACATTTTCTCTGACCTGTAACACCACCCCTTCCTCCTTTAATCCCTCTCACTCTGTTGTATCTAAAATAATGCAACCCCAGAATATTGAACTGCCAGTCCTGCCCCTCCTGCAACGAATGGCTGCAATATAATTCCGTATGTTGATCCACGCCCTGGACTCGTCTTCCATCCCTATTATACTTCTTGCATTGAAGTATCCACACCTTTAGGTTCCTGACTTTGTCTTAACAAACATTAGTCTCCACAACCTCATGATTATCTGTTCAGGCACCCTAGCTCCCATCCCCGTGCATCTCTAGTTTAAACCCCTGCATGCAGCACTAGCTAACCTTCCCACTAGGATAATAATCCCCCTCCAGTTCAGGTACAAACAAGTCCCACTTTCACTGTAAAAGATCCTAATGATCCAAAACTCTGACGCCCTCGCTCCTACACCAGCTCCTATAGCCATGAAAAGCCATAGGAGTCATAGAGAAGTACCGCCCAGAAACAGACTCTTCAGCCCATCTAGTCCAGGATGAAACATCTGAACTGCATACAGGTGTTCCCTGCTTTACGAATGTTCACTTTACACCACTTCACTTTTACAAAAGACCTACATTAGTAACCTGTTTTCGCATTACAAAGAGGATTTTCACTTGTACGAAAACTTTTCCCATATAAAAGCCATTTCAGTTTAAGAAAGGTTTCATAGGAACACTCTACCTTTGTAAAGGGGGGGGGGAACACCTGTACTCCCAAAGACCTGCACCGGGACCATAGCCCACCATACTCTCTGAGTGAAGCAGTTTCCCCTCATATTCCCCTTAAACTTCTCGCCTTTCACACTTAAGCAAAAACTTCTGGTTTAGAGTCCATATAGTCCAGTCCAACCTCAGTAGAAAAACTCTGTCTGTTTTGTATACCTCTATCAAATCTCCTCTCAATCTTCTATGTTCTAAAGAATACAGTCATAACCTATTCAATCTTTCCTTATAACTCAGGTCCTCCAGACTCAGCAACATCCTCGTAAATTTTCCCTGCACGCTTTCAACCTTGTTTACATTTTTCCTATAGATAGCTGAACAAAACTGCACACAATTCTCCAAATTAGAACTCACTGACGTCTTATAAGCTTCAATATAAAATCCCATCTTCTGTACTCAGTGCATTGATTTAAGAAGGCCAATGTGTCAAAAGCTTTCTTTATAATCCTATCTACCTGTTACACCACTTTCAACTAATTATGTACCTGTATTCCTAGATCCCTTTGTTCTACGACATTCCTCAGTGCCCTACTGTTCACAGCATAAGACGTACCCTGGTTGGTCCAACCAAAGTGCAAAACATCACACTTGTCTGCATTAAATTCCACCGGCCATTTTTAAGCCCATTTTTCCAGCCGATGCAGATCCATCTACAAACCATGATCGCCTTCCTCACTGTCCACTGCACCCCCCAGTCCTGGTGTTATATGTAAATTTGCTTATCCAGTTAACCACATTATCATCCTGGTCATTGCTATAGATGACAAACAACAAAGTACCCAGCACCAATTCCCACAGCCCTCCTCGCAGGCCTCCAATCAGAAAGGCAACCTCTATGACCACTCTCTGGGCTCTGCCCAAAGCCAGTTTACTACCCCATGCTGAATGCCAAGTGACTGAACCTTCTTGACCAGCTTCCCTCATGGAGCCTTGTCAAATATCTTACCGAAGTCCATGTAACGCTTACCCAACAGGTAAGAGGAGGTAACATGTCTAGGGGAAGAGGAGATCCAGCCACTCACCAACCCCACCTCCCGTACACACAGGTGTTGTGAGAATCAAGTTTATGCCTCGCGCACACGCACCATATCAAACTCACACCAGATACCGTTATGGAATACACTTTAAAGATTTTACTAAAACTATGCAATACAATATATATGAAGGAAAACAAAATAAAGTAAAAGGCGCCAACTTATCAAAGCTCAGTCAGTTTAGTGCACATCATTGGAGCTCAACCATCGAACCATTCAACCCCTCGTCGCTTTCCTCCGACCTCCACGTCCTCACACCTGGGACCACCCCGGTGCTCGACCGAGCAGTGCAGCGCACGTCCACCTTCCTCGGCGTCTCCTTCCCGCCTCCCCTGAAAAGACCGTGAAACCCCTGCTCCTAGCCCCACAAGACAAAATAACATTCCCCCATTGGCTAACAAATGAATACAATCCCGATATCAGCAAGTCTAAAGCTAAACAACTGCGAGAGAAAACACTTATCAAACATAAAAGCATTCCTACTCTAGCAAACCAAAGAAGCCATTTTGATTACATACACAGTACATTGTACATCCATGTAGACAACATCCACAGCCTTGCCTTCATCCACTTTCCTGGTAATTTCCTCGAAAACTCCATAAGATTAGTTGTGTGTTAAACTGTATGATCTTCCTATTTCTGGTCTCATCAGCACGTGGTATGGGCAGCAAACATGAGCTAGGTTGGGAAGGAAAAGCATCAAGAAGAAGGAATCTGATAGGAGAGAACTGAAAACTGCAATAAAAGGACAAGGGGTGCAGACCCAGATGTACGAAGGTATAGGTGATGGCAAGATTGTGAGGACAGGAGGACAGAGCAAGGGCAAACAGGGTCTTAGAAATTAGAAGCAGAAGTAGGCTATTTAAACTGGTCAGGCATCCTCCACTATTCAACATGATCAGAGCTGATCATTTAAATCAACACTACATCACTAATCACCCTCCATATCCCTTGATTTTTTTTGTATGTAAAAATTTATCTATTTTATTTGTAAACACACTCAGCAGAAAGGAGATGGAAGACGGATCTATTATGATGGGCCTAGACAGTGAAAATGTCTTTTTAAAAAGTCCAGCAGAGAAATAAATGTCAGAGGGACATAGGTTTGAATTCATTGTACAACATTTTGAGGGGAGTTGGGGATAAACATTCCTCAGGTTGGTGAGCACCTGGAGTAGGAATGGCTGGTGGATGCAGAAACCTTCAGCCTATTTTAAGAATGCCTGAAGGAATAATTAAAGAGACATAACCAACAGAACTATGGTCCAAGGTTTGGAAGCAGGATTAAACTCAAGCCTATATTTAACTGGAGTGAAATAATTCTTCTGTGATTCTATCTTCGTTAGAGGTGCTATATCTTGAGTACTGCTAAAGTCAGCTACAGGCCTACAATTCCCTGAAAATCACAGGACTCTGTCTCCATCGCATGTTTTCTTTCAATGAGTTGCTCACCAGCACAATTGCGTCTCTCTCCTGTACATTTTTATCATTTTGTAGCCCAGTTCCCCGAAGTACCCCAGGATTCCTCAGGTCTCCAGCTTAGAAGGAAGACTTCCAGAATCAGGTTTATTATCACCAGAGTGTGTCAGGAAATTTGTTAACTCAGCAGCGTTACGATGAAATATGTGATAATATTTTTTTAAATAAATAGGTAAATCAATTGCAGTAAGTACATAAGTATATTGAATTGATTAAAATAGTGCAAAAACAGAAAAAATGCATATATATTTTAAAAAAATGGAGTACCTCTGCCATTTAATCTTCTGAAAACCAAGCACAGACCATGCAGGGCATTCCACTGCCTGGTGTAGATTTTTTAAAATACTGATGAGATTTTTGGATCACCATTGATAGACTGAGGAGACAATCAAGAAGCAATAGAACATCTGGAGTCATTTACCAACCAGATAAGGGCAGCACATTTCTTTCTTTAAACAAGATCATTGAAACAAATGGGCCCTAATGCCACGATTACCGATTTTGTTTCAATCCCGCATTTATTTACATACATGATTTTTAAGTCAGACTGATGGGACTAAAATTTGTGTCCCTGGATCAGTAGTTCAAGCTAGTGAATGAAAGTCCAGTGAGGTAACCGCAATACCACTGAACAACCACTGATATCACTTCTATCCCGTTGTGTCCATTCTACCCACATAACATTTAATCCGTTATCTGCACAAGAGATTCTGCAGATGTTGGAAATTCAGAGCAACACACCCAAAATTCTGCAGGAACTCAGCAGGACAGGCAGAATCTATGGATGGAGGGGTATAAACAGATGATAAGTTGAGCTGAGACCCTTCATCAAGTCCTGATGAAGGGTCTCAGCCCGAAACATCAACTGAATAGTTAAATTAAATATATAGTGCAAAAACAAAAACAAAGAAAGTAGTGAGGTCATGCTCATGGGTTCAATGTCCATTCAGAAATCGAATGGCAGAGGGAAAGAAGCTGTTCCTGAGTCATTGAGTATGTGCCTTTAGGCTTCTGTACCTCCTTCCTGATGACAACAATGAGAAGACGGCATACCTTGTGTGGTGGGGATCCTTAATGATGGACGTTGCCTTTTTGAGGCACTACTCCTTGGAGATGTCTTGGATACTATGGAGGCTAGTGCCCGTGATGGAGCTAATTTTACAACTCTCTGCAGCTTGCATCGATCCTGTTTAGTAGCTCACCCACCCCCAGTACCCAGACAGTGATGTAGCCAGTCTGAATGCTCTCCACAGTGCTTCTGGAGAAATTTTCAAGTGTTTTAGTTGATTATTACAGCTCTATTTGCACTATTAAAGCTCTCAGCTGAGTGCATTGATTTTTTGGCAGTCCTAGAGAGGCTCTGATCCTAATTCAGAACTGCTATTCATGCTAAATTATCTCAGCCTATTTATCATTGTCTTGTGCATTATCTTGTTAGAGATTTTTATGCCACCTTTTCTCTCTCTGCCATCTCCCGTTGTTTCTTCTGCATTTCTCAGTGCTGGCATTTGCTGCCATTCAATATAATGCATTAACTCCCTTTCTATTGTTTAAATATTTCTATTTTTCTCACTACTTTATCCTTAAATCCCCAAATATGGATTGAGCTGCTAGGAGGAGATGCTGGATATGGGTTCAATTTCAACATGTAATGGAAATTTGGATAAGTACTTTGATGGGAAGAGGTATGGAGGTCTATAGTCCAGAGGCAAGTCGATGGGATTAGGCAGACATGGACTGGATGGGCCGAAGTGCCTGCTTCTGTGCTGTAGTGCTCTATGACCATCCTCAAAGGAAGGTCCAGGCCTGAGATGCCACAACATTTATACTCGCTTTGGAGCAACACACACAAAATGCTGGAGGATCTCAGCAGGCCAGGCAGCATCTATGGAAAAGAATAAACAGTCGACATTTCAGGTCGAGACAATTCTCAGGACTCAGGAATTTTCTTGTGTTTGTGTACTCACTTTAGAGACAGAGTGGCTTTATGGTTATATGCTGTACTGCTTTTATTTCAGAATGCTGTCTAATCTCCATTTAAATTCATAAAACATTGAAAATCTACAGCACAATACAGGCCCTTTGGCCCACAAAGTTGTGCTGAACATGTCCTTACCTCAGAAATTACTAGGCTTACCTATAGCCCTCTATTTTTCTAAGCTCCATGTACCTATCCAAAAGTCTCTTAAGAGACCCTATCATATCTGCCTCCGTCACCATTGCTGGCAGCCCATTCCACGCACTCACCACTCTCTGAGTAAAAAATTTACCCCGACATCTCTGTACCTACTCCCCAGCACCTTAAACCTATGTCTCTTGTGGTAACCATTTCAGCCCTGGGAAAAAGCTTCTGACTATCCACATGATCAATGCCTCTCATCATCTTATACACCTCTGTCAGGTCACCTCTCATCCAAGTCAAGTCAAGTCACTTTTAATTGTCATTTCGACCATAACTGCTGGTACAGTACATGGTAAAAATGAGACAATGTTTCTCAGGACCATGGTGTTAAATGACACAGTACAAAAACTAGACCGAACTACATAAAAAAACTACACAGAAAGACAAAAAAAAACTACACAAGACTACGGACCTACCCAGGACTGCATCGCTCCATCGCTCCAAGGGGAAAAGGCCGAGTTCACTCAACCTATCCTCATAAGGCATGCTCCCCAATCCAGGCAACAGTAAACTTTTGTTTTTAACTCAGGCACAAAAGAACGGGCAATTCTGTGCTTCTACACTGGAATGGATCAGAAGGGTTGCTGATGAGTTTGGAATATATTCATTTGAGTAGTCAAACTAATTATCGGCATTCACAGATTTAGTGGCTGCACTCTGGGGCTCCTTAGATTGCTGTTAATGTGATAATTAAATTAGATTGCTACTAAATGGCCTGGCTAGGTGTGAAAATAATGAATTATGTTTGGACTTGTGATCAGCTAAAATGCTTTGACCAACTGGTTTACAAAAATATTTTGGACAATATAGGAATGTCATGCCAACAATGTTGTTTTTGTTTCACTACCATTGTCCTGGTGACTCTGAGGAATCAGTGAGCTCCATGAAAATATTGTCCATTGTCCCAGAAGTCCCATGCAGTCATTGAGGTCATCTGGGAAATGCAGAGAACCCTTCAACGTTGAACTGTCTGTCATTTATAGGGAAAACTTTCATTCGGTCATTGAGGCTTGTAAGAACTGCATAAGAAAAGGTCATTTCGAGAGGCGCAGTGTTACGATACCTGGGCTATGACCGAAGAAAAGATGGCTGAAGTCACTTAGCACTTTTGTGCAAGAATGCTTAAGTGCGTCAAAAATCAAACTTATAAAACTTAGCAAAAATAGTGAAAAGAAAACTGCCAATATTTATCAAAAGATTGCCACCAGAACAGCCAACATTAGTTCTGTACTTTTAAATAGAACATAGGACATAGAACAGTACAGGCCCTTTGGCCCACAATGTTGTACAGACCCTTATACCCTGCCTGCCATATAACCCCTCACCTTAAATTCCTCCATATACCTGTCTAGTAGTCTCTTACATGGCCAGTGTGAACTGCTGGCTGCTCAATCTCTCTCTCTCTCTCTGCTACTGAGAACGATCTGCCCCTTTCTTTCAGCACCAGACAGACCATTTTTAATTACCCACAAGGTAACTTAGGGCTACACATCAATTGAAATATGATTCAAACCATAATGTAGTTAAAATAATATTACAAAATAAACAAAAATAACCAGTTAAATACAGTATACAAACAGCCTCCAATTAAGGTGGCACAATCAAATGCATGCAACAGCTCACTTGTAGTTCAAGAGGCAAGAAATTTGACTAGAACTTCTCTTAAAACACCTTTTCTGAGGCTGTGTTAAATTATCACCACAAACAGCGAGGGGGGTGTAAGCAGTGATGAGGCAAGTTTGGGAGATGAGCCAGGATGATTCTCTTAAGGATCATTGACTCCGCAATGGTCCCGGAGCAGAAAGGAAATTATAGACCAGTTAGCCTGACCTTAGTGGTTGGGAAGATGTTGGAGTCAATTGCTAAGCATGAGGTTATGGAGTACTTGGGTGACACAGGAGAAGACAAAGTCAGCATGTTTTCCTTAAGGGAAAACATTGCCTGACAAACCTGTTGGAATTCTTGAAGAGATTACAGGTAGGATAGATAAAAGGGATGCAGTGGATGTTGTATGTGTAACACCCTGGGAAAGGTTTTACTGCTAATGTAATGGTTGTTCTGTAGCAGCGATGTTTGGGTTATGGCTAGAGATAACGGGGGCTTTGGAATGTGTGCCGTCCAATGAAGGGAGTGTTTTTTTCTTGCTGTGCGCATGTGACCGAGGGTGATCTGGGTCTTTTGTTTGGCGGAAGATGAAGAGAGAAGATGTCAGAAGGGAGAGTTCGTAGACACCTGAAAGGAGTGGACTTGGAGTGGGGTCGGGAGCCGATGACGCCGGGGAAATCGATGGAGAAGGAACGGATGGGAAACCGTGAGCTCCAACATGCACATTAGACTGTTACATTGAAATGGGACCTTTTCCCTTTTGCTTTTCCTTTACTAACCCTCTAGTCAAATTAAAAATTATAAAGCTAAATCATTTAATTGCATGTGGCGTACTGTCTGTTATTTCGTGGTACTGATAACAGTGAAACACATCACGCAGCATCCACACAAACAAGAGGTTTTGCACCCCAGATTTCACACGTTTGGCGGGACCAGGGACTGTCTTCCCCAGACTGACGCTGCCGGCCGAACCTGAGGATTACATATATTTGGAGTTTCAGAAGGCCTCTTTCAAGGTGCCACACATGAGGCTCCTTATTAAGTTAAGAGCTCATGGTATTACAGGAAAACTACTGGCATGGTTAGAGCATTGGCTGATTGGTAGGAGTCAGCGAGTGGGAATAATAGGATCCTTTTCTCGTCGGCTGCCAGTGACTAGTGGTGTTGCACAAGGGTCGGTATTGGGACCACTTCTTTTTATGCTGTATATAAATAATTGAGATAATGGAATAGATGGCTTTGTTGCCAAGTTTGCAGATGATATAAAGATTGGTGGAGGAGCAGGCAGTGCTGAGGAAACAGGTCGGATGCAGAGGGACTTAGACAGATTGAAAGAACGGGCAAGAGAGTGCCAAATGAAACGAGACCAGAGGGGCCTCTTCCTGCTCCTATTTCCTTACTTTCTTTCAAAACCTCTAGCAAGTCATGGACATGCTTCTCCAACACGCAGATGTTTGTGATTGCCACCTTTTGGGAAACATTGACAAAGTTTATTATGAGAAAGAGGTTTGCAGATAGTGCATAGTGTGCATACATCTAAGGACCTGTGTTTGCATTAATGATCAATCTGCTCAGCAAACATAGAATATAGATGAACTCAGACCCCGAAACCATCGGAGATGTAAACCAAGCCTTCACAGGCTCAGTGGGTTTACAGGAAAATAAACATTAGAGCCAAATCAATTAAGTACTTCCAAGAATCAACACTGGTTAAAGGTGATTTTGCTTCGTTTTGTGACATGCAGATCATGACTAATTGCATGTCGTTACCTGGCAGAGTTACCCTGTGAGTAATAGCGAGGGAGCAGATGAGAATGGAGGAGAATAATGGATTAAACTTGAAAATAATTTTAGGTGGCCTGAGAAGTTTTCGTGCATTTTAAGGAGACCACCTCAGAACTTCTTCAAAATATTGGAATACCTTCAGATTCATGGGGATTTCCAGCACAAAGAGGTGTGATTGCTCAAGTCAAGTAGGATGCTGTCATGAGGGGTTCTCTGTTGGTGGGCCATTATGTGGCTGTAGAAGCCAGTCCAAGACCCAAATATTCTAGCAGACCTACAATCCTGCCCCCTTCACCACTTACTGATCACCAAGGTACTTAATCTAGGATGATAGGGGTGGATTCCCTTCATGGAGAACCCCTGTGTGTGAATTTGTTTTACTGGGGGAGGCTGATCCACGGGCAGCCACTACACAGTCCTTGATAGGTCAGGGTCAGGGTCCAGTAGCATGGAGCGTAAGACAATGGGGGGACCCCTCACTGCTGAAGCCTTTCTCCATCTTCCCTGCCATTGTGATGTGTCATCATCTTTCTCCAGCTCCATCATTGAGATCCTGGTGGGATTGCTCATTGTCTGGAAGCTCCCCTCAAGCTTCCTGCCATGAATGACCTACTAGGAGCTAACTGCCAGATGGCTAAACTCCAAAATCAGGAGTTCAGGAACTCTCAGGCCTTTCCATTGTGAAAAGGTGACAATCTAGCAACGAACCTCTCAAAATAGAATCAGAATCATATTATCGGAAATATTCAGAGCAGAATCTCAAGTAGTGTTGTCGGGAGGCCCAGCATGAACGTAGGAAGGTCTGCACCATCTCCTAACCTACCCATCTGCCCACCGTCTCTGTCAGAAAGCATGAGGGTCTCACATGGGGCCCATCAGAACCCAAATGAATGGAGGTGAAGCAAGTATTCCTCAGACTCAAAGGGCTGCCTGAGAGGAGGAGCACTGTTATCATGTGGTTTTTATCAAATTATCCAGCATTAATGGTGTCAAATGGTTGCTGTGATGCGTCAATTGTGGTAGTGTAATGAGTAGTGCTTGTTGCTCTCACTCTTGCTTTCAGCTTCCGCCGCTGGCTAGCAATCTTGTGAAATGGAGAGCTGAATGCTTAAGTCTCTCCCTGGCGGTTCGGAGCCTCTCCTACAAGCCTCACGTAGTGACTCCTCACTGGTGACACACAGAAACTGAACTCCTTTTGGACTCAGGCTGAACGACAAAGGACAGAGAGGAGGTCTGGGCCCTGCACATGTAGCATGCGGGCCCACCGGAGTGTGGACATGCTCTGGTGCTCGTGAACCAGATCCCCAGCTATGGATAAATAGTCCCACTGCCTTGTGGGCAGCCTTAGGAGAGATAAAGGCCATGGGAGTAAACCCAGACAGAAAACCCGGAGTGGAGCCCCTAAGGCAGCTGGATGGCATTGAACATCCTTCTGGCAGCTCCTGCAACCAAGATGGTGCCAAACACATTGCTTTGCTTTCCTCTGGACTACACTGGTGAGGCTGAGAGGGGGATCTTGACTACTGGGCATCCCAGGATCTCCACACCTTCTGGCCAGGCCTGTGTCCTGGAGAAAATGCTCCATCGTGCTTCGAGACAGACGGATGCCACCATCATCATCATCATCCAGCATCATAACTAGGCACTGAACATCTCTTCTTTTTTTCATAAAATTGTTTGCTTTGTTTCCCTTAAATTCCAGGAAAAAGCAACCTAGGGAATTCAGTCAAAGAAGTGAATAAAATTTTGATTTGAATCATTTCAATGGCTTTAAGTCTTCAGGCTTTGTCCTTTGTAGTCTGTGCAATTCCTAGTCAACCCACTTGAAGAGAACACTATATCCATTCAGGGGGACAATAATAAGGCTTTTGTAAACCAGCAGTAAAAGGAATAATTATGTAACAGACCTGTGATGAATATTATAGCATTTTTATGTACGCCAGAACACAGGAATGTATGAGCAAGTGTAGGCCTCAAACTCTTCGTCTTCCCCACCATTTTGTATGATCATGGCTAATCTATGCAGGCCTCATCTACCATTTCCCATACCCTTCTACTCCTCAGTCAATCAAATACTTATTCACTTTCACTTTCTACTTCTAATGATCCAGCTTCCACCATCCGCCAGAATTCCAGAGGTTTGCCACCCTAGGAAAGAAAAATTTCTATTTGTAATGTAATGCATAATATCAGACCTGGTGAGGCAGATGGTTAGCAGTGGTTGGCAGCTCATCTTGGAGAAGGACAATTCTAATCTCAAACCTTTGCTGCCTTGCAGCTATACACACTCTTGGGAAGGCTTTAGTAGTAAATCCTGAGGGAAAATCTGGAGCCAGAGTCCCTAAGGCAGTCCTACATTGAGTTCAATGCTGACTGACAACTCCTGCGCGCTGCTGGTGCCAAACTATATTGGTCTCTGTTGTTCCATTGGATTCATTAGATGAGTGGAGAGGGGGAGCTTCCTGCATGAACGACAGCTTGCCCTCCATACACTGCCCAGGCTTGCATATCTAGACAGCTAGGATGCAACATCCATGGTCAAACCTCACCAAAGCAGCAGGCCTCAATCTCAACTCAGTATCAGAACAATAAAATATAAATTGTGACCCTGGAGTTTTACTTCTTCATCTCTGCCTATCTGTACCAGAAAGGATGGAAAATTTCACAAAGGGCTGGTGATGCTCACCCCACAGGGGTAAATCTTACCCTGATCATTTTTATATGTCTTGGCCTTATTGACTGACGTGAAGTGGTGCTAGGCCCACCACTGGGAACAATGCATCCAATGGACAGTTGACAAGTCAAGGAGACACAGTTAAATGGATCAGGAAGGCTTGTCAACATAATGGGAAATGATGGGCAATGCAATATCTACAATCAACCAGGAACAGTCACAGGTACCTTCATAAACCCTGTGTCAATATTCCAAAGAAGGAGAGATGAGAATCATTGTATATAACTCAAATGGGATTCCCTGATTATGTGAAGTGAGGGTTTCCTTTTGGAATGAAGTCATAGATTTATATTTTGAGCCAACTTGTAAACGTAATGTTGAATAATCTAGGAGTGCATGAATGTTGTCACTCAGTTATTAATTAAGTTTGACGTGTTCACTTTGCCCTTCGCCAATGAAGTCACCCCGTCCAGGTGCATCACGGTTTGGTACGGTGACTACTCTGCAGAGGATTGTGGACATGGCTCAGTACATCTCAAAATACAGCCTTCTGTCAACACTTCTCAATAAAGCAGAAAACATAATCCACACTGGACGTCCTCACTCCTCTCAAATCTGCACCAGCATTCAATAAAATCATAGCTAATATTGACCACAATTCTGCTTTGTTGTTTCATATCCTTTGGTCCCCTGTAGTCCTAAAATTTATTCATCTCAGCATTACACGTACCCAGCTGGATAGAGAATTTCAGAAACGCTAACTCCAACCCTGGGAGAAGAATTGCTTTCTTACGTTTCATTTGCAAATTAGCTTTCAGTCAACCCGTTCATTTTGAACATCAATATCAACTAATTTACCTTCATCAAAAGGTGGCCAGAAGGCTGATCAGTGCTCTAGGACCACTTCATCAACTAAAAAGTCCTAAATACATGTAGATTGATAACTGTGCTCATGTAATGGAGATGAAGTATCAAATGATAGACACATTTCCATGTGTGGAAAGCGCCGGTTCATTGGTTATTAAATTGGCTGCGTTGACACTAAAACTGGTAGTTTTTGATTGTGAAGAGGACTGTCAAAGGATTCAGCAGGATGTAGATCATTTGGAGGTAAGGATGGAGAGATGAATCCAGGGAAGTGTGAAGACCTACTCTTTGTAAGTGGACAGTGTGCAGTAAATGGCAGGACCCTCGACAGAAGGATCTTGGAGTCCGTAGCTCACTGAAAGTGGCAACATGGATGGTCAGGAAGGCATATGGCATTCTTCCCTTCGTCATCTGAGGAATTGATTATAGCTGTCTGGAAATCATTTTGCAGCTATATAAAACACTGGTTAGGGCACATTTGGAGTACTGTGTGCAGTTCTGGTCACATTACAGGGAGCAAGTGGAGGGCTTGAAGAGGTTCAACAGGAAGTTGCCTGAATTAGGGAGTATTGGCTATAAGAAGAGGTTGGACACACTTGAATTATTTTTGGGGTGTTAGAGGCTGAGGGGGAGGCCTAATAGAAGTTCATAAAATTATAAGAGCTATAGAAAGGGTAGACAGACTTTTCCACAGTGTAGGAATGGCAGACACTCGAAGACATAGCTTAAGAGCGAGAGGCAGAAAATTTAAAGGAGGAGATTTGAGACAAATTGCTTCCTTTAAACCACCGGAACATGTTGCCAGGGAGGTGCTGGAAGTAGATACAACAGTGAAATTTAAGAGGGCTTGACACAGACACGTGAACAGTGAGGGGATGAACAGATATCAACCACATGTAAGCAGATGAGATCAGTTTAAATTGGCATCACAGGCACAGCGTATTGTTCTAAATCGGCTGTGTTCTGAGAAATCTCCAATTCTGTACTGGGTGGAGTATTAAAGTAGTCAACTTGAAGCAAATCAAGTCAAGCCTAATCCCAGTACAACTATTGGGACTATTAGATGTTGTGTCAATGTTCTTGCACTCTGTCCTGTGCTTGGCTGATATTAAGGCTCTATTAGTTGAATTCTAGTTCAGTATTTAATACAGGTTTCCCAGTTCCTCTTAGGCATCTATCTTTTTATCTGTTCCCATCTCAGCAGCCTGCATATGATATGGGCACAATGTCCAGTTTCTTCACGACGAGTCTGTGGAATTCTCTGCCCAGGGAAGCAGTTGAGGCTTCTTCATTAAGTATATTTAAGATAGAGTGAGATAGATTTTTACATAGTAGGGGGTTATGGGGAAAAGGCAGGTAGATGGAGCTGAGTTTATGGACAGATCAGCCATGATCTTATTGAATGGCGGGGCAGGCTCGATGGGTCGGATGGCCGACTCCTGCTCCTATTTCTTATGTTCTTATGAGTCAGAGCCATTACAGCTTCCATTTTTTCATTCATTTCTTCAGATACAGTACAGAATAGGCTCTTCTGGCACTTTGAGCTGTGCCGCCCAGCCACCCCTAATTTAATCCTAACCTAATCTGGGACAATTTACAGTGACCAATTTACCTACCAACCGTTACATCTTTGGACTGAGGGAGGAAACCGGAGCACCTGGAGAAAGCTCACGTGCATCATGAGGAGAACGTACAAACTCCTGACAGACAGCGGCATGAATTGAGCCTGGGCCGCCTGTACTGTCAAACATTGTGTTAACCCGTAAGCTTCTTTACACAAGCATCAACAACACTTCAAGGATAACTACTAAAGAACATAACACAAATGGAATGCTCATCGGATTCATGTTTGATGATCAGTTGCAGCAGTATTCTAGAGCAGCACGCTTCATGTGCTGAGTTTAATTAACACTATAACACGTGAAAGGAGATCAGGCAGTCTGGCCCATCCAGTCGCTCTGCCATTCGCTCATGTCTGAATGAATCATGCACCCCCAGCCCCATTCTCCTACCTCCTCCCCATTCTGTAGTCATCGAGTCATACAATGCTATAGCAGAGAAATAAGACATTCAGCCTATCTACTATATGCTAACCTATTTATCTACCCAGTCCTGTCAAACTGCATCCTGACTATTGCTCTCCATATCTCTCCCATCCATGTACAGTACCTATCAAAATTCCTCTGCAATGTTGAAATCAAACTCACATCTACCACGTGCACTGGAAACTCTTTCCACACTCCTACCACCCTCTGAATGAAGCATTTCCCATTAAACATTTCACTTTGAAACTTTCATCTATAACCTCTGGTTTTCTCCTCACCCAACCTCCTTGGATATTTGTCTACGCTCTAGGGATTACCATTCTATTCAACCTTTCCCTATAGCTCAGGTCCCCAAGACTTGGCACCATCCTTGTAAATGTTCTATGCACTCTTTCAATCCTATTTGCATCTTTCCTGTGGGTTGGTGACCAAAACAGCGCAAAATTCCCCAAATTAGGTCTCACCAACATCCTATACAAATTCAACCTAACATTCCCACACCTGTATTCAATACTTGGATTTTTGAAGGCCATTCTGTCAAAAGCTTTCTTTAGAATCAGAATCAGGTTTATTATCACCGGCATGTGACGTGAAATCTGTTAATGTAGCAGCAGCTGTTCAATGCAATACATAATATAGAAGAAGAAAAAAATAATAATAATAATAAATAAGTAAATCAATTAGAGTATACGCATATTGAATAGATTAAAAATCATGCAAAATACAGAAATAATATATTTTAAAAAGTGAGGTAGTCTTCACAGGTACATCTACAGAAGTTTTTGAGTGTATTTGTTGACATACCAAATCTCTTCAAACATCTAATGAAGTATAGTCGCTGTCTTGCCTTCTTTATAACTGCATTGATATGTCGGGCCCAGGTTAGGTCTTCAGAGATCTTGATACCCAGGAACTTGAAATTGCTCACTCTCTCCACTTCTGATCCCTCTATGAGGATTGGTATGTGTTCCTTTGTCTCACCCTTCCTGAAGTCCACAATCAGCTCTTTTGTCTTACTGACGTTGAGTGCCAGGTTGTTGCTGCGACACCACTCCACTAGTTGGCATATCTCACTCCTGTACGCCCTCTTGTCACCACCTGAGACTCTACCAACAATGTTTGTATCATCAGCAAATTTATAGATGGTATTTGAGCTATGCCTAGCCACACAGTCATGGGTATAGAGAGAGTAGAGCAGTGGGCTAAGCACACACCCCTGAGGTGCACTAGTGTTGATCATCAACGAGGACGATATGTTATCACCAACCCACCCAGATTATGGTCTTTCAGTTAGGAAACTGAGGATCCAATTGCAGAAGGAGGTACTGAGGCCCAGGTTTTGTAACTTCTTTATGACCCTATCTATCTGTGACACCACTTTCATGGAATTATGGAGCTCTATTCCCGATCCCTCAGCAAGGTCAAACCAGAGTAGGACTTACATGGTGAATTCAGAGGTAGGATGCTGAGGAGTGTAGAACAGAGTGATCTGGGAATACAGATCCATAATTCCTCACACTTCCAGCATCTCACCCATGGCTCGGGAAGTTTTAAACAAAAGAACCCTGAGGGGCAAGTGATAATAGTAGGATCAAATTCACTCTGAAATTTGAGAAGGAGAAATGAAAGTCAGATGTATCAGTATTACAGTGAAGTAAAGGGAATTACAGAGGCATGAGAGAGGAGCTGGCCAGAACTGATTGGAAAAGAACACTGGCAGGGATGACGGCAGAGCAGCAATGGATGGAATTTCTGGAAGCAATTCAGAAAGTACAGGATATATACATCCAAAAGAGGAAGAAGTATTCTAAAGGAAAGATGACACAACTGTGGCAAACAAGAGAAGTCAAAGCAAATATAAAACCCAATGAGAGGGCATATAATAGAGCAAAAATTAGTGGGAAGTTAGAGAATTAGGAAGCTTTCAAAAACAAATAAAAGGCAACTAAAAAATTCATTAAGAAGGTAAAAATGGAATACAAAATTAAACTAGCCAATTATATTAAACAGGATTTCAAAAGTTTCTCCAGATACAGAGAGTGTAAAAGAGAGGCAGAAGTGGGTATTGGACCACTGGAAAATGATGTTGGAGAGGTAGTAATGGGGACAACAAAATGCCAGGTGAACTGAATAAGTATTTTGCATCAGTCTTCACTTGGGAGACACCAGCAGCATGGTGGAAGTTCCAGGTGTCCGAGATCATGAAGTGTGTAATAACTAGAGAGAAGGTACTCAGGAAACTGAAAGGTCTGAAGTCACCTGGACCAGATGGTGTAAAGCCCATGGTTCTGAAACAGGTAGCTGAAAAGATCATGGAGGCATTAGTAATGATCCTTCAAGAATCATCAGAATCTGGAATGGTTCTGGAAGACTGGAAAATTGCAAATGTCACTCCACTCTTTAAGAAGGGAGAGAGGCAGAAGAAAGGAAACTACAGGCCAGTTAGTCTGACCTCAGTGGCTGGGAAGATGTTGGAGTCAATTATTAAGGAGAGATCTCGGGGTACTTGGAGGCATGTGATAAAATAGGCTGTAGTCAGCACAGTTTCCTCAAGAGAAATCTTGGCTGACAAACCTGTTGGAATTCTTTGAAGAAATAACAAGCAGGATAGACAAAGGAGAATCAGTTGATGTTGTGTATTTGGGTTTTCAGAAGGCCTTTGACAAGGTATCACATATGAGGCTACTTAACAAGCTACGAGCCCATGGTGTTACAGGAATGATTCTAGCATGGGTAAAGCAGTGGCTGGCTGGCAGGAGGCAAAGAGTAGAAATAAAGGGTGCCTTGTCTGGTTGGCTGCCGGTGATTACTGAAGCTACACAGGGGTCTGATTGGGACTGATACATTTATGTTATATGTCAGTGATTTGGACGATGGAATTGATGCTTTTTTTGCAAAGTTTGCAGAGGATATGAAGATACGTGGAGTGGCAGGTAGTTTTGAGGAAGTAGAGAGGCAACAGAAGGACTTAGATTAGGAGAATGGGGAAAGAAACGCCAAATGGAATACAGTGTTGGGAAGTGTATGGTCATACACTTCTGTAAATGAAATGAAAGGATTGACTATTATCTAAATGAAGAGAAATTACAAAAAACTGAGGCACAAAGGGACTTTGGAGTCCTTGTGTGGGATTCCCTAAAGGTTAATATTCAAGTTGAGCTTGTGGTGAGGAAGGCAAATGCAATGTTAGCATTCATTTCGAGAGGACTAGAACATAAAATCAAAAATGATTCCAGGATTGAATGGCTTGCCATATGAAGGGTGTTCGATGGCTCTGTATTCACTGGAATTCAGAAGAATGAGGGGTGACCTCACTGAAACTTATTGGATGGTTAAAGGCCTTATAGCAGATGTCGAGAGGATGTTTCTTACAGTGCAAGAGTCTAAGACCAGAGGACACAGCTTCAGAATAGAGGGGCATTCGTTTAGAATGGAGATGAGGAGGAATTTCTTTAGCCAGAGTGTTGTGAATCTGTGGAATTCTTTGCCACAGGCAGCTGTGGAGGACAAGTCTTTATGTGTGTTTAAGGCAAAAGCTGACAGATTCTTGATTGGTCAGGGCATGAAGGAATACAGGGAAAAGGCAGGAGACTGGGGTCAACAGGAAAATTGGATCAGCCATGATGAAATGGTGGAGCAGACTCGATCAGCCAAATGGTCTAATTCTTCTCCTATATCTTATGGTCCTATGGTCTAAATATCTCTGCAAGGGCTTTTGCAGTTTCTACACTAGCCTCACATAGTATTTGAGGCAACATCTTGTCTGGCCCTGGGGCTTTAACCTCTGCAATTTTCTTCAAGACAGCAAACACCTCCTCCTCTCTAATCTGTAAACAGTCCATTACCTCGCTGCTGCTATGCCTCACTTCTATAGACTCAGCTTCCATCTCCCAAGTAAACACAGATGCAAAACAATCCATTGAAGATCTTCCCTTTCTTTTTTGGCTTCATGCTTAATGGCCAATCTGATCTTCCAGAGGACAAATTTTGTCCCTGGTTATCTTTTTGCTTTTAACACATCTGTAGAAGCCCTTGGGATTCTCCTTCACCTTGTCTGCTGGAGCAATCTCACACCTTCTTTTAGCCCTTCTGACTATCTTCTTAAGTGTGTTCTTCCATTTCCTTTATTCAAGCACCATATTTGTTCCTAGCTGCTTATACCTGCTATGCACCTCATTCTTTTTTTTATTAACCAGGACCTCAACATTTCTCAAAAACCAAAGCTCCCTAAACCTGCTATCCTTGCCTTTTATTCTGACAGGAACATAAAACTCTGTAATCTCAAAAGTTCACATTTGAAGACCTCCCACTTACTAAGTACACATTTGTCAGAATACAACCTGTCCCAGTCCGTACTTGGCAGATCCTTTCTGATAACATCAAAGTAGGTCTTTCTCCAACTTAGATGATCAACTTGAAGACCAGACCTATCCTCCTCCATAATTATCTTGAAACTAATGTCATTATCATCATTAGACGCAAAGTGTTCTCCTACACAAATTTCTGTCACCTGCCCTGTCTCATTTGCTAACAGGAGATCTAGCATCACACATTCTCTCATTGGGACTTCGATGTACTGATTAAGGAAACTTTCAATATAACCATATAACAGTTACAGCACAGAAACAGGCCATCTCAGCCCTTCTAGTCCATGCCGAACGCTTACTCTCACCTAGTCCCACCGAACCGCACTCAGCCCATAATCCTCCATTCCTTTCCTGTCCATATACCTATCCAATTTTACTTTAAATGACAATATCGAACCTGCCTCTACCACTTTTACTGGAAGCTCGTTCCACACAGCTACCACTCTCTGAGTAAAGAAGTTCCCCTCGTGTTACTCCTAAACTTTTGCCCCTTAACTCTCAACTCATGTCCTCTTATTTGAATCTCCCCTGCTCTCAATGGAAAAAGCCTATCCACGTCAACTCTATCTATCATAATTTTAAATACCCCTCAACCTTCTATGCTCCAAAGAATAAAGACCTAACTTGGTCAACCTTTCCCTGTAACTTAGGTGCTGAAACCCAGGTAACATTCTAGTAAATCTTCCCTGTACTGTCTCTATTTTGTTGACATCTTTCCTATAATTCAGTGACCAGAACTGTACAAAATACTCCAAATTCAGCGTCATCAATGCCTTGTACAATTTTAACATTACATTCCAACTCCTTTACTCAATGCTCTGATTTATAAAGGTCAGCACACCAAAAGCTTTCTTCACCACACTATCCACGTGAGATTCCACCTTCAGGGAACTATGCATCATTATTCCTGAACACATCTGACAAACTGTATCCCATGCATCCCTTTTACAGGTCAGTGGCCAGGGGCTGTCGAGGTGTTCCTGTGCAGGTCTGGGAAGAACTTGAAAAAGCAGCCAGTTTTCAGAGGGGTCTTTGATTGGACAGCGGCACAGGCGCTGCGGAAGCGATCCAGTGCATGCCAGGGCGGAGCTTGAGAACAGAGAGGTACGGTCTGGCAGAGCAGTCGTCATGGAACTATGAAAATGGACAAGGGAGAGCCAGTGGATGTAGTGTACCTGGACTTCCAGAAAGCTTTTGATAAAGTCCCACATAGGAGATTAGTGGGCAAAATTAGGGCGCATGGTATTGGGGGCAGAGTACTGACATGGATTGAAAATTAGCTGGTTGACAGGAAACAAAGAGTAGTGATTAACGGGTCCCTTTCGGAATGGCAGGCTGTGACCAGTGGGGTACCGCAAGGTTTGGTGCTGGGACCGCAGCTGTTTACAATATACATTAATGATTTAGATGAAGGGATTAAAAGTAACATTAGCAAATTTGCCGATGACACAAAGCTGGGTGGCAGTGTGAAATGTCAGGAGGATGTTATGAAAATGCAGGGTTACTTGGACAGGTTAGGTGAGTGGGCAAATGTATGGCAGATGCAGTTTAATGTGGATAAATGTGAGGTTATCCACTTTGGTGGCAAGAACAGGAAGGCAGATTACTATCTAAATGGAGTCAAGTTAGGAAAAGGGGAAGCACAATGAGATCTTGGTGTTCTTGTACATCAGTCAATGACAGCAAGCATGCAGGTACAGCAGGCAGTGAAGAAAGCTAATGGCATGCTGGCATTTATAACAAGAGGAATTGAGTATAGGAGTAAAGAGGTCCTTCTGCAGCTGTACAGGGCCCTGGTGAGACTGCACCTGGAGTATTGTGTACAGTTTTGGTCTCCAAATTTGAGGAAGGACATTCTTGCTATTGAGGGAGTGCAGCATAGGTTCACATGGTTAATTCCCGGAATGGTGGGACTGTCATATGTTGAAAGATTGGAGCGACTGGGCTTGTATACACTGGAATTTAGAAGGATGAGAGGGGATCTAATTGAAACATATGATTATTAAGGGATTGGACACGCTGGAGGCAGGAAGCATGTTCCTGCTGATGGGTGAGTTCAGAACTAGAGGCCACAGTTTAAGAATAAGGGGTAGGTCATTTATAACAGAGATGCGGAAAAACTTTTTCACCCAGAGAGTGGTGGATATGTGGAATGCTCTGCCCCAGAAGGCAGTGAAGGCCAGCTCTGTGGATGCATTCAAGAGAGAGTTAGATAGAGCTCTTATAGATAGCGGGGTCAAGGGATATGGGGAGAGGGCAGGAACGGGGTACTGATTGTGTATGATCAGCCATGATCACAGTGAATGGTAGTGCTGGCTAGAAGGGCTGAATGGCCTACTCCTGCACCTACTGTCTATTGTCTATTGAAACGGTCATCGTCGCATTGGTAAGGCTTTGGTTCAACAGGCTTCAGTGAGAACAGGCAGAGGCAAGGTAAATAGGTAAGTTCATTTCTTATTTAACTCCTGAGAGAATAGGGTGGTACGTCTGCAGGGCCAGAGGTCTGTTCTGGGTGCCAGGAGACTTCCAGCCTCTCTGATGGCCACATCTGCACAGGTGCATCGAGCTGCAACTCCTTAGAGACTGTGTTAGGGAACTGGAGCTGCAACTCAATGGCCTTCGCTTGCTAGGGAAAGTGAAGAGGTGATTGACAGGAGCTACAGGGAGGTAGTCACCCTAAGGCTACAGGGGACAAATAGGTGACAAGAGAGGGAAGAGGAAAATCAGGTAGCACCCCCTTGGCCGTCCCGCTCAACAACACGTATTCCATTTTGAGTACTGTTGAGGGGGACGATCTATCTGGGGGAAGTAACAGTGGCTGTTTCTCTGGCACTGAGTTTGGCTCTGTGGCTCAGAAAGTAGGGAACTGAGGAGTATTAGGGGACTCTATAGCCAGGGAGACAAACAGGTGATTCTGTGATGTGAAAAAGAAACACTTTTGCCTCCCAGGTGCCAGGGTCCGCAATGTTTCTGAACTCATCCACAATATCCTGAAAAGGGAGGGTGAGCAGCCAGAAGTCATGGTTCATATTGGTACCAGTAATGTAGGTAGAAAAAGAGAGGAGGTCCTGAAAATAGAACACATGGAGTTAGAAAGGAAGTTGAGAAGCAGGACCTCAAGGGTAGTAGTCTTGGGATTGCTGCCTGCGCCACTGCTGAGGTAATGGTTTCTCTCTGGCAGCAATGTTTGGGTTATGACTGGAGATAACCGGGCACGCTAGCCAAAGAGTGGGATGCTGTTCCTGTGTGTCTGCGAGCCAGGAATTTGCGGTCTTTTGCCAGGGAGAGATGAGGAGAGAAGACGCGAATGGAGAGAGTTGGCAGACCACCGGATGGAGTGGACGTGTAGCGAGGGTCCGAAGGTCAGCGACAATCATAGGAGGTCACTGGTTGTTGAATGGCCTTAACAGTGAGCTCCAACATTGTGCATTAGACTATTTCATGAGAATAGGCCCTTTTTTCTTTTTTTGTTTTCTTTACTAACCATATAGTCAAATTAAGAATTATAAAGGTCAATCATTTAATCACATATTGTGTACTGTTTCTTATTTCATGGTACTGATTTGTAACAAGGGTCACATCATGCAGCATCCACCCAAACGAGACTTCTTAAGTTTGGCTGGGCCGGGGGGACTATCATCCCTATATTAAGTCGCTAGCTGAAGTGAGAGTTACAGGTGTAATATGAATGTAAGGAAGGACAAACCAATGACTGGGTACAGATGCAGACAGAGCGAAGAGTTAAGTTGTACCATGGAAGCAAAATTCATAAGGGTGAAGAATACAGGACTGAAGGTGCTGCATTTAAATGCACGTAGCATTTAGAATAAGTTGGATGAACTCATGGCGCAATTAGAGATTGGTCAGTAACTCATTGTGGGCATCACTGAGTCATGGTTGAAAGAAGGCCATAGTTGGGAGTTTAATATCAAAGGATATACTTTGTATCAAAAGGACAGGCAGGAAGGCATAGGCAGTGTTGTGGCTCTGTTGGTAAGAGATAAAATTACATCTTTAGAAAGAGGTGACATAGGGACAGAGAATGTCAAATTTTTGGAGTTAAGAAATTACAAGGCTACAAAAACCATTATCGGAATCATATATAGGCCTCTCAACAGTAGCCAGGATGTGAGGTTGAGATTGGAAAGGGAGCTGGAAAGGGTATGTAATAAAGGTAATGTCACAATTGTAAAAGAGGACTTCAATATGCAAGGGGATTGGAAAAATCAGGTTGGTGTCAGATTGCAAGAGAGGGAATTTTTTGAAAACATATGAGATGGCTTTTAAGAGCAGTTTATGCTTGAGCCTATCTTAGATTGGGTGTTAGGTAATAATCCAGATTTTATTAGGGAGCTTAAGGTAAAGGAACCCTCAGGAGGCAGTGATCATAATATGATTGAATTCATACTGCAATTTGAGAGGGAGATGCAGAAGTCAGATATATCAATGTTGCAATAGAATAAAAGGAATTACAGAGGCATGAGAGAGGAACTTGCTCAGATGAATTGGAAGGGGATACTGGTGGGGTTGGTGGCAGAAACGAGATGGCTGAATTTTCTGGGAATAGTTCACAAGGTGCAGTATAGATATGTTCCACAGAAGAAATAGTTCTCAAATGGCAGTGGTAGGCAACTGTGGCTGACAAAGGAAGTTAAGGACTGCTTAAAAACCAAGGAAAGGGCATGTAAGGTAGCAAAAGTGAGTAGGAAGTTGGATGATTGGGACGTTTTTAAAATCCAACAAAAGGCAACTAAAAAGCCATTTAAGAAAAAACTTTTTCACCCGGAGAGTTGTGGATCTATGGAATGCTCTGCCTCAGAAGGCAGTGGAGGCCAATTCTCTGGATGCTTTCAAGAAAGAGTTAGATAGAGCTCTTAAAGATAGCAGAGTCAAGGGACATGGGGAGAAGGCAGGAACGGGGATGATCAACCATGATCACATTGAATGGCGGTGCTAGCTCAAAGGGCCAAATGGCCTACTCCTGCACCTATTGTCTATTGTCATAAGAAGGGAAAAGATGAAATATGAGGGCAAACTAGCCAATAATATAAAGTAGGATACAAATTTTTTTCAGTTACAGAAAGAAGAAAAGGGAGGTAGGAGTTGATATTGGACCATTGGAAAATGATGCTGGTGACGTAGTAATGGGGGACAAAGAAATGGCAGGTGAACTTAATAAGTACTTTGCTTTAGTCTTTATTGTGGAAGACACCAGCTGTATGCTAGAGGTCCATGAGTGTCAGGGAGCAGGAGTGAGTTCCATTGCTATTACAAAGCAAAAAGGACTAGGCAAATTAAAAGGTCTTCCAGGACCAGATGGACTTCGTCCCAGAGTTCTCAGAAAGGTTGCTGGAGAGACAGCAGGTTCATTGGTTATGATCTTTCAAGAATCACTTGATTCTGTCATGGTTCTGAAAGATTGGAAAACTGCAAATGTCACTCCACTCTTTAAAAAGGGAGGAAGGCAAAAGAAAGGAAATTATAGATAGATAGGTAGATGGATATCTCATTGATCCCAAAGGAAATTACAGCATCACAGTAGCATTACAAGTACACAGATATGAATATTAGAAGAGAAGTATGAAGAATAAAACATAAGTTACTACAAACAGTTTAACGGGGGGGGGGGGTCATAAGTTCCCTAGCTATAGGTTGACTCATTATAGAGCTTAATAGCCAAGGGTAGGAATGACCTCATATAGTGCTCTTTGGAGATGTGCAGTTGTCTTAGTCTATTGCTAAAAATGCTCCTCTGTTCAGCCAAGTATTTTCTGTAGGGTCCTTTGTTCTACCACAGCCTCCAGTGTTCAGGAGTGCACTCCTGATGAAGGGTTTCAGCCCGAAATGTCATCAATACCTCCTCTCATAGATGTTGTCTGGCCTGCTGAGTTCTGCCAGCATTTTGTGTTTTTATTTATTTCCAGCATCTGCAGATTCACTCGTGTTGCCTTTTTTATTTAAGATACTGTTGCCTTCCTGTCGGCTGGAACCAGTCTGGCCATTCTCCTCTGACCTCTCTCATTAACAAGGTATTTCTGCTCACAGAACCAGCACTGACTGCATTTTTTTTTTTGTTTTTCACATCGTTCTTTATAAAATCTAGAGACTGTTGTGTGTGTGTGTGAAAATCCCAGATCAACGGTGTTTCAGATACTCAAACCATCACATCTAGCACCAACAATCATATTACTGTCAAAATCAATTGCATCACATTCCTTCCCCATTCTGATGTTGGGTCTGAACAACAACTGAACCTCTTGACCATGTCAACATGCTTTTATGTAGAGAATTGCTGCCACATGCTTGGCTGATTAGACATTTGCACTGAACATTGGCAGGTGCACAGGTGCACTTAATAAAGTGGCCACTTGAATGTAGATGAGTCAGTGGAAGGGTGGGTTAGTTAGTGAAGGTTGGTATTGTTGTGGATTGTGTAGAAGGTTGTTGTAGGTTACAATAGGGCATAGACAGAATATAGAGCGGGGCTAAGAAGTGGCAGATGAAGTTCAATTGCACAGGTGCTATGAAAAACTTAAGGTGCACAACCTTTGCAAGAAACCGATAAATTAAACATAAAAGTTTTAAAGTTTCTACTAGAAGAGGAACAATTAGAACAAAAAAAATTATTATTTGCACTTTTAGTTATGTGACATTTTAGAAGGACCATCTTTGTATCCAAGTTCAGGGTGGAGATTTAGTTCTTTGCAGTCGTGGCATTCATAAGCTCCTCTACAGTTCTGTTTGGCAAAGGCAGCACACAGCTGTCTGTCTTTTTTTCCCTGAACTGCAGCATCTGTGTGTTCTCTGTTGTCCAGGGCTTACTTTCCACAGGGTGACACGGTAGTGTAGTGGTTAGCACAACTCTTTACAGTTCCAGCTACCCCGTTCGATTCCCACAGCTGCCTGTAAGGAGCTCGTACGTTCTCCTCATGACAGCCTGTGTTTCCTCCGGGTTCCTCCTCCAGTCCCAAGACCAACCAATTGGTAGGTTAATTGCTTATTGTAAATTATCCTATGATTAGGCCAGGATCAGGGGTTACTGGACGACGAGGTTCAAAAAGCCAACTCTGCACTGTATCTTAATAAACAAATAAATCAATCCCTTGGTGATGAAACACAATTAGAATTGTCCTCTGCAACCTACCTAACTCGATAAACTCTTGCAGTCGTTAATTAAAGCTAGACCAAAAATAAGTCAAACTTTAATTTTCTTAACCATACAATTTAAAATTAACTTGCTATCCTATTAATGAACTCAACTGCATTTGATAGACTTACTGGCAGAATTTTTTAAGAGATCAGCCTCCATTTGCATATAAGTGACTGTACTGCAATTTGTTGATCTCTAACAAAATTACTTGAATAATTACATTGAGTTATGGCTACAAAGTGTATTACATTAGTTATTTTCCATAATTTATAGAAATGAAAGCTTCAGGCTCTTTGTAGATATATTCTTACAGAATGGTTCATTGGGGAATTTTAATGTTTGATGTTTGCTTTCTGCAGAAGGAGATACTGTGATATTCTAATGCCTTATATACAGTGCACTTCAAACAAGGACAGCAGTTCTGTAAATCACATTTGCTTAGTGTGCCCTCTAATGGTCCCTTCA
Source organism: Hypanus sabinus (assembly GCF_030144855.1). Taxonomy (NCBI): domain Eukaryota; kingdom Metazoa; phylum Chordata; class Chondrichthyes; order Myliobatiformes; family Dasyatidae; genus Hypanus; species Hypanus sabinus. Next base: position 31,744,794 of record NC_082711.1, on the reverse strand, counting down.
ATATAGTCGCTGTTAATTTTACAGTGGAGCTGTAATCATCTGTGTTCTTTATTTATTCACTGACAATCAGTAATGATAATCTAGTTTATACACACATATGGGTATCTGAACAATGGCATAACATTTAATTGGTACAGTCAGACAAAATTGGCAATAAAACATCTGCTACAATAATGCTTGTGACCACTCAAACTGCAGGGTGCTGGATTCCTTGAGGCACTGCTCATGATTTAACTATTATGAGTCCTCAACAGTAAGCCCGTGATCAAAGGAAAGAGATAAGTTTGCTTCTTGGGAATCATCAAGTCTTCCGTAGCTAATTGGCATGTGTCTAATTTTAATTGCTGACATAATTCAGCTATTACAGTGCAGCTTTTAAGCCATGCACGGTTTGTTCAAGCATTACCTTTGCCGGTGCTGGAGAAAACCATTGCTGTGTTTACAGAGAGAAAAAAAGTAATTGCCTTCTACAGTGGAAGAGAAGGATGACGATAAAGAGAAATCAGATAATGAATTGACAAGGATGCCAATATAATTGTTCACTGTATTTGACTATTCATAAATAGTATTCTCCAAATTCACAATACTTATTTATTATTAATGTTTTTGGCATATCGTCTTATTCCAGGGCTGTGAAGTATTGAGACCAATGGCTGCTTTATCATCTATCAATCGCAGCTTATGGAACTAATAAATCCACATTCTGCTCAGGCTGGCAAAATCAATTTGACCATTAGCAACCGTGTCACGCCACCCTCGGAGCCTGTGGTGAGTAAGCTTTCCCCATTTACTTTTGGAGGACTATAGAACGAGGCTCATTCAACAGACACCACCTCCAAAAAAGCAGTTCAGTTACTGCCAGAGGCAAGTTAGGTACTCAGCCTACAGTGGTTCTATGACACACTCTTCCATTCCATCCTCTGTTCATCCATGCTCATCTTGCCCGAGGGCTTTTGACATTTGGTTAAGTTGAAGTTGATCAACATTTGTGAAGGCTGAAAGATTTACTGGCCTTGACAAGAATAAACAAATTAAACTTTTGAGAGTTTCTTGATGTAGATATAGTAACTCTAACACCCAAGTTCAAATCCAACCTCCATAATCACCTCATTCATCATCATTATGTGCCTTGTTGTATGACATCATCATTATATGTCATATGACATGGGTGATCGTGCCCTCATGAACATGATTGTTCATTGCAAATTTTTCTATAGAAATGGTTTCCCATTGCCTTCTTCTGGCCAAGATGGGTGACCCTGGGCATTATCAATACTCTTCACAGATTGTCTGCCTGGTGTCAGTGGTTGCATAAACAAGACGTGATGTATGACCATCCTCCACCTACTCCCAAGGTATCACATGACCCTGATCAGGGGCTAAGCAGGAGCTACACTTTGCCCAAGGGTGACCTGCAGACTAGCAGAGGGAAGGAGCACCTTACACCTCCTTTGGTAGAGATGTGTCTCCACTCCACCACCCAGATCCCCACATAACCCAACTCATACTGGAAATTCTAGCGAACGTTTACTTAACCTATTTGAATGGGTATTCCCTAGTGACTTTAGAAATAGTTCCCGTCCTTGGAAAAAGACCGTGACTCTCTGCGCTATCTATGACGGTCATAATTTTATGAAGTTCTATAGTGTCACCCCTCAGCTTCCCAAGCTGTATGAAATCATTCCCAGCCTGCCCAACCTCTCCTCATAAATCTAGTCCAGGCAACAGTCTTATCAACCTTCTCTAGCTTAACTGTATCCTTCCTATAGCACAGGGGCTGGAACTGCACATAATACTCCAGGAGCAGCTAAAGCAACATTCTGTACAACAGTAATGTGATGTCCCATCTCTCCTACTCAATGCCACAGATCGTGAAGACAAGACAAACATACCATATCCCTTGTTCATCACCCTATCTGCTAGTGTCATCACATTCAGGGAATTACATACTAAAGTTGTACCTCTATTTATCCCTGTTCAACAATACATCTGATGCACCATCAATAACTCACACTGAGACGTAAGGCGAGATATCGGCTTTTATTGACTGGAAGAAGGAACCAGGAGTGAGTGTCTATCATACAATGTCCTGGAGACTGAGGCCGAGCATCAGGCCTCATATCTCCTTTATACAGGGGCCTGTGGGAGGAGCCACAGGAGCAGTCAGCAGGGGGCGTGTCCAGACAGGCACATAGTTCACCACAACATCAAAGGCCCTGTCATTCACTGGTTACATCCTACCCTCGTTAACTTCTCAAACTGCATGGCTTTGCCCTTGTCTGAGTTAAACTCCATCTGTCTTTCTTTGGCCCAGTTACCCAGTTGATCTAGATCCTGCTGTGGTCTTGAATAGCCTTTGTGGCTGACAGTAAAACAGAAATGTTGGGGTCATGCATAAAACTACTAATTGTACCACCTACATCTGCATCCAAATCATTTTAGACATAACCTGTGGCACATATCTGGTTATCCACTTTCAACCTAAAAGAACAACCCTGCGCTACCACCCTTTGATTCCTACTACCAAGCCAATTTTGTACACAATTATCTAACTCTGCCTGGATCCCATGCAGTATAACCTTTGGAAAGGGTACAGAGGAGATTTACCAGGATGCTGCCTGGTTTAGAGAGTATGGGTTATGATCAGAGATTAAGAGAGCTAGGGCTTTACTCTCTGGAGAGAAGGAGGATGAGAGGAGACATGATAGAGGTGTACAAGGTATTAAGAGGAATAGACAGAGTGGACAGCCAGCGCCTCTTCCCCAGGGCACCACTGCTCAGTACAAGAAGACATGGCTTTAAGGTAAGGGGAGGGAAGTTCAAGGGGGATATTAGAGGAAGGTTTTTCACTCAGAGAGTGGATGGTGCATGGAATGCACTGCCTGAGTCAGTGGTGGAGGCAGATACACTAGTGAAGTTTAAGAGACTACTAGACAGGTATATGGAGGAATTTAAGGTGGGGGGTTATATGGGAGACAGGGTTTGAGGGTCAGCACAACATTGTGGACTGAAGGGCCTGTAATGTGCTGTACTATTCTATGAAACTACCTTCCAGATCAGCCTTCTGTGCAAGATCTTGTCAATAGCCGTGTTTAAATCCATGTATACAACATCCTGACCTCATCAATTTTCTTGATCATTTCTTCAAAAAACACAAGTTTGTGAGACAAGATTTTCCATGCAAAAAGCTAAAAATGACTATCGTAATCAGTCAACACACACAAAGCTCTGAAGGAATCAGCAGGCCAGGCAGCATCTATGAAAAAGAGTACCTTCAACATTTCAGGCCAAGACCTTTCATCAGAACTGGAGAAAAAAAAATGACAAGTCAGAGTTAGAAGATGGGGGTAGCAGAGGAAGAAACACAAAGTAGTAGGTGATAGGTGAAACCAGGAGGAGGGGAGAAGTGAAGTAAAGACCTGGGAAGTTGATTGGAAGTTGATAAAATATAAGGTAGCCTCCAACCTAATAGCTTGAACACCATATATTCCATCTGGGTAACCTCCAACCTGATGGCATGAACATCAATTTCTCAGACTTCCAGTAATGCCCACCTGACTCTTTCACCATTCCCATTTCCTTTTTCCCTCTCTCACCTTATCTCCTTACTTGCCAATCATCTCCCTCTGGTGCTCCTCCCCCTTTTCTTTCTTCCATGGCCATGGCCTTTTGTCCTCTCCTATCAGATTCCTCCATCTCCAGCCCTGTATCTCTTTCACCAATCAACTTCCCACATCTTTACTTCACACCTGCCCTCCTCCCGGTTTCACCTATCACCTTGTGTTTCTTCCTCCCCTCCCCCTCCTTCCTACTCTGACTCCTCATCATTTTTCTCCAGTTCTGATGAAGGGTCTCGGCCTGAAACGTCAACTATACTCTTTTCCATACGTGTTGCCTGACCTGCTGAGTTCCTCCAGCATTGTGTGTATGTTGCTTAGATTTCCAGCATCTGCAGATTCTCTTGTGTTTGTGATCCCTTATCAACCTTTGCCTTTCCAAACGCTGATAGACACTATCTCTCAGAACCTTCCCCAATAATTTTTCGTTTCACCATCGATGTTAGGCTCACTGGCCTGCGGTTCCTTGGCTTGTCCTTGTAGCCTTTCTTAAATACATGCACAGCATTAGTCAGCCTCCAGTCTTCCAGTTCCTTACCATGGCTAAGGAAGATACCAAAGTCCCCGCCAGGAACCCAGCATTTTCTTCCATTGTTTTCCACAACATCGTGGGATACACCAGTGATCAAAGAACAGATGGTTTATTTTTTTAACAACAGCTTAGTAGTCTTCTGTCACTATTACTGATAACAGCTTTTGAGTTGTTATTTAACTAACCAAATTCAAAATCACTGCAACATTCAAATTCATTTCTTGGGATGATTAATCCAAGCTTTCCATTTACTAATCCTTTAGCTGACTATGCCATCCTTCTGTGGTGATATATAAAGGTTGGTCAGCAATATCTTCATCGTCAAAAAGTATATACAGCTAAGTTTATGGCAACCTCATCTTCCTGGCAGTTAGAATGTAGAAGACTACAGCACAGGAATAGGCCCGTCAGCCATTTTACAGTGCTGAAGTAACTATGATAATGACACCTAATCCCTTCTGACTGCAGTTATGCCATTAATGTATGGTTACAGCAAAGGGATAGGGAAAATGGGGCATTAAGACATTTCTCTATAATCTTTATTCCTTTTATCCACACCCTACACCCCAGCAGTCTGGAGGCATTAGTAGTTTTAGAACATAGAACATAAAAGTCTATAGCATGTTACAGGCCCTTCAGCCCACAGTGTTGTGCCAACCATGTAACCTACTCCAGAATCTGCCTAGAATTACCCTACTGCATAGCCCTCTACTTTTCTAAGCTCCATGTACTATCAAAGAGTCTCTTAAAAGACCCATTTGTATCCATCTCCACCATCACTGGTAGTGTGAAAAACTCACCCCTAATATCCCCTCGGTACCTATTTCCAAGCACCTTAAAATGCCCCCCTCATGTTAACCATTTCAGCTCTGGGGAAAAAGCCTCTGGCTATCCACACAATCAATGCCTCTCATCATCTTGTACACCTCTATCAGGGCACCTCTCATCCTCTGTCACTCCAAGGAAAAAAGGCTGAGTTCACTCAATCTATTCTTATAAGGCATGCTCCCCAATCCAGGCAACATCCTTGTAAGTATCTGTGCTCTGTCTATAGTATCCACATCCTTCCTGTAGTGAGGCGACCAGAACTGAGCACAGTACTCCAAGTGGGGTCTAACTAAAGTCTTATATAGTTGTAACATTACTTCACGTCTCTTGAACTCAATCCCATGGCTGATGAATGCCAACACACCATTTGCCTTCTTAACAACACTGTCAACCTGCACAGCAGCTTTGAGTCTCCAATGGACATGAACCCCAAGATCTGTCTGATCTCCACACTGCCAAGAGTCTTACCATAAATTCTATATTCTATAATCAAATTGACCTACCAAAATGAACCACTTCACACTTATCTGCATTGAGCTCCATCTGCAACTTCTCAGTCCAGTTCTGCATCCTTTTGATGTCCTGTTGCAACTTTTGACAAACCTCCAGACTATCCACAACACCCTCAACCTTTGCGTCATCAGCAAATTTGCTAGCCCACCTTCTACTTCTTCATCCAGGTCATTTATAAAAATCACAAAAAGAAGAGGACCCGGAACAGATCCCTGTGGAACACCACTGGTCACTGACCTCCATGCAGAATATGAACCATCTACAACCTTTGCCTTCTGTAGTCAAGCAATTCTGAATCCACGGAGCAAGGTCTCCTTGGATCCCATGCCTCACTACTTTCTGAACTCGCATAGGGACCTATCAAATGTTTTACTGGAATCCGTATACAGTACATTACATCCACTGCTCTACCTTCATCAAATGTGTTTTGTTACATCCTCAAATAATTCAACCAGGTTCATAAAGCACAACCTGCCCTTGACAAAGCCATGCTGACTATCCCTAATCAGATTACGTATTTCCAAATGCTCATAAATCCTGCCTCTCAGGATCTTCTCCAACAACCTGCCCACTACTGGGTTTCTGAGCAATGGCACAACATTTACAACCCTCCAACTCTTTGGTACTTCTCCCATTCCCAATGATGATACAAAGATCATTGCCAGAGGCTCAGCAATCTCCTCCCTCGCTTCCCACAGTAGCCTGGAGTATACCTCCTCTGGTCCTGGCAGCTTATCTAACTTAATGCTTTTCAAAAGCTCCAGCACATTCTTTTTCTTAATGTCTACATGCTCAGGTGTTTCAGTCCACTGTAAGTCATCCCCAAGGTTGTCAAGGTCCTTTTCCCTGGTGAATACTGAAGCAAAATATTCATTAAGTATCTCCGCTACATCCTCCGACTCCATGCACACGTTTCCACTATCACACCTGATTGGTCCTATTCTCACACACCTCATCTTCTTGCTCTTCACATACCTGCAGAATGCCTTGGGATTTTCTTTAATCCTGCTCGCCAAGTCCCTCTTATTCCCCTAATTTCATTCTTAAACTGCCCCCTGGCAACCTTATTATTTTCTAGAACTTCATTAGTTTCTTGAACCTTTCATAAGATTTTCTTTTCTTCTTAACTAGATTTTCCACTTGATGCACCATCAATAACTCGCCCTGAGACGTAAGGCGAGATATCAGCTTTTATTGACTGGAAGAAGGAACAAGCAGTGAGTGACCACCATACTACATCCTGGAGACTGAGAGGCCGGGCTCAGGCCTCAATCACCTTTATACAGGGGTCTGTGGGAGGAGCCACAGGAGCAGACAGCAGGGGGCGTGTCCAGACAGGTATATGTAGTTCACCACACCACTACTTCATACAACATAGTTCTTTTACCCTACCATTCTTTCCCAGGCCCAATGGAACATACCAATGAGGAACTCCATGCAAAATTTCCATGAACGTTTGCCACATTTCTGCCATGCATTTCCCTGAGAACATTTGCTCCCAATTTATGTTCCCAAGTTCCAGCCCAATTGCAGCATATTTTCCCCTACTACAATTAAATGTTTTCCCAAATTGTCCACTCCTAGCACTCTCCAGCATTCTGATAAAGGAGATAGAGTTGGGATCACTACCTTCAAAATTCTCTCCCACTGAGAGATCCAACACCTGATCAGGTTCATTTCCCAATACCAGATCAAGTACAGCCTCTCCTCTAGTTAGCTTATCTACATATTGTGTTGGGAAACCTTTCTGAACTCACCTAACAAACTCCACCCCATCTAAACCCTTTGCTCTAAGGAGATTCCAATCCGTCACAACAACCTTATTGTTAATGCACTGTTCCAGAACCTGTCTTCCTATCTGCTCCTCAATGTCCCTGTTACTTTTGGGGGCAGGGGGAGAGGTGGGCAGGGTTTATAAGATCTTAATAATCACCAGATTCATGAACTGGAAAAATTGGTTGCAGGTTGAGTCAGTGGTAAAGAAGGCAAATGAAATATTAACATTCATTTTGAGGGGACCATAATATAAATCAACAATGTAATGCCAAGGCTCCAAAGGCATCGTTCGGACCACACTTTGATTATTGTGAGCAGTTTTGGGCCTCTCATCTATGGGGGTGCTGGCATTACAGAAGGCCTAGAGGAGTTTCACAAGAATGATCCCAGGGATGAAAGGGCCCAGAATTGTTTGATGGTCTGGGCCTGCACTCACTAAACTTTCCAAGTGGATTCCATGTGGATCATGTAGAAACGTATTGAATATTGGAAGATCTAGATGGAGTGGATGGTGAATCTATAGAATTTACTGTGACAAGAAGCTCTAGAGGCCAAGTCATTGGGTATATTTAAAGTGGAGGTTGAAAGGTTGCTGATTAGTAAAGGGATCAGGGGTTACAAGGAGAACATGGAGCAGTCCAGCATAGGAACAAACCCTTCAGCCCAGAATGTTGTGCCGAATCAATGAAATGAGTAATCAAATGTCCTACAAATTAACCTTTTCTGTCTACATAATGTCCATATTCTTCAATTTTCCTCACATTCATGTGCCTGTCTAAATACCTTTTAAAAGTCCCTAGTGTATCTGCCCTACCACCACACCAAACAGGGTATTCCAGCTACCCAACATCCTGTGTAAAAAACTTGTCCCTCACATTTCCTTTGATGGGGGAAACAGAACTGTCTGCAATACTCCAGATGCAGCCTAACTAGACTTTCATAAAGGTGCAACAAAACTTTCTGACCTTTGAACTCAGTGCCTCGACTAATAAAGACAAGCATGCCTATCAACCTCTCTTTCAGGGAGCTATGAACTTGAACTCCAAGATCCCTCTGTTCACCAACCCTTAACAGTATACGGTCTCTTTACACTTGACTTACCAAGCCGCCACACTTCACATTTACCTGGGTTAAACATCCACCATTTCTCTGTCCATATCTGCACTATGTTCCTTGACAGTCCTCTGTGCTATCCACAACAGTACCTATTTTTGAATCATCTGTAAACCCACCCATTTACATTTTCATCCGGGTCATTTATGTACATCATATACAACAGCGGAGCTATTACAGATCCCTCCAGAACACCACTAACCACAGATGTCCAGCTACAATAAGTCCTTTTGACCACTGTCTTCTGCCTTCTCTGGGCAAGCCAGTTTTGAATTCAACTGGCCAATTCACCATTGATCCCATGCATCTTAATCTTCTGGATGCGTCTCCCATGAGGGACCTTGTCAAACATCTTACTAAAATCCTTGTAGACAACATCCACATCTCCATCTTCATCATACATACATAATGCTGACTGACCTGCTGATTTCTTCCAGCGTTGTGTACATATTCTTTGATCCACAGCATCTGCAATTGTATTTTTGTGTCTGTCTTCATCAATCACTCTCATCACCTTGTTAAAAAAACTCTATCACAGTAGTAAGACATGACTTGCCCTATGAGAAGCCATCCTGTGCCTAATTAAGACATGGTTTTCCAAATGTTCATAATCCAATTTCTAAGAATTTTCATCAGTAACTTCCCTACTTCTGATGTGGGACTCGCCATCTATAGTTTCCAGGATATATCTTTGGTTCCCTTCTTAGCAATGGAACAAAATTAGCTACTCACCAGCCCCCTGGGAACTCACCTGTGTTAGAGAGTACACAAAGATATTGGCCAAGGCCCAGCAATCTCTTCATTTTCATCTCTCAATAACCTGCTGCATATCCCATCAGCTCCTAGAGGCTGATCTACCTTAACGTGATGGCACTGGAGAGCAGCAGAGGAGGTGCACAAGAAGGCCAAGAGCTTTTCATAGCCCTTCCTGGTTTTCCTTATTGAGTTTGTTTCTGACTTCTTTGTAATCTTCCAAGGCTCTGTCTGATTCTAGCTTCCTAAGCTTTACAAACTTTTCCTTCTTCTTCTTGACTAAATTAATCACCTCCTTCGACACCCAAGGTTCTCTCACCTTGCCATCTTTGTCCTTCCTTCTGCCTGGAACATACCGTACCTGTCCTATACTCTGTGCGGTTGGTTTTTAAACCGCCTCGACATGTTGGATGTGGACTTGTCCAAAAAAGCTGTTTCCAATTAACCCTGCCCTAATGCTGTTGTAATTTGCCCTGCTCCTGCTTAAATATTCTCCCACAAGGCCCATACTTATCCTTACCTATAACTATCTTAAAACTCAAGGAGCTGTGGTCACTGTACCCTACATGCTCACCTGCTGAAAGATAGGTCACCTGGCCAGACTCATTACCCAACACCAGATTCAGTACAGCCCCTCCTCTTGTTGGACTATCTACATATTGATTTAACAAATTAGGTGACAACAAGCCTATCATCATGGGATCTTCAACCTTTCCTTAATCTGCCTGCATATCTGTTCCTCAATGCCCCATCAAAGTGTTTGCACCCTTCCCATTTTGACTCAGTGGACAAGCTTTCCATTCTGTCCCCTCTGAGCTCAGCTGTGATATTGTCCCTTCCCTGAGAAGGCAATGGAACAAGATTGAGAGGGATAATAAATCAGCCACAATGCAATGGTGGGGCAGATGCGATGGGCTGACTGGCCTAATGTTCCTGTGACTTATGGTTTTATTCACAGTCCTGAAATTGATTACATGATTAATCTGCTACTGATTCTCTGGAAATTGTGATGGCTTTGTCTCTAATTCCTTGGCAGACCCCGATCCCGCACACTTCCAAAACTCTCCTGGACCCCATCCCACACTCCGCCTGAACTCAGCTTGGCCCCCTTTCCTTATTTGAGGCTCTATGTCCTCAATCCTTATAAACTTACATAGGTGGGGAGAAATTACACTGCTGCTTCGCATCTGAAAAACGTGAATTAAGGATGTGCGGCGGATTAATCGGAGTAATATTCAATAGTTGCAAAAGTCTGCCAGTCTGGCACCACTGTGAAGGTTTAAAATTAAGAGTTTTACTGTAACAAAATTTCTATTGTTTGTGGTATTTCTTTGCATTAATTTGCTTTGACATTTACCTTCAAGAAGAAAACTTATTTCAGAAGTATTGTGACAGTCCAAGGTCACAGTGGCTCTATGAAGGCAACCAGTTCTTTATTTCTCTTTGTTTCACAAGATCAAAGCTGAAGTTCACCTAGAGGATAGCAGTAATTAATTTAGAAAATAACGATTCTAATCTTGCCTAATTTGCAGTCTCTTTCACTTACTGTTGTACCAGGTCATTGGCTGTCAATGCTGTAGCTTGGCAGGCAATTGCATACTGCAAGTCATTTTTGGGAAAGTGCTTTGCAGTAATGCTTCATATTGAAATAAGACTGAGAACTTTTCAGAAACAAAGCTTGTATTTAGTATATGTATTGCACTGGGCTTTTTCTTTGGTCTTATCCTTCCTTATTTGTCTCCTCCAAGTACAACTAGGCTAACCCAGGTCAGCTAAATAATGCGTCAGTCGACTGAATTTCTTGTTGAAGGGTTATCTGCCCGCTGGTACAAGGCAGGAAGTTTATTTCATATCCAGTGCAGAGGATTGTTTTCATAGACAAGCTTCTTCCTAGTTGAATCATAAGTTTATTGGTGGGCTCTCAGCAGTGAACCCTCGTTAGCAGCTGCACTGAATTTGTCTCCAGGACGTGGGAAGGTCTGCAAAGAGGCGTTATAAATTACTTTGAAGACTTTTTGATTGACATCTTTGGGAATAAGTGTGGCAATTCTTTCCCCAGCATACTAAATCCATTCTTCACTCTACGCCCACTGAGGTAAACTGTCAATTCTGTGTGGTTACTTCAGATAAGAGTGAATCACTAAGATCAAAAGATGTTTAAAGCATGTGGAGCACTATTGATGTGTTCTTGAGTTCTGTTTTGGAATAAGCACCTAGTGACAGCATATGGCATCATAATAAAAAAAGGAAAGTTGTTCTTTTCAATGTTACTTTTTAAATCTGATTCATGGTTGATGGATCAAAATAATACATTCTCTGCCCATCAGCTATCAAGTGAACATGAGGTTTCTTACACATATTTCCACTTGATTGTCACAGAACATACAATATTACAGCACAGTGAAGTCACACAATGCTGTGCCAACCTTTCAACCTACTCTTAGATCAGTCTAACCCTTCCCTCCTTTACAGCCCTCCATTTTTCTATCACCCATGTGCCGATCTAAGAATGTCTTAAATGCCCTGAAATGTATCTGCCTCTACCACCACCTCTGGCAGCACATTCCACAGACCCATGACTCCCTGTGTAAAAGAAGTACCTGTAACACCACCCCCTCCATACGTTCCTCCAATCACTTTAAAATTATGCCGCCTCATATTTCCATTTCCACCCTGGAGAAAAATCTCTGGCCACCCACTCAACCTAAAGGTCATCATTCCTCACCTCGGCTGTACAAAATTGTTTCACAAGTTAGACCATATATCGGTCGGGGAAGAAAAACCTGCTTTTGAAAACAATCGTCGCACATGCAAAATTATCTGCTCAATGTCCTCCTTGCTCTCCAATCTTCAAAAATATCTAAAGTGGACGGTGTGTGATCTTGACCATCAAGGGTTGCTTGTTGCAACCACAAGAGAGGCAAGTTAGTATCTTTCTATCTGAGGAGGTTTGGCTTGTCATCACTCCAAGACATCACTGCAGATGTACTGTTGCAAGTTTCCTGTCCAGTTACCTCATAGTCAGGTACAGCCGGTTGAATGCACAGGAATGCAAGCAGCTACAGAGTAGTGAACTTGGCACAAACATCAAGGGCACATCGCTCTTCCCCCCCCCCCCATTGGTACTATCTACATGAGGTGCTACTTCAAAAAGATCAAAGATCCCCGCCATCTAGGCCACACTATCTCAAATCTACTAACAGAAAAGGGATCCAGAAACCTGAAGTCCCACAGCACCAGGTTCAAGAACAACTATTTCCCTTCAACCATGTGGTGCTTGAACTGACCTGCGTAACCCTAATCACAAGAGATTAGCAACATTAAGACCATTTTGATCTCTTTGCACTAAAATGGACGGTTTCTTTTGTCCTAACTGTGCTCTTCCTTGTAAAAGTTGTGTATAATTTGTCTCTTTCTGAATGCTGCCTACCGTATAAGGGTGCTCTATACCAGTAAGCTGCTGCAAGTAAACTTCTCATTGCAGCTAAGTATATAAAAATAAACTCAACTTTGATATTTCAGTCTTGATGAGGGGTCTTGATCTGAAACGTCAACTGTTTACTCTTTTCCATCGACACTGCCTGACCTGCTGCGTTCCTCCAGCATTTTGTTTACGTTGCTTAGATTTCCAGCATCTGCAGAATTTCTTGTGTTTTTGATATTTTGGACACAATAGAAAGCAAAAGATGTAACACTTCAATAAAGATCAATAACAGCAGCATTGCAAAGCAGTGTACATCTCAGGAACACAAAAAATCATGTTTTTACAACGTACTTTATAAAGTAGCAGTTTTCATGGCCACAGACAGTTTCAAAGAGTCATATTCTTCAAAAGGCAGTCACTGTGAGAATTCAGCGAATTGTGAAGCCACAGCAAGCTCCTACAAAAACAACAGTTTATAGTGACCGGATAATCTGTATTGTGAGCCTACTTCATCATTGATCACCATGGCTGACCCCTATGTCCCTATCATCTTATCCACTCAAAGCCTTGGTGTCCAATATCTTCATGAAAGCCAAACATTCACAGACCTCTGAGAATCCCATTGACTTAAGCATTCTGCACAAAGCATTTCACAACTTAGTTTAATGGATAATCTTTTTACTATATATGAGATATATATCCTGTCAATTCCTCTCAGAATCTGCAGCAAAAGAAAACTGCAGAATGCTGAAAATCTGAGAGCAAAGTAGAAAGTATTATAAACACCCAGTACGTCAGGCAGAGGATCATAGACCTGAAATGTTGACTCTTTCTCTTTTTGCAATTGTTGCCTTATATACTGAGATCTTATCTACTCTAAAAATAAATGTGTCCAGCAAAAGACAAAAAATGCTGGAAGAGCTCAGCAGGCCAGGCAGCATCGATGATAAAGAGTAACCAGTCGACGTTTCACGTCGAGACCCTTCATCAGGACTGGTGAAAAAAAGATGAGAAGACAGTATAAGAAGGCAGAGGGAGGAGAGGAAGAGATACAAAGTAGTAGGTGATAGGTATAACTGGGAGGGGGAGAGGTGAAGTACATTGCTGGGAAGTCAACTGGTGAAAGAGATAAAGGGCTGGAGATGGGGGAATCTGATAGGAGAAGACAGAAGGCCATGGAGAAAGGGAGTGGGGAGGAACTCCAGAGGGAGGTGATGGGCAGGCAAGGAGATAAGGTGAGAGAGGGAAATGGGAATGGGGAATGGTGAAGGGAAGGGGACACTACCAGAAGTTCAAGAAATCAGTGTTCATGCCATCAGGATGGAGGCTACCCAGATGGTATACAAGGTGTTGCTCCTCCAACCTGAGTGTGGGCTCATCGCAGCAGTAGAGAAGACCATGGACTGACACGTTGGAATGGGAATGGGAAGTAGAATTAAAATGTGTGGCCACTGAGAGATCTCGCTTCTTCTCGCGGAATGAGTGCAGATACTCAGCAAAGCGGTCTCCCGATCTGCATTGGGTTTCACCGGTATACAGGAGGCCACACCTAGAGCACCAGCTACAGTAGATGACCCCCAACAGACTAACAGGTGAAATGTCATGATGGAATGAATCCCAGGGTACTGAAAGAAATGGAAGAGGTTATAGCTGAGGCTTTGGTGATAGATTACAAAGATTCTCTGAACTCTGGGCAGGTCCCAGCGAACTGGAAGAAGGCACGTATCATGCCACTGTTCAGAAAAGGATGTAGGCAAAAGGGATGTAACTATAGGCCAGTTAGTTTAACATCTGTAGTTGAGAAAAATGCTTGAAGCTATTATTAAAGGAAAAATGGCACAAAATTTGGGAAGAAATGGATCCGTCAGGCAGACACAGGATGGATTCAGCAAAGGCAGGTCCTGTTTGACAGACTTACTGGAGTTCTTTGGAGATATAACAAGTGCAGTGGATAGAGGGGAACAGATGGACATTATTTACTTGGATTTTCACAAGGTGCCACATAGAAGACTTATCCGTTCGATAAGGATGCATAGAGTTGGGGGTGATGTATTAGCATGGATAGAGGATTGGTTAAGGAATAGAAAGCAGAGAGTTGGGATCTATGTTCCCTCTAAGGTGTGTGCCTGTGTGCATGCCCATACATTTTTCAATCAGCACACAAAGGAAATTAATGTGCACACAAAAGGTTAGTCACCTAAAGTAATGTAGAAATTACTTATTGAAAATAATCTTTTAGCTAAATGATTCTGTTAACTAGTTAATCAGTTTTTCAAATATCACAATGCACATCACTAAGTAACGTCTCCTCACCTTTCCTGCTCCGGTTTGTACAGTTGCCTCACGGCAGCAGCCATCTTTGGCAGACAGTGTTCATATTGTAAACTTCACATTTGGCAATGAACAAATTAATGCCTTATGTCTAAAATATCATGATTTTCTAGTTGAAAATACTATAATAGTTAGACAGTTTAATGATTTCAAATTTTCCGTGCAAGAAAAAATTAAATCCAAACTGATTTCAAACTTTGCTCAAATGGTGGCATTTGTACTTCAAAATGAAGAGTTTTGCGACCTTGCACAGTTGATGGACTTTGGGGGAACCTTTCTTGCATCTAGTGCGGATTGTGAGTGAGGTTTTAGCCTAATGAATCAACTCAGAAACAAGCTGAGAAACCATTTAGGTGAATGTCATTTGGATATGTTAATGAGAATCAAAAGCTATCAATTGGATGGAAGTTCTATTAGTCTAGAGAGAGTTTACAAAGAATGGGTAAAAGCCAAAGACAGGAAAGAGAAAAAATAACTGAGTGACTTAAATATGTATGCTATTTTGTTGTTATTCTGTGCAGTTTTATCTCAAATATTTTGTAAACCTACATAAACTGTGCCATGTGTGTATTCAGTGCACACATACTTTTGTCACAGGAAAAACATTTGCACAACCTAAGATTCTTGCACACACAGACTATTAAAAATTAAAGGGAACATTGGTTGGGATACATGGGTGTTACTCTGGTTGGCAATCAGTGGTGAGAGGTGTACCACAGGGACCTGTTCAGGGCCCGCAACTCTTCACGATATTCATTAACGATCTGGAAGAGGGGATCGAGTGCAGTGTTTCTAAGTTTGCTGATGATACTAAATTGAGTGAAAGAGAAAATTGTGCAGAGGATACTGCGAGCCTGTAGAGAGATATAGATAGGTTAAGTGAGTGGGTAAAGGTCTGGCAGATGGAGTACAATGTTGGTAAATGTGAGATCATCCACTTTGGAGGGAAAAATGGAAGATCAGATTATTAGTGAAATGGTAAAAGATTTCAGCATGCTGCTGTGCAGAGGGACTTTGGAGGGTGCTTGTGCATGAATCAGAAAAGTTTGGTTTGCAGGTCCAGCAGGCTATCACGAAGGCAAATGGAATGTTTTTTAAAGGAATGAATTTTAGAGCAGGGAGGTTATGCTGCAATTGTACAGGGTACTGGTGAGGCCACACCTGGAGTATTGAGTGCAGTTCTGGTCTCCTTATTTGAGGAAGGATATACTGGCTTTGGAGACAGTGCAGAAGAGGTTCACCAGGTTGATTCCAGAGATGAGGGGGCTAGACTGTGAGGAGAGATTGAGTTGCCTGGAACTGTAATCACTGCAATTCAGAAAAATGAGAGGAGATTGTATAGAAACCTATAAAATTATGCATGGGACAGATAAGATAGAGGCAAGAAAGTTGTTTCCACTGGTAGGTGAGACTAGAACTAGAGGACATAGTCTCAAGATTCGGGAGAGTAAATTTAGGACAGAGATGAGGAGGAACTGCTTTTCCCAAAGAGTGGTGAATCTATGGAATTCTCTGCCCAATGAAACAGTGGAGGCTACCTCAGTAAATATATTTAAGACAAGGTTGGATAGATTTTTGCATAGTTGGGGAATTGAGGGTTATGGAGAAAAGGCAGGTGGATGGAGGTGTTATTGAATGGCGGGGCAGGCTCGACGGGCCAGATGGTCGACTCCTGCTCCTATTTCTTATGTTCATATGCTGCTTCACCTGGAAGGACCACTGGGACCCTGAATGGTAGTGAGGGAGGAGGTGCAGGGGCAGTTGTAGCACTTGTTCCACTTGCAAGGGTAAGTGCTGGGAGGGAGATCAGTGGGGAGGGACGAGTGGACAAGGGATTTGCATAGGGAGAGATCTCTTTGGAAAGCAGAAAGTGGGGGGAGAGAAAGATGTGCTTGATGGTGGGATCTCATTGGAGTCGGCGGAAGTTACGGAGAATTAAGTGCTGGATGCAGAGGCCTTTGGGGTGCTAGGTGAGGACAAGAGGAACCCTATCCCTATTAGGGTGGCGGGAGGATGGGGTGAGGGCAGATGTGTGTGAAATGGGAGAGATGTGGTTGAGGGCACCTCCTTACTCTGACTTCTCATCTTTTTTCTCCAGTCCTGATGAAGTGTCTCAGCCTGAAAGGTCGACTGTCTACTCTTCTCCATAGATGCTGCCTGGCCCGCTGAGTTCCTCTAGTACTTTGTGTGTGTGGCTTGAACTTCCAGTGTCAGCAGATTTTCTTGTTTGTTATAGGTGTATAAACAAGGTTTCCTCAGTCTCTCTACTTAGACAGCTCCACCATCCTAATGTGCCACTCAATCAAGGCCGAGATCCTTCTTCAAGAATGTAATTAGCTCAGAATGATGTTAAAACTGTCTTATTACTAATTTTTAGAAATTATTAGATGAATTGTTTTAAGACTAAAGTCATAGTTTAATCATAATTTGTACTTCTTTTTCAACAGTCATGTATTTTTCACAGTACATGGTGGTTTGACACCACTTACTGGCAGAAGGCAGTATAGCAGTTGTATTAATATTTATCACCTTGCTCATTTTTCATTGGCTAAGTGTTTGCACATTCCCCATGTGATACAATTGTGCAACCATTGATTGGTTTATTTTTATCTAAGGCATTTTTCTTAACTCGATTGTACAGGTGATGGATTTTTCAGAGGCATCATCTTTCTCTTTGCCTTCTCTTTTGCTTTTCATTGAATCTCTGCATTGCTTCTCAACCCTTAGTTTCAAATGTCGGCATCTTTGCTTAAACTTTAAAATAATCGATCATTAAGAATTAAAACTCCTCGCCATTCTTGACCCCCGAAGAACCCTAAAGATGGGTAACACAGTATAACAGAAATCCAGTGCAGTGCCCCCCCTAGTTAAGACATTTTAACTATCAGAAATTCACCCTTATACAAATCATAATCAGTACCAAAAATTTACATATACATGAAATAAAACTTTGCTTTCATGTATTTTATATGGGGGATGGTGGTGAGAATAGGTTTTCCTAAGAAACGCAGAACTCAACCACTTTTCTGGCTTCTGGTTCCCAGCAGGGGGCCACTTCCTTTGGAAACCTACTCTACCCGTTTTGATACTTGTACAATAATACTTTATTAAGCATTATAACATCCAACGTTGGTTAATTAGAACAATATTTTCTCTTCTGCTTAGAATATAATCAGAATTTCCTACAATAATGTCACCACTACAATTACAACTGAGAAGGTGCTCGGGAAGCTTAATGGTCTGAAGGTGGATAAATCTCCTGGACCTGATGGAATGCACCCTCAGGTTCTGAAGGAAGTAACTGGAGAGATTGTGGAGGCATTAACAATGATCTTTCAAGATTCGATAGATTCTGGCATGGTACCTGATGACTGGAAATTTGCAAATGTTACTCCTCTATTTAAAGAGGATGGGAGGCAGAAGAAAGGAAACTATAGACTTGTTAGTGTAACATCAGTGGTTGGAAAGTTGTTGGAATCAATTGTTAGGGATGAGATTACAGAATACCTGGAGGCACAAGATACGCCAAAGCCAGGATGGTTTCCTGAAAGGAAAATCCTGCCTGACTAATCTACTGCAATTTTTTGAGAAAATTACAAGCAGGGTAGACAAAGGAGATGCAGTAGATGTGGTGTACTTGGATTTTCAGAAGGCCTTTGACAAGGTGCCGCACATGAGGCTGCTTAGCAAGATAAGAGCCCATGGAATTACAGGGAAGTTACTAGCATGGGTGGAGCATTGGCTGGTTGACAGAAAACAGAGAGTGGGAATAAAGGGATCCTATTACTGTTGATAAAAATTTCGGTGGGATTGCATCTCCACTTCCATCATGAAAAAGGAGTTTATTACAAAATGTAACTATAAAGGGGGTTTTATAGGAAGACAACCTCTTTGTAACTGGAGAGAGGGGAGATTTCATATATTTTACACTCTACATAGTGACTTTAGTGAGGAGCAGGCCTCAAGCCACATTGCCACCTGTCCACAGCCGCACAGGAGAGAGGTGCTGGAGCTGGTACACTTCACCAGAAGCAGAGTGGCATGGTGCCCAAGTTGGACTCACTGCTGCCCGCAATGTTGGCTCGACCAAGGCAAGCTTTATTGTGTCCGATTGTAAATTGCTGCAATATTCATTAACTCAGAGTCCTGGATTATATATTTTTTGTGTGACTATTTTACTGATATCTTATATATGCCATACGGTGCCTGTAAAAAGTATTAACCCCCTACTGGAAGTCTTCATGCTTTATTGTTTTAAAATATTGAATCTAAGTGGATTTGATTTGGCTTTTTTGACACCGTTCAACAGAAAAGACTCCTTCGTGTCAAAGTGAAAACAAATGTCTACAAGTTGTTCTGAATTTATTACAATTTTTAAATATTGCATCAGGTTTTCCTCCCAGATTTCCCTGTATTTTGCTGCATTTATTTTACCCTCTACCTACATAAGTCTTCCAGGGCCTGCTGCAGTGAAGCGTCCCCACAGCATGATCCAGCCACCACCATGCTTCATGGTAGGGATGGTGTGTTTTTGATGTTGCGCGGTGTTTGGCTTATGCCAACCATAGTGTTTAGTCTGATGGCCAAAAAGCTCAATTTTGGTTTCATCAGACCATAGAACCTTATCCAGTTGACTTCAGAGTCTCACATATTCTTTCTGGCAAACTTTAGCCGAGATTTCATGCGAGTTGTTTTTCAATAGTGGCTTTCTCTTCAGCACTCTCCCATAAAGCTGCACCCAGGCAACAGTTATTGTATGCGCAGTCTCTCCCATCTCAGACACTGAATCTTGTATCTTCATTAGAGTTATCATTGGTCTCTTGGTGGTCTCCCTAACTAGTCCCCTTCTTCCCTTTATGGTCACTCATATAACAATTACAGCATGGAAACAGGCCATCTTGGCCCTTCTAGTCCATGCTGAACGCTTACTCTCACTTAGTCCCACTGATCCACACTCAGCCCATAACCCTCCATTCCTTTCCTGTCCATATACCTATCCAATTTTACTTTAAATGACAATACTGAACCTGCTTCTACCACTTCTACTGGAAGCTCGTTCCACACAGCTACCACTCTCTGAGTAAACAAGTTCCCCCTCATGTTACCCCTAAACTTTTGCCCCCTAACTCTCAACTCATGTCCTCTTGTTTGAATCTCCCCTATTCTCAATGGAAAAAGCCTATCCACATCAACTCTATCTATCTCCCTCATAATTTTAAGTACCTCTATCAAGTTCCCCCTCAACCTTCTACACTCCAAAGAATGAAGACCTAACTTGTTCACTCTTTCCCTGTAACTTAGGTGCTGAAACCCAGGTAACATTCTAGTAAATCTCCTCTGTACTCTCTCTATTTTGTTGACATCTTTCCTATAATTCGGTGACCAGAACTGTACACAATATTCCAAATTTGGCCTCACCAATGCCTTGTACAATTTTAACATTACATCCCAACTCCTATACTCAATGCTCTGATTTATAAAGGCCAGCATACCAAAAGCTTTCTTCACCAGTTTTTGAGGTTGGCCTGCTCTAGGCAGATTTACAGCTGTGCCATATCCTTTCCATTTCTTGATCATTGACTTAACTGTACTCCAAGGGATATTCAATGACTTGGAAATTTTCTTGAATCCATCTCCTGGCTTGTGCTTTTCAATAACCTTTTCACAGAGTTACTTGGAGCATTCTTTTGTCTTCATGGTGTAGTTTTTGCCAGGATACTGACTCACCAGCAGGTGGACCTTCCAGATACAGGTATATTGTTACTGCAATCAACTGAAACAACTTGACTGCACACAGGTGATCTCCATTTAACTAATTATGTGACTTCTAAAACAAATTGGCTGATCCAATGATGATTTTGTGTGTCATGTTAAAGGGATGATTGATTATGTAATCTATTATTTTGTGTTTTATATTTGTAATTAATTTAGATCACTTTGTAGAGATCTATTTTCACTTTGATCGAGGAGTCTTTTTCTGTTGATCGGTGTCAAAAAAGCCAAATTCAATGTAGTTCACTGTGATTCAATGTAGTAAAACAATAAAACATGAATACTTCCAAGGGGATGAATACTTTTTATAGGCACTGTATGTGCTTTGTGCTGTGTATGACCGTTAATACAGTACTGCGATTTACACCTTGGTACCTGAGTAACACTGTTACCTAGGGCTGTATTCTTGAGTATTCATGCATGTTTGAATGAGAATTAAACTTGAACTGGAACTACTGAACATTAAAGAATGTTAAAGAATATTAAAGGAAGAATAATGTTGTAGTAGTTAAAATATTAAATGCTTAATTAAAGCTTATTTCCAATAGGGATTTGTCATGCAATCAGAAGGAATTCTATAAGTTGTTTGATTATGTGTAGAAGGGGAAATCTTGCCATTGCTACAGACTTTTTTGAACTGGAGTTGGAAGCGTGGTGAAACTAAGAGTTCTGCTTTGGAGATTCTGCAGATGACAATCCATGTCAAGCTGTGAAAGGAGGGGTGGATATGGGGCCAGCCAACACCATCCTATATATTAAAAAAAACAAATACTACAGAAGCTCCAAAGACCTCATCGCTGGGAGAGGAGAGATCTTGGCTGGTTTACACCTTGAAAGACTGGCCCAGGACAGAGGACCCTGGTGAGGTGCGGTTGGTGGCTTATGCCCCAGTGGAGGTGATGGACTTAAGCAGAAGAGACTCTCCAGGTGCAGTAAATATTGAGCAACACACAAAATGTGGAGGAACTCAGCAAGTCAGACAGCATCTATTGAAAAAAATAATCAGTTGGTGTTTTGGGCCAATACCCTTCATTAGAACAGCCTTCATGAGGGTTTTATAAGAACAGCAAGGATTTGAGAGAATTGTTTTATATTCACTTGTTAATTTCCTGAATCAAATGAACAAACTTAGCCTCAAGCTGCAGCCGTGGCCTACTGCTACATAGTGGTGTCAAGGATCATTGAAGATGTGACCAGGATAAACCAAATGTGATTGGGAACTCTGTTTACTTGAACAGTGTAAACTTTTCCTGTTACTAAAAGTGTAATAAAACTATTTTCTTGAACAAAGTCATTGGATCAAAATCACATTGCAATAAATTTGGACTTTGGATGTTAATCAAATGTGGCACGACACAAGCAGACCATGCTACTTGTGCCACTCCAAATGAGGCCCCTCAGAACCTTTCCCAGTAACATGCTGACCATCAATGTGAGGCAGTTGCTCAGTCTACCCCTTTGTGTTCTTTTGCATGCTCCATGAGCTGTGTTTGCCCTTCGCCTAGTTTAGAAAATGATAGAAATAGTATGTACAATGACCACCTGTCAGAACCTGGAATAAATATTTTTTAAATGGATTAGTGCCCAGCTCAAATATGTCCTCACAGTCTAAGTTGAGCTGTTCTCTGATTTACTTGTAAATGTTGACTTGTAAACATTTTGCCACCATGGGAGGAGACATCGTCAATGTACTGTTGATTGTGGTGTGCTCGGCCAATCAGCTGATGAATGTTACTTGGAAACTGCCCGGTGATAGACCATGCCATTGGGTTGTTGATTGGTGGCCTGTTGCTGATGCTTTGGGGTAGTATATTTCACCTTAAGTGTTCAGAGGCATTCAAGGCTGGTGACGAAGAGATCCAGGTACCATTTCCAGAAAGCCATTTCATGGGCGAATTGGCAATTCTGGACTAAACTTCAATCAATGAAGGACGCTTGACAGTTGTGGCAGGACTTGAGTACCATAACTTCTTGTAAAGTCAAATCAAGGGACATAGGTGACAACAAGACATCATTTCCAGATAAGCTCAAAGCCTTTTAGGCAGAACATGGAGGATCTATCAGAAACTCCTACATCCCCTGGTGACCCTATGATTTCAGACTATGAGACGAGAGTGCAGGCAGCCTTCGGGGGGGGGGGGGGGGGGGGCGTGAACTGAAAGGTGTCTGTCCCAGACTGGGTACCCGGCCAAAAATTAAAGGCCTGTGCTGATCAAGTGGCTAGAGTGTTCAGCAATATCTTCAACCTCTAACTTTAGCAGTCCGAGGTACCCACCTGCTTCAAGCAGGCTTAATTATACTATTGCCCAAGAAGAACAAGGTAACCTGCATTAATGACTATCACCCAGTAGCACTTACATCCACAGTGATGAAGTGTTTTGAGAGGTTAGTGATGAAACATATCAACTCCTGCCTGAGAAGTGATTTGCAATCGCTCCAATATGCCTACTGGAGCAACAGCTCCACAGCAAATGCCTTTTAATTAGCTCTTCACTCAACCGTGGAACATCTGGACAGCAAAGGTGCAGATATCAGGATGCTCTTTATCGACTCAGTGCAGCCTCAAAACTAATCAATAAGTTTTGAGACCTTGGCCTCAATACCTCCTTATGCAAAGCACAATTAGATCCTCGATTTCCTCACTTACGGAGCGCAGTCAGTTTGAATTGGCAACAACATCTCTTCCAAATTTCCATCAGCACAGGCAGAGTGCTTAGACCCTGCTCTACTCACTTTACACTTATGACTGGGTAGCTAAACACAGCTCTAATGCTATGTTGGAGTTTGCTGACAGCACCACAGTCATAGGCTGAATCAAAGGTGGTGAAAAATCAGCTTGTAGGAGGAAATTGATAAATTGCCTCAGTGGTACTAACAACCTTTTAGTCAAGGTCAGCAAGACCAGGAAGCTTATGTTTGACTTCAGGAGGAGGTAAACAGAGGTTCATGCCATTCCTTATCGGAGATTCAGAAGCAGAGCGAGTCAGCAACTTTAAATTCCTCAATGTTATTATTTCAAAGGATCTATTCTGGGCCCAGCATGTGCGCAATTATAAAGAAAGCATCTACTTCCTTAGGAGTTTGTGAAGATATGATATGACTTCTAAAACTTTGTCAAACTTCTACAGTTGTGTGGTGGAGAGTATATTGACTGGCTGCACCATTTGCCAGGTATGGAAATACCAATGCCCTTGATTGGAAAATCCCACAAAAAGTGGAGTATCTGGCCCAGTCCATCGTGGGTAAAGTCCTCCCCACCACTGAGCACACTTACACAGAGCACTGTCCCGGGAAAGCAGCATCCATCATCAAAGACCCCCACCACCAAGCGCATGCTCTCTTCTCACTGCTGTCACAGGAAGTTGTTACAGGAGTCTCAGGACTCACATCACCAGTTTCAGGAACAGTTAGTACTCCTCAACCATCCCCTTGCGCCAAAATGGATAACTTCACTTGCCCGATCATTGAAGTGTTCCAACAACTTATGGACTCACTTTCAAGGGCTCTTCATCTCATTCCCAATATTTATTATTGCACAGTTTTACACATTGGTTGAATGCCCAAGTTGCTGCAGTTTTTCATTGATTCTATTATAGTTATTATTCCATTATGCATATATTAAGTATGCTTGCAATTAAACAAATCTCAGCGTTGTATATGGTGACACATGTACTTTGATAATAAATTTACTTTGAAATCACCTTTAAGCAACTCTGCATTCTAGCAAATTACTAAACATTTGCTGCCTGCTGCTCCAGTTAAAATGATACCCGATGCCTCCTAGTTTTCCTTGATTTTCCAAAGTTCCCCAAGGATTGGCTGTTGATTTCTTCCTACTTGTAGTCATTCTGTAGTCTAAGAACTAAGCATCAATATCCACAGCATACTGATAATATCCAAATTTGTATCACCATCACTCCATCAACCAACCCATTCCGTATTTGACGTTTTCTCAGGAATCAACCATCAAGATAGTCTTCAACCTGCTAGTAAATCCAATCCCTATTATCATTGTTTGAATAAGATACTTAGCAGCATTGTTGTAATATTTGGCATACATACCTGTCCCAGTGAGACCATCTTAGCTGAAACTCTCATTCATTACCCCTAGACTTCATTATGCCATTACATTCCTGGTCTACCTCCCTCATTCTACCTTCCATAAGATGCAAAGTTGCACTCCCTTTATCTAAACACACCAAGTCCCATTGTTCCTTGTATCGTTGGCTGAACTCTTGCTCCTTGTTAAAATTCACATTCCTGCTTTCAAATTTTTACCCCCAGAGATCCTCGTGCATGCTATCGGCGATGATGACGAGACGATGTATAGAGAGAAGGCAGAGTGGCTGGTAGAATGGTGTGAGCACAACAACTTGAGTCTCAAGACTGAAGAGATGATTGTGGACTTCAGGGTGGTACAGGCTAGCCACTCCTCACTGCACATAAATTGCTCCTTTGTGGAGAGGTTTAGAAGCACCAAGTTTCTGGGAGTACACATAGCGGGCAATCTCACCTGGTCCCTCAATATCACCTCTTCATTTCCTGAAGAGATTCAAGCAAGCAAAGCTCCCCGTCCCCCATACTAACCATTTCTTATAGAAGCAGCATCGTGCGTCCTGACCAGCTGCAGCACCAGCTGGTATGGGAAATGCAAGACATCTGGCTGCAAGGCCCTACAGAGGATTAGAACTGCTGAGAGAATCTTTGGGATCTCTCTCTCTACCCATCAGAGACATTTATCAGGAGTTCTGGATACACAGAGCCCTTAACACTGCCAATGATCCCTCCGCCAATTATCGATCCAACAATCTCATGGACCCCCTCGCATCAGGCAGGAGGTACAATAGCATTCAAAACTGTTAGGATAGGAAACAGCAATTTTTCCCAGGCCATAAGATTATTGAATTCCCTTCCACCATCCTCGTCTCATCATGTATGAAGCACCAGTAGTGTTATATTGTTTACTTTTTAACTTGTGTTGTAAATGCAACTTATTATTTGTTAATTTATTTGTGGTAATATTACTTTATGTGTCGTGTAAGTTATATGCACTGTGTTGTGCACCCTGGTCTGAATCAATGTTGTTTCATTTTGATGGTATATTGTACTGTGCAAAAGTCTTAGGCACATGTAAAAAAAAGTTGTAGATAGGTACTTTATTGATCCCAAAGGAAATTACAACATACAGTAGCACAGTAGTAAAGTGAAGGTGCTTTCAAAATAATTAAATGAAAAGTTTCTAAGTATCAAAAAATATATAAAGATCAGTCAACAGTTAAAAAAATTTGTATCAAATCAACATTTGTTGTGATCATCCTTTACCTTTAAAACTGCTTCAACTCTCCCAGGTACAATGTCCTACAGTTTTATTTTTTTTTAATTGGCTGCTAGGTAGTTTCAAGCATCTTTGAGAACTTGCCTGTTCTAATGCAGACTTTACCTTCTCGCTTATTTCTGCCTCTCCAGGTAATCCCAGACAGCATTGATGATAGAAACACAGAAAATCTACAGCACAATACAGACCCTTCAGCCCACAATGCTGTGCCAAAAATGTACTTATTTTAGAAATTACCTAGGGTTACCCATAGCCCTCTATTTTTCTAAGCCCCATGTATCTTTCCAGAAGCCTCTTAAAAGACCAGCCCATTCCACACACTCACTACTCTCTGCATAAAAAACTTACCCCTGACATCTCTTCTGTACCTACTTCCAAGCACCTTAAAACTGTGCCCTCTTATGCTAGCCATAACATGTTGAGAGCAACATTTTGTGGAGGCCATACATCTGTTGCAGAACTCCTTGTTTTTCTTTCTGCTGAAGATAGTTCTTTTATGACCATGACCATGTGTTTGGGTCAGTGCCCTGCTGCAGAATGACATTGGGACTGATCAGATGCCTCCTTGATGGTATTGTGTAATGAATGAGAATCTGCTTTGTATTTCCCAGCATTGAGGATTGCATTAATTCTGACCAGATAACCAACTCCATCTGCTGAAATGCAGCCCCAAGCTGCAGAGGACCTCTGCCATGCTTCACTGTTGGCTGCACTCATCCATATAGCACTCTCCAGCTCTTCTTCGGAGAAACTGCCTCCTGTTTGAACCAAAAAAAAATCTACTTTTTGTCAGCGCAGAGCATTTGCTGCCATTGCTCAGCATCCCAATCCTTGAGATTTTGTGCGTAGGTGAGTCTCTTGGCTTTGTTTCTGCTTTGGGAGGAAAGCTTTTTGGCAACAACTCTTCCATGAAGACCAGTTCTGATGTGTTTTCTCCAGACTGTAGCGTGATGTACTTGGGTTCCAGTGGTTTCTGTGCGTTCAGAACTGATAGGAGTGCTGGACTTCTTCCGATTTAGAAGGGACATCATAATGCTGCACTCAGTTTCCATGGCCAACCATTGCATTTCTGGTCCTCAACCTTGTTTATGTCTGTGTTACTTCAGAAGAGTTTGAACAACACATCTTGAAACTACTGTCTGCTACAGAATTTCTGCTTCGGAGAGACACTGCTGATTCCTTCTACACCTATTTCTGTTTCAGTTAATCAGTTTAGTTCATTCATTATGTCATTAATCATTAGCATCCAGGTTGTTATCTTTGTTTAATCATACACTGGACTCTATACCTACCAAGTAATTTTTACTTGAAAAGTGGAATATTACTTATCATGTCCGTTTAGAAATCTAAAATTTGCTCCTTTCTACTGATGTACTCATGCAGAAGACAAAGCAAACATCTAAAACACGATTTATATAAAAATATCTAGGAAGTCAAAGACTTTTGCACAGTACTGTACATTAAATCCATTGAATGACAATATACTAAACTTGAACTTAAAATTATACCTATTTGAGCAGCTCCTAATTTTAATCATTCCCCACTGATGGCCATGCATTCAACTACCTTTTCCTGGTGATACTCCTTAAACCTACCTCCTTGACCAAGTTTTTGGTATTTACCTAAATATATCCATTTGTCTGTCATTATCTGACTCGTGTCTTGGAGCATATTGTAATGCTAGTATAAATAATTATGTTTAACTGAGGAACAAGAAAGGTATGACCACATGAATGGGGCTATATTACAGACCACTCAAAAGTCTGCGGGATTTAGAGGAATAGATTTGTAGAGAGATTGCAGGCTGTTGCAAGAAACAGGAGGTTGTTATAGTAGGTGATTTTAACTTTTCACATATTTTCTGGGATCCCCATATAAAGGGCCAAATGGAATTGAGTTTGTCAAATGTGTTCAGGAAAATTTTCTTAATCAGTCCATAGAAGTCACAACTAGAGTGTGTGATACTTGATCTATTGGAGAATGAGACAGGACAGGTGACAGAATTTGTGTAGGGGAACACTTCGCATCTGGCAAATCATAATGCCATTAGTTTCAAATATGGAAGAAAGATACGCCTGGTCCATGGGTTGAGATTTTAAATTGGAGAAAGGCAAATTGTGAAGGCATGAGAAAGGATCTGGCAAATGTGAATTGGAACAAGCTGTTTTCTGGCAAATGTGTACTTGGTAAGTGAGAAACCTTCGAAACTGAAATTTTGAGAGGACAAAGCTTGTAATTCCTGTCAGAATAAAAAGGCACGGATAACAGGTTTAGGGTTAGGAGTGTTGGTTTTTGAAACATATTGAGATCCTGGTTAAGGAAAAAAAGGTGCCTTGCAGGTAGCGGTAGGTAGGAACAAAGGGGGCATTTATGGAGTATGAGAATGCAAGAGTACACTTAAAAAAGAAATCAGGAGTGCAAAAAGGCATGATGTTGCCCTAGGACACAAGGTGAAATCCTAAGGGATTCTACAGATACGCAGAATTGCAAAGGACAAAATTGGTCTTCTGGAAGATCAGAATCGTAATCTATGTGTAGAGCCAAAAGAGATGGCGGAGATCTTAAATGGTTCAGGAGATGGACACAGCATCTACAGAAGTGAGGCAAAGTAGTAGGAGGTCATGGACATTATTCAGATCACAGTGGAGGGAGTGTTTGCTGTCTTGAGGCAAATTAGGATGAATAAATCCCCAGGGCCTGACAAGGTGTGCCTTTGAACTCTGAAGGGTGTAAATACAGAAATTGCAGGGGCTCTAGAAGAGATACTTAAATTCTTAGTGACACATGAGGTACCAGAAGAATGGAGGATAGCTAATATTGTTCCACTGTTTAAGAAAGGCTTTAAAAATAAACCAGGAAATTATAGGCTGGTGAGCCTGACATCAGTAGCGGGAAAATTATTGGGAAGTATTCCAAGGGACTGGATATACAAGTATTTGGATAAAATTGACTCATTATTGATTGTTATATGGTTATTAGTAATGGTTAGCATAGCTTTATGTGTGGTAGGTCATATCTAAAAAATCTTGTAGATTTTTGAGGTAGTTATCAGGGAAGTTGATGAAGGCAAGGCAGTGGATGTTGTCTGCATGGATATCAGCAAGGCATTTGACAAGGTCCTACATGGGAGGGTGGTCAAGAAGGTTTAGTCACTCGGCATTCAAGAATAGGTAGTAAATTGGATCAGACATTGGCTTAGTAGAAGAAACCAGAGAGTGGTAAGTAGATGGTTGCCTCTCTGAATGGAGGCCTGTGACAAGTGGAGTGACACACGAATCTGGGCTGGGTCTGTTGTTGTCATCTATACCAACAACCTGGATGATGATGTGGTTAACTGGATCCTCAGATTTGCGGATGACACCAAGATTGGTGGTGTAGTAGACAGCAAGGAAGACTATCAAAGCTTGTAATGGGATCTGGATCAGCTGGAAAAGTAGCAGATTGAATTTAATGCAAGCAAGTGTGAGCTGTTGCATTTTGGTAGGACCAATCAGGGTAGGTCCTACACAGTGAACTGTAGGGTACTAAGGAATAAGTATAACAAAGGAATCTGGGAATACAGATATATAATTAATTGAAAGTGGTGGCACAGGTAGATCAGGTCATAAAGAAAGCTTTTGGCACATTGGCCTTCATAAACTGAAGTACAGAGTACAGGAAATGGGATGTTATGCAGTTGTACAAGACTTTGGAGCCTAATTTGGAGTATTATGCACAATTTTGGTCACCTGCTTACCGGAAATATTTAATTAAGATTGAAAGATTACATTACAAGAATGTTGTCGGGAGTGAAGAACCTGAGTTACAAGGAAAGATTGATTATGTTAAGACTTTATTGCTTGGAATGTAGAAGACTGAAGGGAGATTTGATATAAGTATACAAAACTGTGAGGGGTATAGATAGGGTAAATGTTAGGTTTATTCCACCAAGATTAGGTGGGACGACAACTAGAGGTCATGGGCTAAAGGTGAAAGATTAGAAGTTTAAAGGGAAACTTCTCCACTCAGAAGGCCGTGAGAGTGTGGAACAAGCTGCTAGCACAGGTGGTGTATACAAACTCAATTTCTATGTTTAAGAGAAGTCTGGACAGGAACATGGATGGTAGGGGTATGGAGGGCTATGGTCTGGCAGCAAGTTGATGGGAGTAGGCCCAAAAGGCCTGTTTCTGTGCTGTATTTTTCCATAACTGTATAAACAGTTCTCATTAGTAGAAAAATGGAAATCTTTTGAGTCCAAAATAAATACTACGTGTTTTCTGCTTAATTATGTTTCATTACAAATCCTAACTACCACATAGAATTATTGTCATAAAAACATGTCAGATTTATCCACAGAATTTTACAGCCCAAGCATAATATAAACACGTTTATACTGCAGAAATGCATCGGTTGCGAGCTGTAAATGGCAGAATTGGGCACAAGGTGTTCCAATATCAAAAATACTTAATTTTATTTCACGTGACAGACGATTTTCAAAACAGGACGCAATTTGTATTTACTTATAAAAATATATGTGCCTTTCATGGAGAATACCCACAACCGTAGTTACCCTATCTAAAGTCATTATATGTTTTACACACACTGCGGCAGATAATTGCAAAATAAACATCAATTAGCAAATAGCTGGATGGAAGAGATTCACTCCTACTGGAGATCACTGTGAAATATGCCAAGGGGATGAGTATTAAAATTGCAGAGAGCTTTTGAATGATGCAGCACTCTCGAATGGCTAGCAGAAAAAGAAACCCATATGGAAATACTGATCGGCCTTGTTCCAGTACTCGCAGAGTACTGTCCAGCATTGTATTGTATCATGGTTTTGGGAAAGAAAAATGCAACTTAGATGAGAAATCACTGGGCACTGTGCAGCATCTTTACAATGCCTGCAAAGGAAATAAACAGAATTCAGGAAAGACAAGATGCATTGTATTTCACTTTTAATTTTGCACAGTTTTTTCATATTTACGCAAACACACTGTGATGAGTGAAATGTGTACAATAGTTTTTTTTCAAAATAGAAGTCATGCACCAGTTTTTATTTTACTAAAGACAACTTACCCTAGCAATTTCTGTATTGCTTTTTGAACAAACTTCACAAAAATGTGCATACCAATAATCCAAATAGATCAATGTAACTCAGAAATTCAGCAATTTATTGCAACAAATCTGTTTTCTGCCACAGAAATACCCTTGGCAGCTTTTAGAACTGCTCATGAATAATGATATGGTCATCTCTGGATACATTCCACTTGCTTATAAGCTGTTGTCACACTGCTGGACTGCATCTGAAACACTAGTCCCAGAGCATTAAAATGTGATTTATAATATGCTCATTTAGTTCTTTAATGAAAAGAATAGCTACATTTTACGGAGTTGCCATCTAATTCAAAAGGAACCCAGTAATTTAAAGACAAGCAAACAAAAAGTTCTATTAAAAAGCCTGAACTGCATTGTTGCTTATTTAGAGTACTCTACAGTTTATGCCAAAACAATCTGCTACTTAAACAATAAAATATCCAGAACTCTACTTGTAAAGTGCCTTGTGTTGTTATGTCATCATAATTAAA
Organism: Hypanus sabinus; assembly: GCF_030144855.1. Lineage (NCBI taxonomy): Eukaryota > Metazoa > Chordata > Chondrichthyes > Myliobatiformes > Dasyatidae > Hypanus > Hypanus sabinus. The sequence continues at coordinate 31,713,233 of NC_082711.1, read as the reverse complement.
CTTGGCAATACAGCCACTGCATCTATTCATCAGGAAGTTCCATGTATGGATTGTTATTTCAAAATCAACTAATCATTTGTAGATGTCAAATCCAAAACACTCAAAGATTTCAGTCTAATTTCTGGAAATAAAAGCATCGCCTGCATAAGCATAAATGCACTATTAACTCTGCCTGTGACAATGGACAATCATTAAATCCAAACCCAAAGCATAGATCATGAATATAGTGCAATGGCAGATATGGACAGAATCAAGCAGTTAATCAATTTGAGCTTTGAATAACACTAATCTTTGGATTTAATCAAAGAAAATTATAATGAAACCAATACTTGATTATTCCAAGTCACTCTTGATACCAATGAATGTTAATGAAACTGGATCTCAAGCTAAGCAGAGTACTGTAATATTTGGTCTCTTAAATGGCTGTAGGTTAAATCACTTAAAACTGAGTACTGTTGTGCTTAACTGTAATAAAATATGCAAATACGTTAAATCTGCAAGATAATTGCTTCTAACTGATTTGAACTTGAAACTTAACCTGCACCTTGTGTTCAAATATCTGGTCATTGCAAGTAAATCTAGAAAATGTGATGTTCAGATACCAAAGTTAATGTATTTTTATATTCTTTATAGTATTCATTAACAAAATTATTCCTTTTCATTTACTGATCTTTTTGAAGCAACATGATGTCTCTACGTAATTAACCATATTTCCCATTCCCTTAGAGTTAGGCTGGAGGTAGGGAACTGCCTGTGGTTTTAACATCAGTTTAAGACACAAAGTTCAGAATAAACTGCTTGCAAAAAAACCCAACAACATTCTTTCTATATTAGTGTGCATTTTGACAAAATACATAAAGGTGTCTAGGCATAAGGTCACCACATGATTATCTACATCACATTAAGTTACAAATCCACCAATTGTACACTATTATCAACTCATATGACAGCTGAATAGTTAATTTTCCTAATTCCAGACACTGCTGAAATTAGAGAATGAACTTAATACATATCGCACAAATGCACGGCAATAAACTGATTGTCAAATACTTACTGTATGTAAAGAGACTATTAAAGAACAAGATTTGGATGTGATGATGTGTCAAGATTGCTATGTACTAACCTTGCATTATTCCAGAAGGCTACAAGTCAAATAGGTAGGATTTCATTAATAACAAACACACACCATTACTTGCACATAATTTATATTTAACAGAACCTCAGATTTAAAAACAAATGCCTCGCTCACACTGCTACAGAATCCAACTATAACTTTAGTGAAATTATTTAGAGGTTTGCTGTTGAAGGTCAACCAGTTTTAACAACCAAAGATCACATAAATTACAAAGAAAAGGAATATTTATAATAAATGCATGGTTACACACAAGATTGGTTTATTAACCAAGCACAGTTTCATAGGCAATACATGCAGATTATGCATGTCAAGCCGTATCACACCGATCACACCCTTAGCTGGAAGACTCACAGCATTAACAGCAATAGAAACATACTAAGCATATAAAGAATAGAGTTCTTTCAAGTCTTTTCAGAAACACTTGATGGTATCTTATTTTTCTTGCAAAAGTGCTGGGATATTGATATTCCAACCAATAGCTTGACGATCAAAACCACAAGAAAAGAGGTTGCATGTGGGATTGTCCTCACTCCACGCTGTGCAGCACACCATACGTCGATGACCCTGTTGAAAACAAGGAAAAGAGACCCGAATAAATAAATTTTCCCTTTTGTTTTAATTTCTTCAGTTAATGTGGTCGTCAAGACTTTTTAGTCAAATACTATTTGACATTGTAGTCAAAACTGGTTTTTAACAGCAGGTACATTAAGAACATTTAAGAAGCAGTTGGAAAGGTCCATTAATAGGAAAACTTTAGAGGGATATGGGCCAAATGGGGGCAAATCAAGTTCAAGTTTAATTATTCAAGTTCATATTTAATTATCATTCAACCACACATAAATATAGCCAAACAATTCAGCATTCCTCCAGGGCTACGATGCAAAACACATTAACAGCAGCAAACAGCAGACTGCATGTAGCACATACGGTTATCATTTCAGAAAACATAGTCACAAAAAAGAGAAAAAAAATATAGCACCCCAGTCTGAGTGTAAGTTGATGGAAAGTTGTCCTGGTCCAGCTTGTACTTGCACCAAGCAAACGCAAGAGAGTGCAGCACCAACGAGAGGGGCCAACCCCAGCCAGCAATAACACAAGTGCCTGCCACATCTCTGCTCTCCCCCCCCCCCCCCCCACCACCCCGACTGCCTTCGGCATCTCTCTCCTGGGCAGCTGCAACAGGAAACCTTACAACGTTGGCCTAGTCTTCACCACAACTGAGGCAAACAGCTCCCCTGCCAGACATGCCAATGAACCAGTATTACCAATGCCAAACAGGATCTTGCAATCACAATAGGAACATCCAAGACAATCACTTGTTCCTTTTGTTTGATTGTGCAATGTCTTGGCACAACAGTACACAACAAGTCTAGGTGAGAACACAATAAAAAAAAACGCAGTAAGTTTAGCTCCATCGCTATTGAATGACTAACTGATAGGATAGTCCTACAGTACTTGATGTTCTTAGTATCCAGCAGTGACCTGCGATTGTAAAAAAGATGCACAGGATGAACAAATACACTTTTGACTGGACCTGGAGTGGCCGCTGCATCTAAACATGTGGCCATCTTACTAGAGTGGGGCCAGCTTAGAAAGGAATTTCAGATGCCATGGACCTACTGAGCTGAAAGGTCTGTTTCCATATTATATGTCTTTATAACAATGTGGAACAGTACAGGGATAGGTCCTTTAGCCCATGAAATGCCATTTTAATCTATTCCCATTTGTCTGCATTTGCTCAGTATCTCTCTATTCTCTGCCTGTTCACATCTCTGTCTAAATGTCACTATCATATCAGCTTCTACAACCATCCCTGGCAGCATTTTCTAGGCACCAACACTGTGTAAAATAACCTGTCTTGTAAATCTCCTTTAAACTTTCCCACTCTTACCACAATTCCAAGCCCTCTAATATTTGACATTTCCATCTTGGAACTATTCATTCCTCTCATAATTTTATATATTTCTGCCAGGTCATTCTTCAGTCTCAGATGCTCCAGAGAAAACAACCCAAATGTGTCCAGTCTCTCCTTATAGCTAATTCTCTAAGCTGGTAAAATCCTGGTGAACCTCTTTCACATCATTTCCAAAATGTGCATATCCTCCCTACAATGCAGCAACTAGATCTGCATGTATACTCCAAATGTGGCCTAACCAAAGGTTTACACAGCTGCAACAAGACTTCTTGCCTTTTATCCTCAATGCCCCAACTCACGGAAGTATGTTGTATGCAGACTTCGATGGGAGGTGTTTTTGAAAATACGTATTGCTTTCAATATTGACCTCACCTCCATCCCCTCTACTTCCTGCATATTTGCCCTCACCACATCTCCCCACCACCATTACTTACATACCACCCACAAGCCTCTGCATCCAGCATATCATCCGCTGTAAGTCCAAACACCTACAACGGGATCCTACCACTAAGCACATCTTTCCCTCTCACCCCCAATTTTCTGCTTTCCACAGGGATTGCTCTCAACATAACTATTGTGTCCACTTATCTTTCCCCACTGATCCCCTACCTGGCACCTAACTCTGTGGGACAAATGCTACAGCTGCCCCTACACCTTCTCCGTCCCAATTATTCAGGGACCCAAACAGTCCTTCCAGCTGAGGCGACATTTCACCTGCGAGTCCATCAGGGTCATCTAGTGTGGCTGGTGCTCCTGATGATGCCTCCTCTATATCGGTGTGATCTGGGGTACTTTGGGGGAGCACTTCATCTTGTGTACTGCTCAAGATTTCCAGCGTTTGCTGAATCTCATGTTTACATACCACTACTGGCATGTGTGATTATGAATATATGATTACTTTGCTTTGGGCAAGAAACTTTGTCAGTCTTAAACAAGTTTTTCTGCAAGTCAAATTTATAAATTAGTTTATCAAGTTCTGATCCCTTATCAACAGCATCCTTGTACTCTGTATTCTTCTATGTAGAAACTAATAAAAATATTGGAAAAGAAAGAACAGATCCTAAACAGATTGGAGCATTACGACCAGACAAACAGATAAACGCTCAATCTACTTGATAATTGATCACTATCAATTAATGCTTCAAATTGCTAGGTTCATCTGAAGCACATAACTTATCAGGTCACAAATTATTCATACCTTGAACTCTTCATTTCAAACTCTACAAAGGGAATGAATCAATACTTTCTCAATGGTCTCACTTTCTAATTAAGATTCATCTAGCATAGGGCAAGGCTTTTCGTTTTAATGTCCCTTTAATATTTTAAAATGAACCATCAGATGACACCTTTGTTCCAATGAGAAGATAAAATTAACAAATCAAATTAACAACATCTCATAATCTAGTCACTTCATATAATTCTGGTTGCTCTCTGCAATACCCTTTCCTACCTCCAATATCCCTTTTGTAGTTTTTATTGCAGAAGTACATTTACTTCTCGTGTAATTGCAGCCATGAATTATGAAATGGAAGGGTTTAGGATCAATATTGAGCTTTAGCGTATATCAACTGACATATTTCCACACTCCCATAACCAATTATTTTGCCAAGCACATTATTTTCTTTTTATTTAAGTGTGAAAATAATAGGTAATCTCACACTATTAGATACAACATGAAAACAGGCCCTTCAGCCCAACTTGTCCAGACCAACTGAGGTGTCCATCATAGATTCATAAAATTTTTTACATAAGTGTTTTTCATTGGGCATTCTGGCTCTGATTTCCAAAGATATTCAAATCACATATAGATCTGGCATTGATAATACTGCTCAGTACTTAACATTAGCTTTCCCATCCCCCATTAAAAACTCAATAAAACACACAAAGCAGAAAGCCCTCCCAACCATTGAGCATATCTACATGAAATGTGGTTGCAGGAAAGCAGCATCCATCATCAGGCACTACCCAGGCTATGCTCTTCTCTGGCTGCTACCATCAAGTAGATGGTACAGGAGCCTCAGGACTCACACAACCACGTTTAAGAACAGTAACTACCTCTCAACCATCAGGCTCTTAAAGAAAAGGGGATAACTACACTCATTTGCCCCATAATTGAGATGTTTCCCAGAACCAACAATTCATGTTAAAGACTCAGTTCTCGTTATTTATTGCTATTTATTTATATTTGTATTTGCATATTTTGTTGTTTTCTGCACTCTGGTTGATCTTCCATTGATCCTGTTATATTTACTGTTCTATAAATTTGCTGAGTATGCTCACAGGAAAATGAATCTCAGGGTTGGATATAGTGACATGTATGAACTTTGAAGGTAATGTATTCTGAATATAGAGGCATGGAAATGCAACATTTGCAAGATCATACTTGTACAAAGGCTGGCTTTAATTTGCTGCTGTTTTTCATTATTCCATATGTATATGCAACTCTCGAGTAAGTTGCAATTTTACAAGCACTAGATCTTTCTTCAATTAATTCTCTGCTCAACTTTAAGGAGATGAAATAAATTTCAATACATATCCATAGTTTCAGGATGAAGGATTTACAAGTTTGCATGATACCACTCAGCTTTTTGCATGCTTTGAATATTGTTATACATCAGAGCTGCAAGAAAGTTGGTGAAACCTGTAAATTATTTTCTATTTTTTGCATAAATATGACCTAAAATGTGATCAGATCTTCACACGTCCTAAAACTAGATAAAGTGAACCCAATAAACAACACAAAATGATATACTTGTTCATTTATTTATTGAGAAAAATAATCCATGTATTTGTTGGAAAAAGTAAGTGAACCTTTGCTATCAATAACTGGTGTGATCTCCTTGTGCAGCAAAAAACTTCAACAAAACATTTCCAGTAACTGTTGATCAGTCCTGCACATCTGCTTGGAGGAATTATAGACCATTCCTCCTTACAAACTTGCTTCAACTCTGGGATGTTGGTGTGCTTCCATGCATGAACTGCTTGCTTCAGGTCCTTGCACAACATTTCTACAGGATTATGGTCAGGACTTCGACTTGGCAATTCCAAAACACATATTTTCTTCTTTTTAAACTATTACGTTGTTTACTTTTGCCTTTTGGATCACTATCTTGTTGCATTATCCAACTTCTATTAAGCTTCAGGTGATGAACTGCTACCCTGCCATTCTCCTGTAAAATGTCTCGATATAATTTTGAACTCATTGTTCCCTCAAATGACTGCAAGCTGTCCAGACCCTGAAGCAGCCCCAAACCATGACGTTCCTTCCACCATGCTTCAGAGTTGGGATAAGGTTTTGGTGTTGGTGTGCAGTGCCCTTTTTCCTCCAAACATAGCAATATGCATTTCTGCCAAAAAATTGAACCTTTGTCTCATCTGTCCACAGGACTTTGTCCCAGAAGTGATGTAGAATATCCAAGTAGTCTTTTGCAAACGAGATGTGTGGCAACACCATCCTTGTTCAGTGTTTTTCTTAATAGTGGACACATGAACAGAGACACAGAAACAAAGAAAAACTACAGCACAATACAGGCCCTTTGGCCCACAATGCTGTGCCGAAAATGTACTTACTTTAGAAATTACCTAAAGTTACACATAGCCCTTTGTTTTTCTAAGCTCCATGTACCTATCCAGGAGTCTCTTAGAAGACTCTATAATTTCCACCTCCACCACGGTTGCTGGCAGCCCATTCTACACACTCACCATTCTCTGTGTAAAAACTTACCCTTGACACCTCCTCTTTACTTACTTCCAAGCACCTTAAAACTGTGCCCTCTCATGTTAGCCATTTCAACCCTGGGAAAAAGCCTCTGACTATCCACATGATCAATGCCTCTCATTATCTTATACACCTCTATCAGGTCACCTCTCATCCTCTGTTGCTTCAAGGAGAAAAGGCCAAGTTCATTCAATCCATTCTCATAACACATACTTCCCAATCCAGGCAACATCCTTGTAAATCTCCTCTGCATCCTTTTGATAATTTCCATATCCTTCCTGTAGTGAGATGACCAGCACTGAGCACAGTACTTCAAGCGGGGTCTGACTAGGGTCCTATATAGCTGTAACATTATCTCTCGACTCTTGAACTCAATCCCACAGTTAATGAAGGCCAATACACTGTATGGCTTCCTAACCACAGAGTGAACCTGTGCAGAAGCTTTCAGTGTCCTATGGACTCGGACCTCAAGATCTGCTTTAAGAAGTTCTAGAGATTTCTGCAGGTTTTTGCTGTTACCCTAGGGTTGTCTTTCATCTCCTTCAGCATTGCATTTGCTCTTGGTGTGATTTTTGCAGGATGCCCACTCCTAGGGAGAATAGCAACAGTACTGAGTTTTCTCCATTTGTAGACAATTCCTTTTACTGTGGACTGATGAACACTCAGGTTTTTAGAAATGCTTTTGTAGCCTTTTTCAGTTTCATGCATCTCTATAACTCATCTTCTAAGGTCCTCTGAAAGTTGTTTTGATTGAGGCATAGTGCACATAAACAGACCTTTCTTGAGAAGAGCAGACTTTGTCAGTAACCTGACTTTGTGTGCTTCTTAGGGCACCTCTACAACCCACACCTCCAGTCTTATTTCAATAATTGGAACACCTGATTCCAAATAGCTTTTGTAGAAGGCATTACCCCAGAGGTTCACATTTTTCAACTAATGCATGTAATATTGGATCATTTTTCTTAATAAATAAATTAACAAGTATAGTGTTTTTTATGTGTTATTTATTCAATTGGATTCTCTTTATCTAGTTTTAGGACTTAAGTGAAGATCTGATCACATTTTAGGTCATACTTATGCAGAAATAGTGAACATTCTCCAGGGTTCACAAACTTTCTAGCACCACTGTATTCTCTAAAGAGTGGTCAGTAGCAAGGTTTGAGCACAGGGACTCTATCAAGATGTTAAAAAATGCACCTATTCATTTAGATACCTCTAGATAATCTCAATTCTATTAGTATGACTACACTTAAAAATTACATTGACCCACTGGAAAGAGAAAAATTAAGCTTCAACATTCAAATTACCTGACGATTGCTGCGGGGAAGGCGGGCTAAACGTACGCCTGACATATCGAATAGTCGGACCTGACGATTGTCATGAGGAAGCGCTATAATCCTCTGACTAACCGAAACACTTATCCTGCAATGAGAGCAAAGAAACACATCATGAAAATATTATTTGACTTATTCCCAAACTTTATATACAAAGCAAAGCCAAGCAAAGCAGCACAAGCTATTGGAAGAGAGGAGGAAAGGAAGAGCAGGAGAAGGTATCCCCTTTAATTTTAAAACACAGACTCGCTATCTTTCAGCCCCCAAGCCATCCACGATATGTAAAGGTATGTGCCCAAAGAGCATATTCCACACCTTTGGTGGATATGAATGCCAGAGACTTACATATATTATAGAGAATGGAAATAAGCCCTTCAGCCCATCTAGTCAATGCCAACTTGGATACATTTCTAAGCTAGTCCCATTTGTCTGATAGCCCTTTAAATCACTTAATCACGTAAAGTCTGCCAGCATCTGCTCTTCCCCCTACTCTTTTATTCTGGTTTCTGTTCCCTTCCTTTCTGGTCCTGATGAAGGATCTCGGCCCGAAACGTCGACTCTACTCTTTTTTTTATAGATGCTGTCTGGCTTACTGAACTCCTCCAGCATTTTGTGCCTGTTGCAAGGAGTTCAGGGGACTGACTACATCAGGGAGGTGGGGACAGAGAGTTTCAGATTGGGCAATGAAGGGCTGGCAAAGACAAGAAATTAAGGTAAGCAGTTAAACTGCAACCAACACAGAACATTGAGCTCCAACAGCCATAGTGATGCTCCAAAAGGATTACTGCAGAGTGAATGACATCTTCTTGTAACACAGAAAGCACATCGGAGTCACTGGGGTAAGTCGTTTCAAGAAGTACCCAACTGAACTTCAGTACTGGCAAAAGTTTCATTTGAAGCCCATGAGATTGGAGCTTTTCAGCACAATTTAGATGTAGTCAACTTAACCCAGTGAAAATCAAATTGTTGATCAGATCAAATCTATTTTTAAACTGCATAGCAGTAAAAGAAAACAGTGCTGCATTTGATATTTCTAAGGAGTTAGTTTCAACTGAAACTAGCATGGACATGGTAGACAAATGATTTCCTTCTGCACTACAATGTCAAGCAATTCCTAAGGGCAATATAAAATTACAAAAGGCATAGATAGAGCACCGATATCTTTTTCCCAGGGTCAAAATGTCTAACACTTGATGGCATGCATTTAAGCTGAGAAGAGGTAAGTTCAAACGAGATGTGCAGGACAAGTTTTTTTTAAACAGAGTGGTGGGTTCATGAACTCTCTACTGTGATAGTACAGGCAGATACAATAGGGGTGATTAAGAGGTGCTCAGGCAGAATAGACCCTATGTGGGCAGAAGGGAATAACGTAAATAAATATCATTATCTTAACTAACACAGAGCATCATGATGGGCTGAAGGGCCTGTTCCACTTCTGTACTGTTTTATGTTCTACGATTAACCCAGCACACCAGGTTCTATTTTTGTTTCTCGTTAATGTTTTGGCTGTACTTGCAAAGAAACTGACTGATAAAATACTGGAAGCGAAAAAGCTAAAAATTATTTGAATTAAATGGACGCTGCAATCAGAGGACAGTTCCACTCTGCTGGCTGAATGAAATAAATAGTCTTCCTAATTTCCATGATACTGATTTACACTTTACTGTTAGTATTGAGAGTGAACGTTTCCACTCTATTCCATTGGAGTATTTGCTGGGCATTGATAATGACTAAGAACTTTATATAAAAAAACACTGCTGCCTAAGAAAGCTCTGCTGTTGAAAGGTCTTTTTAAACAAAATTCAACCTCCCACATTCAATTCCAAGATGCTATCTTAATAAGCATAATAATTAGATTTCCTTTTATAAAAGCCTTCCAGCAACAGCAAAACATGTTAATTGTCACGATCCTTAATTGCATTTATATCCTATCAAACAACTGCAGTCAGCAACAGCTAAATGTTTTTTTTTTCTTCTGATAAAGAAATAATAATTTTTCCAGTACTGTTCATTGTTCAGTGCCACTCCATCAAAAACATTGTAAAAGGGCTCAAACCATGTGACATTTCCCAAGGAAAATGTTGCTAACCCTCTGCCTCAATCAGAGCATGAAGGATCCCACCTACCCTGCTCATGGGTTGTTTGTCCCACTCCCATCAGGGAGAAGGCTATGTAGCATCCACACTGGGACCACCAGACTCAAAGAGAGGTACTTACCCCAAGTAGAAAGCTGATCAGCATCTCCATCCACTCACCCACTCATCATACCCCCTACCACCTCTAATTTATCACTTCCTGTCAGTCACCTTATGTACAGACATTCGTGCACCTGGCATCACTTTAAGGAGTCTATGCATATAAGCTATCTGATGTATTTATATTCATTAATTTTTATTATTCTCTTTATCTTAGTGGCTTTTGTGCTGCATTGGATTCAGATTAACAATTATTTCATTCTCCTTTACACTTGTGCACTGGAAATAATATTAAACAATCTTGAATAAGGGGAACCATCTAGAGCTTTTTTTTGTTAGACACTATTTCTTTCAATTTGGCTCCATTCTAAAATTGTTAGCAGAGCACTGAAATCAGGAAGATGATTCATGTGCCAAAAAGGAAATGAGGTTATTTAATATTTCCTGTCTCCAAGATCATTGGTAGATTTCACCTTCCCAGATCTTTGGTAGACTCTTCTTTTCTATTCTAGACACACCGATTTGGAACGGGCACTTTGGCAAGAGAGAGGGTGCTGAAGCCATTTATCAGAATGGTGTCAGATCATTTACTTGGAGTAACTGAAGAAGCAGAACAGAGACATTTAAGAGAGTTTTGGGAGATATACTCAAAATAGACCATAAAACATAGGAGCAGAGTTAAGTTATTTGGTCCATCAAGTCTTTCTACCATTCTATCATGACTCTCAATTATTCCTCTCAATCCCATTCTTCTGCCTTCTCTCCATAACCTTTGATGCCCTTACTAATAAGAACCTATCAACCCCTGCTTTAAATATACCCAAAGACTTGGCCTTCACAGTCATTTGTGGCAATGAATTCCCTAGATTCACCACCCTCTGGCTAACGAAGTTCCTACTCATCTATGTTCTAAAGGGACATCCTTGTTTTTTGAGGCTGTGGTACTAGACTCTACCACTACACAAAACAACATCTTCAAGTCCGTTTCATCTAGACTTTTCAATATTCGATAGGTTTCAATGAGGTACCCCCCTCCATTCTTCTGAACTCCAGCGAGTACAGGCCCAGAGCCAAACACTCTTCATATTTTAAACTTTTCATTTCTGGGATCATTCTTGTGAACCTGGAGTCTCTCCATTCTTTCTTAGTTAAGGGGCCCAAAACTGTTCACAATACTCCAAGTGCACCTTATGAAGCCTCAGCATTACATCCTTGCTTTTATGTACTAGTCCTCTTGTAATGAATGCTAACAAAGTCTTGTCTTCCTTACCACTGACTCACACTGCTATTTAACCTTCAGGGAATCCTGCACAAGGACTCTCAAGTCCCTTTGCACCTCTGATTTGTAAATTTCTCCATTTAGAAAACAATCTAAGCCTTTATTCTTCCTATCAAAATGCATAACCATACACTTCCCTACACTGTATTCCATCTGCCACTATTCAGCCCATTCTCCTAATCCGGCTAGCTCCATCTGCAAACTCTCTGCTTCCTCAACACTACCTAAGGAACTAAGGGATAGTTTATGGAATATGTAAAGAAGAACTAGACGGAGTACACAGAGGCTAAAGCAACGAACTGTGAGCAAAACAAGCTAACACTGGAAAAGACTCAGAATACTGATATCTGGAATGCACTGAGACTAACAAGGCAGATTTGACCTTAGAAAAGATAAGCATGTAAAATTTCAACATTTACAGTGCCACAACGATACAATTTAGATCAACTCAATATCTCTTCAATACCTTTTGAATATTGAAAAATCAAGATAGAGTAGATGTAGAAAGGATTTCCCATGGTGGGGGAGTCTAGGACAAGAGGCCAAAGCCTCAGGATAGAAGGGCATCCATTTGAGACAGAGATGTAGAGAAACTTCTTTTGCTAGGGGGTAGTGAATGTGTTACCACAAGCAGCTGTGGAAACAAGGTCGTTGGGTGTATTTAAGGCATTGATAGGTTCTTGATTGGACACAACACCAACCTACTTACCCCACTCGACCTGCATATCAAAGTCCCACGACTATTGTAACATTGCCTTTTTGTCATGCATTTTCTATCTCCCGTTGTAATTTGTTGGCCACGCTCTTACTACTGTTTGCAGATCTATAAACCCAGAGGCGGAGTTAAAATGGCACTAAATGGCGACTCCTTTGTTTGCATCTTCGGAAACAGCTCTACTTCCATCTTTAATATTTTTATTTTTCCCTTTCAGGGTTCTTTTGAAGACCCTGACCTGGACTTCACATACCACACGCAGACTTCGGTTCTTTGTGGGAATGGGACCCATTCTCGTCAGGACCGCTGTTGTTGTTCGGCATGCCAAGGGTTCAGCCTGAGAGTCAGCCTAGTGTTTGGAAGCCTAAGATCTCAGGGTTCCAGTAAAGGGTGGATCAAGGGTCAGTGTCACGGCAGGAGATGTGTGTCATTGAGGAGGCCGGAAAATCTTTCGCTGTGGGCCCGAAGACCCGAGATCTTTGCAATCTTCAGGTACAGAGCTTGTAAAAAGCAACAAAACAAACTTTTTAACATAGTAAACCAGCGGGTTGTTAAGTCTCCCGCTTGCTGTGAAACTAAAGGACACCTCCCTCTCCCTTACTAGGGAGAGAGAGAGAACCTGTAGCATGTCGAATGCCAAACGAAATGTGATAGCCTTTGGGGTAACTGCAGGTCTGTGTCTTTGCTATCGCCTAGCTCACACTTGTGCTCTGTAGCGGGCACATATTTTTTTTGCCCGGGGATGGGGGAGTGGGGCATCATTGCCTTGCTGCCTCTATACATTGGAGGGGGGAGCTGGGGGGTGAACTTGGGGTTCTCACGTTTAACTGCCGTTCATTCTTTGGGGCACTTCTCTGTTTTCATGGATGTTTTGCAAAGAAAAAGCATTTCAGGATGTACATTGTATACATTTCTCTGACATTAAACTGGACCTTTGAACTCCCATTAGGGTCTTTTTACCCTTGCAGTTCCTTAGCTTTATCCACAATGATTCAACACCTTCCAACCCTACGTCACCTCTTTCTAATGACTTGATTTTGTTTTTTTTTAAAAACCAACAGAGCAATTCCACCCCTTCAGCCTTCCTGCCTGTCCTTTCAATACAATGTGTATCCTTGGACATTAAGCTCCCAGTTACAATCTTCTTTCAGCCATGAGTGAGTGATGCTTACAACATCATAACCGCAACCTGCAACTGATCTGCAAGTTCATCTACCCTATTTCATATACTGCATACATTCAAATATAACACCTTCAGTCATGTATTGATGTTTCCAATTCTGTCTGCCCTTTACATTGTAACTCATCCTGTTGACTACAACTTTGCCCCATCAACAAACCCTCCTCACTACACATTGCCTGTGTTTGTCAACCAGCTACCTCAACTTTAGCACTATTATCTGCCTTTCCTACAATACTTCTTGCTTTGAAATATATGCAGGACACTAGTCGCACCATGCTCAACCTTCTGATTCTTAACTTTGTCTGAGGTCTTATCAACATCTGCCACCACAACCTCTCCACTAACTGTTCTGGCACCCTGGTTCCCAACCCCCTGCAACTCTAGTTTGAAACTAACCACCATTCTCACGATAAGCGAACGGCCTTATGTGATAAGGATTTCATAAAGCTCAAACTAAAATTTATCAGAATGCATATATGTCACCATATACAACCCAGAGATTCATTTTCTTGCAGCATACTCAATAAACCTACAATAGAATCATGAAAAGACTGCACCAACTTGGGCATTCATTTTGCAAAAAACAGCAAACTGTGAATATACAAAAATAAATAAAAATAATAATAAATAACTAATAAGTATCAAGAACATGAGATTAAGAGTCCTTGAAAGTGAGTCCATAGGTTGTGGGGCCATTTCAATGATGGGGCAAGTGAAATTGAGTGAAGTTATCCCTTTTGGTTCAAGAGCCTGATGGATGAGAGGTAATTGCCATTCCTAAGCCTAATGGATGATGGGCAATAACCATTCCTGAGCCTGATGAATGAGCAGCAATAACTGTTTCTGAACCTGGTGGTATGAGTACTGAAGCTCCTGGTACCTTCTACCCAATGGAAGCAGCAAGAAGAGAGCATGACCTGGCTGGAAGAGTATCCCTGATGACGTTGCTTTCCTGCGACAGTGCTTCATACAGTTATGCTCAATGGTAGGCAGGGCTTTATCTGTGATGGACTGGGCTATATACACTACTTTTTGTAGGATTTTCTGTTCAAAGGTATTGGTGTTTCAATACCAAGCTGTGATGCAGCCAGCCTGACTATAGATAACATCACCAAAACATATTTTATACCTTCTATGAGCAAAAGCTTTGATAAAGGACCAAGCTTAAGAATTTTACTCTTATCCTGCCTTTATGAATGTGTAATTTCAAACAAAAAATGTCAGAGTAACAATCAGGAGTTTAGTGTAAGGTGACTGGTTCAGTCCTGCCATCCCCCTACTGACCCTGTCACTTAGTACAGCCATGGCGTTAACTTGAGATATAATCAGAGTTACTCCGCCTTTAATTAGAAGGTACTTCCTCAAAATCAGTGAAAGGACACTTGACAGATTTGGAAAATGTGAGAAAAAGAATTAAGTTTTAGATATGAAAGAGAATGCATGACATGGCAAGACAAACAAAGTAAAGGCTTCCCATCTATCCTTTAAGATACTTCTTATAAAAAGAGCTAAGTTCACAAATATCTCTACAAGAAGTGCATTGACATAGGCATTTCTGAATTTTAACAGTAATCCAGATCTAATAAAAAGGCACAGATGTGCAAATGTCATTGCAAACCAAGAACAATAATGTCAAAATTTACTTAAAGCTTTGCTTTTTCACTTGCATTTTAATCTGTAACCTTTGCAGTGCTAGAGTTTCCTTTTGACTTTGTGATGTAGGACCAGCTGTACTATATTTTTAATTCCGCCTCTTAAAATACTAATGCTCATAAGTAATACAAGCAATTATAATCTCCTTATTCCACCTCTTCCATATGGTCCCCTCCTCTGGGTATGCTGGTTCATTCAACAACCAATAACATCCACGTCCACCATCCTTGAATGTGGATTTAGGCACAGGCTTCTGGTATTGTGCTAAAGTGAGCCGGGGACTCAGCCTAATGCTATCCACACGTGACATTCACAACCACTCCAGCAGGAGCTATAAGATTAAAGATTAAAGCCTTAGATGATTGTTCTTTCATTTGCCCCAGAATTATTGGGTTTCTACAAGATCAATAGCATTAAATGGAGATCAAACTCAACAAAGGACACATCTAATGGCCAACCCCATGAACCACTTTCTCTGGAGGTGGAATTTTCCAATTTATCAAATCATTCTGTCTTACCACAAGCATGGAGTGATCTTGAGCTTTGACAATGATGAGAATGGGGTAAGCACTGCATAAAAGAAATCAACTTCATGTTTTAGTTTGTTAGGAGCATACTATAAGTGGGAGCAGCAGGAAGCCTTTTGGTGTTTGGCACTTCTGCCATTCAATAATATCAAGGTTAATGTTCTACCTCAAACTATTAACCTTCCCTTTGGTGAACAAGAAAAGATATACCAGGAACTGGAATATTATTGTCACATGTATCAAGATACAGAGAAAATCTAGTCTTGTATACAGTGCATACTGATCATATCATTACACAATGCATTGAGATAGAACAACGTAAAACAATAACAATACAAAATAAAATGTTAACAGATATAGAGAAACAGCATTTCTGGTAAAATAAAAATAAGGTGCACAATTGTAACAAGTTACACTGTGAAGTATAGAGAACATCTTATTGTACAAGAGGTCTATTCAAAAGTCTGATAGCAGCTGGAAAGAAGCTTGAGCCAAATTGTACCTGCTTTCAGACTTTGTATCTTCTGCTCAATAGAACAGTGGAGAAGACAGAATGCCCAGGGTGGGTGGAATCTTTGAAATATCTGCCCAGAGTGCTGAAAGCAGAGGGGTGGATGTGTAGAATGATAAAATCAAGTTGGAAATTATGGAAAGCATGAAAGAGTTGAATGTGAGGATTAGTGACTCCTTGAGGAGGAGGGAAGGCCATGGTTAAAAAGACGGTGAGGATCTTTCCCCTCTCGACCATCCTAAACACAGATGCTCCTCAACCCTCTGAGTTCCTCAAACAATTTATGTGTGTTTTTTTTCACGTGTTAGAGATATAAAGTGGGAACAGAAGGGACAAGACATAAGGAATGGAATCTGTGAGGGAAGAACCATCTGCAATAATACATCAACCACTTGTGGATCTTCAAAGTTCAAGGTAAATAATTTATTATTAAAGTGCGTATATTTCATTATATACTACACTACACTGAGATCGAAGACTAAAACACTGGAGGCAGTGTATTCAGAGTCAGAGTGAAACAGGATGAAAACAGATTTGTTAGCCCACCTCGTCCATGCTAATCAAACTGCCTAACTGAGCGGGTCCCATTTGCCTGCATAATTCTCTGAGCTCTTCCTATCTATACACCTATCTAAATGTCTTTTAAACACAGTAATTGTACTCACTTCCGCTATTTCCTTTGGCAGATCATACCACACAACCATCACCCTCTGTATGAAAAAAATATCCTTGAGAAGTTTTCCCTTCAAATTCATGCTCTCTAGTGTTAGACTTCTGTCACGTAGGAAAAAGAAACAGTGACCATTCATTTTATCAATGCCCCTCATGATTTTATAAACCTCTATAAAATCACCACTTAGGCTTTGACATTCTAGGGAAATGCCTAACCAATCTCACCTTTTAGATCAAGTCGTCTAAAACCAGGAATGTCGTTGTGAACCTCTTCTGCACCCTTTCCACCTGAATGACGTCCCTCCTATATCTGGCAGCCAGAACTGCACACAGTATTCCAGGTGTAGTCTCATCATTGCCTATACATTTAAAACATGACATCCCAACTCTTGTACTCAATACCCTGTACCCTGGTTGATCAAAGCAAGCATGCCAAATGCCTTCTTCATCACCTTGTCTACCTGGGTTACTTCCTTTAGGAAAGTATGTACTTGTATCCAGAGGTGTCCCTATACTACAACACTAGGACCCTGCCATTTACTATTGGTAGACCTGCCTTGGTTTAACTTACCAAAATGTAACACTTTGTATTTATCCAAGTTAAATTCTAGTGAGAGCTAAGAGACCATAGTATCATGGAATTACACAACATGGAAACAGGCCTTTTAGCCCAATGTCTATAATGACTAGGGTGCACCCTTCCACATTAATCTCACCTTCCAGCACTTGTTCTACTATGTCTTAGCAAATCAAGTACTTACCGAGAGATTTAAAGGCTGTCAGCGATCCTGGCACAGACAGTACATTTCAGGTATTGTTATCACTCAAATTGGGTATGACATTCTCCCAAGGGATTATTCCCTTCATGGAGAATGCCTTTGTATAACTTTATTTAGCATGGGGAGGCTGATGCATGAGCAGCCTCCACATGGACCACAACAGAACGAGGTTAGGATCCAGTGCCATGGAATGCAAGATGGCGGGGTCCTTTCACTGCTACAGCCTTTCTCCACCTTCACTGCTACTGAGATGTGCCATTGCCTTCCATCAGCTCCACTGTTGAGGTCTTGGCTGAATCGCTCTTTGTCTAGAACCTTCCCCCATGACCTTACCACCATGGTGACACTAACAGGAACCAAGTTCCAAATGACATCAACCTTGGAATCTCTGGAAATCAAGTCTCTCCACCACAAAAAAAGTGTATATCTTTGGAGAAGATTCAAGATGAAGAAGGTCCCCCTCATATCCCCCTAAATCTTTCTTCCTTAATCTAAATCTATGTCCTTCAATTTCATCAATTTTAAGTTGCACTCAAGTCAGAAGCACTCTACCGACAAGAGATGGGGCAAAGCTCGGTTACTGGTGCCTTGAAACCAGTCACTCCAGGCAGATGGGGCTCAACAGCAATAGTTGGCTGCTTATCTAGAAGCAGGAAAACTCTGATCTCAAACCTCCACTACCTTGCACCTATACCCACTCATGGGGACGGCTTCTGGAGCAAACTCAGAGAAAAAATCCAGAGCTGGAATCCCTAAGTTCAACACTGACTGGCAACTCCTGCAATGCTACTGATGCCAAACTGTATCGGTCTCTGCCATTCCTTTGGATTTATCAGCTGCGCAGAAAAGAGGAGCTACATGGGCTACAGCTTGCTCTCCATATCGTAGTGCCCTGGCTTGTGGGTCACATCGACGGCAGGATTGCAACATTCATGGTTGACCCCAACCAGCGGAAGGGCTCAGAAGTTGCATGGCCTTAAGCAAATCAGAATCGGGGACTTCAGGTACTGGAAACAGTTAATACTTTTCTTTCCACAGTAACACTCAAAAGAAGCCTAATAAAATGCTACTGAACATCGCAAGCACTATGTGACCTCAAAATCCTGTAAAATGGTATAGGCATGATTAGAATTTAATTCCACTTTTACAATAATTATCTCTCCTCACTATCAGGGAAAGGAAATACTAGTCGCTTGTCTGTCTGTCCATTCCAAAATGAAAGAAGCAGAGTTGCTCGAGTGGCACCACTGATCTTCACCCAATTTTATGGGTGTGCTTTATAGATAAGTTTCTTTATTAAGCCAGGTTTGGTATTAAATGAGAAAATTGGAAAGTAGAAAACTAGAATTTAAATAAATTAACTACAGGAGGGAAGTCTCAAGCAGTGAAGTGCTTTCCACTTCTTGCTTAATTAGAACCTTTTACTCAAACTTTTCTTCCATAAATATGAAAATATAAATTTGTCTTACAGTTCTGACAAAGATCCATATACCATAAACATTAACCCATCTACAGCTCTCTGCGCATATTGCTCAACCTGCAGATGTTTCCACGATTCCGTTTATGAATCAGGAAATTCAACGGTGCATGTCACCTCCAGTGCTCAGATATAAAATCTATACTGATTGACTCTTTTGCTTAATTGTTCACATAGTAACTGAGTCAATACACGATTTGGAAAATATGAAGTGGATATAGACCCCTCGTACTATATTCAACACAACTGGGAAACATGTTCAGTTTGATATCAGTTTAGAAACATAGAAACATAGAAAACCTACAGCAAAATATAGGCCCTTCGGCCCACAAAGCTGTGCCAAACATGTCCTTACTTTGAAACTACCTAGGCTCACCTGCAGCCCTCTATTTTTCTAAGCTCCATGTATCCATCCAGGAGTCTCTTAAAAGACCCTATCGTTTCCACTTCCACCACTGCTGCCAGCGGTCCATTCCACGCACTCACCACTCTCTGCGTTTATATTAAAAAAAACTTACCCCTGACATCTCCTCTGTACCTACTTCCAAGCACCTTAAAACTATGCCCTCTCCTGCTAGCCATTTCAGCCCTGGGAAAAAGCCTCTGACTATCCAATCAATGCCTCTCATTATCTTATATACCTCTATCAGGTCACCTCTCATCCTCCGTCGCTCCAAGGAGAAAAAGCCAGGTTCACTCAACCGATTCCCATAGGCATGCTCCCCAATTCAGGCAACATCCTTGTAAATCTCCTCTGCACCCTAGCTATGGTTTCCACATCCTTCCTGTAGTGAGGTGACCAGAATTGAGCACAGTTCTCCAAGTGGGGCTTAACCAGGGTCCTATATAGCTGCAATATTACCTCTCGGCTCCAGATACACAAATCTGAAGAATCATAGTGGAGCAGCCAAAATTAATAAAGGTTAACGCAAACTGTGGGAGACACAGTTATGACCCAAAACACCAACAGACTATTCAGAACTTCAAATAAGTCTGACTAATTTTCCCAATACTTCTTGGAAATGTTGGAATCCTTCAAACCTCTGATGAAGGGTCTTTGACCCAAAACATTAGCTCTGTTTCTCTTCCCACAGATTCAACCTGACATGATATTTCCAGGATTTCCATTTTAATTTTAGAAATCCTTCCAGATATATTTTGATAGATATCCAATTTACCACCAAAAGAAATTAAATATATGTAGACAGCCATACAGGACTCCCTGTGTTAGAATATAACATTCAATCCATCTTTAGCAGCTTTTTTGAAAGATTATTGGGTGAAAATTAAGATCACATAATTCACGTATTAACAATTTTCTAAAGTTTGACATTAGGACTATATACATTTGGACACTTGGTTCCAATGAATAATCCCAGTTATCAAAACACCCCAGATTTTATATTGGCATGCCAGCTCCCATAGAATTTGGGTAGAATTGATTAGGTGGATTAAAAATTGGCTGAGGTACGAAGCAGAGAATGGTTGTTTCTCAGAATGGAGGCTAGTGCCACAGGAGTCAGTGTTGGGACCTTTGTTACTGATTTATATAAATGATGTAGATGAAAGTGCTCAAGGCTTGATCATTAAGTTTGCATTTCACATGATATTAGGTGGTGGTGTCAATAGTGATAGGTTTAGGAGGAGTGGTGTAACATTTAAAAGGGACCTGAGGGGCAATTTTTTCACAAAGGTGGTGTGCCAGTAGAAGTGATTAAGGCAGATACATTTTTATCATTTAAGTAGTACTTGGAAGGGTGGGGTATAGAGGGAGATGACCAAATGCAGGAACTTGGAAGTAGCTGGGCATACACTGTGGTTGGCATAGACTCACTGGGTTGAAGGGCCTTTATCTGTGCGGTATTGCTCGAAGACTCTAAATACTGCATAAACTTAAAGGTTACAAGCTTTGAACATACTTAATATGTCAATAGTGAGAGGAATCTTCAGACCAAATTTGCTGAAGAAAAAAGCTTCAAATCCTAATTTTGTTAATACTGTAGTGTAGATTAAAAAATCTTGAATTTGCCATGCCGGGAAACAAATTTTTATTAGTACATTTAAGTATCTCTTTCAGTAATGACTGAAAGATAGCCTAAGACCAAATGTGTTTCTGTCACATACACACACACCGAGTTTCAGATCATTGCTGGCATTTCTCTCCAAGTCACATTTAGGTGTTTTGATAGGAAACAGAAGTTGAAGACCACAGGTGTGATTTGTGAATTTAAAGTAAAACGGAGAAAGACAGTAATAGTGGATTCAAAGCAGAAAAAAACTAACCTTTGCCTTGGCCTAGGAACAATGTATAGTATAGAATTAAAATGGACAGACACATGGCATAATAATAAAGGTTCTAAGGGAGAAGAGGACATTGGGCAAATGACCGGGAGAAAGAAATTTATTTAATAACCTATGATTTATCATATCAAGATACAATTAAAAACATTCACCTGTTGACAGCTGAGTCGGTACGAATGGTTGCTATAGGAGATCGCATGTTCTTCAGATCCCAGACCTTCACCGTTCTGTCATCACTGCCTGATACAACGTTATCCCCCACAGTAAAGACAGCCGATGTTACAGTACTGAAAGAGATTTTAAAAAACAGTAAATAGCTTAACATCAAAACATCAGACAGCTTTGAGCTATGAAATTGCTACCCAAGTTTCTTATCATTTATCTTAACAGTAAACCTTTGCACATTTGAAGCCGGTGAAGGATGATACTGAGAAACTAGTTCTTCTGCTGACTAAGTATCATCATCTTGGGTTATAAGCACTAACCAGCTTTTAAACTGCTAGTGACCTAGAGGCATGAACACATGTGCAAGTGAGTAAATTAGGTGGCATCTTTGTTTGGTATTTCCCAGATATTTGTATTTTATGATTTAAAGTCTTCACATACAGTATATACAAAAGATTGAAATGGCTCCATTAAATTCCCTGCTTTCAATATTCCCAGGAAATTCTAAGATTTATTATTCAACCTCAAAAGAAATTACATTGAAAAATAAAAGTTAAACATCAGCCATTTGATTTCCAAGACAGCTCAGAAATCCAATGAGATTCCAATCTTTGACCCTCAAAGGAAATTTCAACTTTATGAACCGAGACCTGAATCATCTGGCTTGGAACCAAATTTGCCATCACCCCAAATTAGACAATAGATTACTGCAACCGTGCCCTGTAAAGAGAACAGTGCCCGCAGAATAGGTAGAAATAATTAACATAAAACAACAAACATGATGTCCTTCCATGACCTTTACTAAGACTAAGTGAAGGATACTTAAGTGAGTCTGCTTCCCCTCATAATTAACAATATAACTGCAGAATAAGAACTGCCCATTTAAGACAGAGACCTGGAGAAATTTCTTGTCTGAATCAAGAATCTTTGCAATTTTCCATTTCAGAGGTTATGAAGTCCGAATTACTGAGTTCAAGGCCTAAACAAACTTTTGGTCTCTGGAAAAGTGAACATTTATGGAGCACAGACAGAAAAGTGGAACTGAACTAAAATCAGACAAGTCTAAAATATTCATGGCTGATAATCTGGCTTGAGGAGTCAAATGGAAAACTTCTGCTCCTCTTCCATATGCCTGAGACAGAAGATCAATTAAACTTGAATCTGAAATTGGTAGAACAGTTCTGGTCAATCTGTGCTTGGCTTGCTGTTTATAATATTGCAGTATCTAAACTATCAAAGTACTTTATTTGCTTTTCTGGGTTCAGTTGCAGCACGAAACAATTCACTTCCCCTTGAAATTATTTTTGACTGCAATGTTGTGCTCCGTGCATGCTGCTAGTTAAAGCAAATAGACTTTGTCTTTGTCTGGGCCTGATGGACCTACAAAAAAAAGATGAGATCACGTATGAACATTTAATGAAGTTTAATATTTTGTAAATTACAATGTCAGTTGTTTCTGTCTGCGTGCTTCTCAAAGAAAGCAGATTTTACATACTGATCTGGATGCTGATTGAATTTAGCAGCATCCAAGCCACTAGAGGCCTTTTTTATGCAGGCACACTTAATTCAAATTGACATTAAATTAAGGTTTAATAAGGATTAAACCACAGTAATGGAGCAAGGTTCTTTAATTTAATACCACCCTTAAGCTAAAGCATACTACTTTAGCATAAAGGTGTCAACTTTGATGCAAAGACACTGAAGCATTTTTTTAAACAATTGGTGGACAAGATAGAGTGTATTAATCACATTCCATTTATAAATAACGCACTGTTTATAATGAACTGTAATGATTCCAATATAATTAACTAATGAAAATATTGAGATCACAGCAGGTCAATTAGCCTCATGAAAAGTGAAGATGGTTAACTCCTCAGGTTTAAAAAAAAGCCTGTTCAAAAATTATTCATAACAAAACGGTAAAAGCTTACTTTTTTTCCCAACGAATTTGGATCACCAGTACTTTCAGATTTTATTCTAGATGCACAATTTAAAGTAAGTCTAACTTCCATGTCTGACAGTGAAACCACACTAAATTAGAGAAATCCTCCCAAGCAAAATCTGAGCAGTTGCATGCCAGTCATAATGAACCTGGATTCCCCAGACAAAATGCAGCCAAACTGGCCAATTGTATAATGACCTCCGCAGAAAACAAGTCTTTGCACTATTGCAATAATTGTTACGAGACTGCCATTCAAAAGCTCACATTTCATTCACACAGCAGTCTTCTGTTTCACAGAATCTGCATGTGATTCGTACAACACAAATAATGAAGCTAAGATAATCAAACTGGCAGCCAGTAAAACCCAATTTCAGCTGTCTCACTATTCTTGGAAGCTACAATTAGCGTGACAATTCTACCTTCCAGTCTAGCACCCAAGATTTTTAGTGAGACTCTTGTAATCTATGTTTATGAGGGAAATGGACCCATGAAGATGGACAACTGCCAACAACTAAACTGAATGGTACAAACTGGTAAGCTCTCACTTCTAATGGTTCCTGCCATAACCCACATGTAATTTATTTTCATTAAACTTGAATGTTTAATTAAATATGCAAATGAAGGATTTAGGTAGGCTTTTTCATCATTTTCAAAAGAAATGTATAACAAAAGCAGCTTTCAGTCTCAATAAACATGGAGCAACTTGAATTAATTCAATATATTTCCAATACACAGCAAAATCTAAAATCATACAGAAGAGAAACATCCATGTCAAGAGGCACTCAATGACTAATCCCATTTTTTACCTTTTGAACCCTAAAAAAACTACTCCTTCTCCTCCAGCCATACTATAGGCAATCTAGAGAAAGTGTCTGGCACACTGGAGAAAGCCAGAGCATCCCAGGAAGCACACTTAGTCAAAAGGAGAACAAGCAAACTCCACGAAGACAGCATCCTTGCTCAGGATCACTCTAGAACTGTGAAGCTGCAGTACTAACTGCATGACTGTTCCATGCAACTATTTATAAAACCTTATTATTTAAACTCTGGGCTATTCAAATCCAGCTGTCTATTTTTCTCCACAGACCACTAACTTAATCCAGCAGTCCAGGAGGACCTGAACTATAAGGAAATATTGAATAGGTTAGGGCTGTATTCTTTATAAAGTAGGAGATTTGATACAGACATACACAATTATGAGGGAAACACATACGGTGAATGCAAGCAGGCTTTTTCCACTAAGATTCTGTATGACGATAACCAGAGATCATGGGTTAAGGATGAAAGATGAAAAGTTTAAGGGGACCATAAGGGGAAACTTCTTTACCCAGAGGGTCATGAGAGTGCGGAATGAGCTGCCAACACAAATGTGAGCTCAATTTCAACATTTAAGAGAAGTTTGGATAGGTACAGGGATAGTAGGGGGATGGAGGGCAATGGTCCCGTCATAAGTCGATGGGCGTAGGAAGTTTACATGGACTAGGTTGGCGAAGGGCCTTTTTCTGCACTGTACGACTCTATGACTCTTACTTGACAACCTGGAATTTTTCAATTTAAAGAATTAATCCAATGCCCTATTGAAAATTACCATTGAATACATCCCATTAGCATTTAAGATGGCACACTCTGAACCATTACAGCTATTACACAAAGCTGTCACCTCTTCTTGTTCTTGGGTTTGTTAAACTAAATCTGTTCCCTTCTGGTTTCTGTCACTTCTACCACATATCTCAAAAGTATGTAAGGTGTTTTTCCAAATCCCCAATTTTATTTTGTTTTAAAAATACAAAAATGGTTGATGTTTTTTTTAATCATGATTATATTACATTGGTTAGAACAGGGAGTTTTGACGAAAAATTGGCTACCAAAAAATAATTGAAATCAGGTTTATTAACTGGGTGCAATTTTAAAAATAAATTACATTATTAGGTTTATTGCAATAGTAATACACTCACTAGATATAACAGGAAGTATACTGTTGCACACAAAAAATAAAATGCAATCATCTACAGCTTCTGTCAAGTTATTGAGAATACACCTTGTACTAAATATATGTGTCAATTCAATTTGCCATAGCTGCATCACTCTAAACCACGAAGCCGGAGAAAATAACACTTTGTTCAACTAAGATGACAATCATCTGTTCACAGATACTTGTCAGCCACCTCCACTCTCATTACAGTTTATCTAATAGATGCACAGAGACCAAAAGCGGAAACATTTATAGAAATGGATTTTGAATATGATGCAGGGTGATGCTCAAAATAATTAAGGTTTATAAAGCAGCACCAGGTAAACAATGCTGCAGATTGCAAGGCAAGGCTACAGGAACAATCCTCATGCAATGTGGCTAATAAATGCGGTAAAAAGAAACAAGCTGCTTGTTCATTGCAGGTAATCTAAATATAAACATGGCCAACTGGACAGTTGTTGTTACCGCTTGGAAAGCTGCTTAGACTCAGTCTAAACTTGTGTTACTTAACTTTCAGTTTCCAAACCAATAGCTGACATTCATGCCAGAAAGTCACAAAATGCAGATGGAAACTCCATTTAATTAGATTGGTCAAAATTGAGGAAAGCTTAACTAATCATGGAAATGATTTATTAAATCATAATGGCAGTCTTAAAACTTTAAATTTTATATGGGAAAAACACCAAAATTGTAAATTCACTTCAGCAGTGTTATTTTTGTTGTTCCTTTCCTCGTCTTGTCGCACATCAGGCAACAACCTTACTGTTTCTTTAGCATTTTAGTCTGTTTTTTTACAAGGCCAAGTTGCTAGCTTGACCCTCAACCCAGCACAGATAGAAAGCGTTCAAGGTGCTGGCCAGATCTGAATCCGGGGCCACTTGCCTTGCAGTCCAGTGACAATACTACTACACCACCAGCCTGCATTACATTAAAGTGAGAGAGCTACCACAAGAAGAAATATTTAAAAGCCACTGAGTACTGAAATAGAAGCCAATATGCTGTGTGATCTGAGAATACAAACCTGTTACCATCATTTCAGTCCAACATAATCAGAATCAGGGTAATAAATTTCAAATGTATTGGTAACCCCAATACTGAAAAGGACAGTTGTGCAAAGCCTCATCAAAAGTAACTTACCCATAAAGATGAAAATAAGAATTCATAAACCTGCCATTAAGCTATTACACTGAACCATAAAGTTCCATGAAACAGTTGGTTTACTATTTAGTCAAGAGGTAAATCTGAAACACAGTAAAGACTATTCCTCTTGTCAAACCTGAAGAGGGATAAGACCCCTCATTTGCTTTATCAATCATAGGCTATAAATTTAAAAGCAGAATCCCACTGGGGTGCAGCATGATACTGTTATTCCCAGGCAAAGCTGATGTCTCTGCCAAAGCACAACAAAACTCATTTATCTTGTCCTAGAGAGCAACGGAGCATACACTTCCAGCTGACAGTGCGGCAGTTTCTCCTCACACACCACTGACTGTTCTGGAACATTCTGCTCCCTGAGCGGGTCTCAATCACCGAAAATACTGTAATGCTAGCACTCCTCATTAGAACTAACAGCTGTCTCTACAGCTAAAAAAACAGAAACCATTCTGCTTCAAAATCTGCAAAAACTTTTACACAATAAAATGGTGATAATGTAATTAAAGATTTGCATAACAACTAAAAATAACTCCTCACTGAATTTCAGCATCCTGTGAATTCCAACAAATGATATAAATTGTGATTGAACAGAGTATTCTATTAAAAAATACACAATAAAAATAAAATTGCAATATTACAATGTGCCCACAAATTCTGAATGCAAAAATGAGAACTCTCTAGTTATGCAAAATCACAATTAGAGTACTGGATTCACCCAAAGAAAACTACTTGTACAATGAAAGTTATACTTTTGTCTGTTATTCATTGATGAATGGAGATGGAGATGGAGAAAAAAATACACTGCATTGACAGAACTCGGTAACCATTGTGTACATACACAATACAAACCCCCTTGAAATATATGTTTGGGAACAAATGGGCTTGGGATGAGATTCTCTAGCTGAAGTTATTCTGTTGGAAGACAATCCTGCCAATCAACAACGTACTTACTGACATTTACTCCGCTGAAGGTAAAAGAAAATGTGTTCAAAGTGGAGGTTGTGACTGGATTAGTTAGGGGCAAGTAAAGAAAGTCTACATGTGGTTAGACTACTATTCCAAGATGGTGCTGTCCTTGGAAACATTTGGGAAAGCATACAGCCGTGACCAAGGAACTTCTGGTGGATACCTGGAGTGATTAGGACAATCTGCCACTACAAACAACTATGTAGAAGTTGCCAGTGATCCATTTAGAAACCAGGGAATGTTAGAGGGAGAAAGAGCCATGATTACAATTGGAGAAGCCTCCAAATTTAATGAAACACTTAAAAATTTAATTGGCAAAGCTGAAGGATACAGCATTGCAAACCATTCTGTAAAAGTTGTTAAAACTAGCTAGAGTTTGCTATCACTGCTAACACTCTGTGCTTTTTAATGTGGCCATTATAGATATTTCTAGAGATGACCATTTTGTCCATGAATTCAGCGAGTTCATTTGTAATAAACTATTAAGTCCCCAATTCAACAATTTGCCACATCAAGTCACACTGTCTAAGGACACAGTCGATAATGATTCACATGACCACTTTACCCAAAGCGGCTGAGGGATATACACAAAGCTACAGACAGAGCAGCCAGTTTCCATCACAACACAGTGGTTAAGATTCCCAGAGGATTGGAGGTAGTCATGGTGTACACCTTAATGATGCATGCAAGTCCAAGTCTTGTCCATAGTCATAGAGGGGAACAGCACAGAAACAGGCTCTCTGACCAATCTAGTCTGTGCCAAAATGTTATTCTGCTTTGTCCCATTGATCCACACATAGAAACATACAAAACCTACAGCGCAAAACAGGCCCTTCGGCCCACAATGCTGTGCCAAACATGTACTTACTTAGACATTACCTAGGGTTACCCATAGCCCTCTATTTTTCTAAGCTCCATGTACCTATCCAGGAGTCTCTTAAAAGACCCTATCATATCCGCCTCCACCACCATTATCGGCAGCCCATTCCACGCACTCACCACTCTGTGTAAAAACTTACCCGACATCTCTGTACCTTCTTTCAAGGACCTTAAAACTGTGCCCTCTCATGTTAGCCATTTCAGCCCTGGGGAAAAAGCCTCCAACTATCGCATGCTCAATGCCTCTTATTATCTTATACACTTCTATCAGGTCACCTCTCAACCTCCACCACTCCAAGGAGAAAAGGCTGAGTTCATTCAACCTGTTCTCATAAGGCATGCTCCCCAATCCAAGCAAAATCTTTGTAAATCTCCTCGGCGCCTTTTCTATAGTTTCCACATCCTTCCTGTAGTGAAGTGACCAGAACTGAGCACAGTACTCCAAGTGGAGTCTGACCAGGCGCCTATAAAGCTGTAACATTACCTCTCAGCTCTTGAACACAATCCCACAGTTGATGAAGGCCAATGCACCATATGCCTTCTTAACCAGAGTCAATCTGCACAGCAGCTTTGAGCGTCTTATGGACTCATACCCAAAGATCCCTCCGATCCTCCACACTGACAAGGGTCTTACCATTAATACTATATTCTGCCATCATATTTGACCTACCAAAATGAACCACCTCACAATTATCTGGATTGAACTCTATCTGCCACTTCTCAACCCAGTTTTGCATCCTATCAATGTCCCGTTATAAACTTTGATAGCCCTCCACACTATCCACAACACTCCTAACCTTTGGTCATCAGCAAATTTACTCACCCATCCCTCCACTTCCTCATCCAGGTCATTTATAAAAATCACAAAGAGAAGGGGTCCCAGAACAGATCCCTGAGGTACACCACTGGTCACTGACCTCCATGCAGAATATGACCCGTCTACAACCACTCTTTGCCTTCTGTGAGCAAGCTAATTCTGGATCCACAAAGCCCCTTCCTTTTCCTAACTTCCACCCACAGAGACTCAGTAGTCTCTCCATGACTTCCTCCTTTTCTATAGCCGTGATACCATCTCTGATCACCAGTGCCACGCCACCACCTCTTTTGCCTTCCTCCCTGCCTCAGGGATCATGGCCCTCCGTACCCCATCCATGAACCTATGCAAATCTCTCTTAAATGTTCCAATTCAACTTGTATCCACAACTTAGCTGGCAGCTCGATCAACA
This sequence comes from Hypanus sabinus, assembly GCF_030144855.1. Taxonomy (NCBI): domain Eukaryota; kingdom Metazoa; phylum Chordata; class Chondrichthyes; order Myliobatiformes; family Dasyatidae; genus Hypanus; species Hypanus sabinus. The sequence continues at coordinate 31,683,534 of NC_082711.1, read as the reverse complement.
ATTGCACCATCCTCTGAATGACGAAGTTCCCGGTCAGGTTCTCGTTAAATATTTCACCTTTCACCTTAAACCTATGTCTTCTAGATCTACTCTCACGCCAGTCTCAGTGAAAAAAGTTTCCTGGCATTTATCCTGTTGATACCCCTCATAATTTTCTATACCTCTATCAAATCTCCCATCATTCTCTTACACTCCAGAGAGGAAAAAAAAGCCCTAAACTATTCAACATTCTCTTATAACTCAGGCCATTAAGTTCTGGCAGCATCCTTGTAACTTTTCTCTGTACAGCATCCCTGTAAATTTCCTCAGAGTCAGAATGCTACGGGTACAAGAAGAGAGGTCATCCAGCCTGAGAGATGCAGAATAGGAAGGTGTAAATGTTACTTCAGATTCAGATTCAGTTTATTGTCATTTAGAAACCACAAATGCAATGCGGTTAAAAAATAAGACAACGTTCTCCGGAATGATATCACAAAAAAGCACATGACAAAACAGACCACACAAGAAAAACCACGTAACGTTTGGCAATCCCCAATCCAGAGTCCGGAGAGGCTGCTGCGTATCAATATCGCACTACCATGTTCCCCGGAAAGGAGCTCCAAACCCATCAGACAAAACAAGACTACCCAGACACACCAAGTCAAGAGACCAACACTACCACCCAACAAACCAAAAACCTACACAAAACCACATAGTTATAGTTAACGTTTAGTTGCGACAGTGCAGACAATACCATAATTGATAAAAGACTGAGAAAAACCACATAATTATAACATTTAGTTACAACATTGCAGACAATACCATAATTGATAAAAGACTAACTGACAAAAACCACATAATTTAACATATAGTTCCAACAGTGCAAAGCAATACCGTAATCTGATAAAGAGCAGACCATGGCACGGTTAAAAAAAAAGTCTCGAAGTCCCAACAGCCCATCATCTCATGCAGACAGTAGAAGGAAGAAAAACTCTTAGTGCCATCAACCTCCATTGCTGCAACCTTGCCAATATAGGCCCCTGGAAGCACCTGACCACTGCCAACTCTGAGTCCGTCCGAAAACTTCAAGCCTCCAACCAGTCCTCCGACACCGAGCACCATCTCTGCCAAGTGCTTCGACCCCGGCCGCCAAGCACAGGCAAAGCCGAAGATTCAGGGCCTTCCTCCCGGAGATTTTCCAATCGCACTGTAGCAGCGGCAGCGAAACAGGCATTTCAAAAGTTTCACCAGATGTTCCTCCGTGCTTCACCCGTCCGTCTCCATCAAATTAGGATTGTACACTTGCTCATTTCATTAATAAACTATAGCACCCAGAAGATTTCTTTGAGGGTCACATAACCAGGAGTGCAAGAATATCAAGCACCAATTCGCAGGACACTATTCTCCAAGCAGCATTAGCAGAAATCGCAGTCACCACAGGGTTGGACTATAGTACATCAGTTGGTGTCATTTCAAAACTGATTTATCATGCATAGTTGAGTTGGAGATATCGCAGGCAGAGTTTTGTGCTACAGAAGAGGGAAGAAACCCTCAACTGAAGGCGTGTTAGTTGGTACAAACCTTTCCATCACCAGAGTGAAAGGAAATAAACCAGCCCTGACAAGAATCAATTAGTTAGGCTCACTGAAGCTAGACTAGAGGAAGGTACTTCACACTGAAGCAAAACTCATGTTGTTAGACTATTTGGTAAAGAAATATGCAAAGGTTTTCAGTAAACCTTACTCCAGTTCTATGAATCAAGATTAGCATCCACTGGAAGGGAAAGTACAGCAGACAAATTTGATAGTCATTGTATACATGTGAGATGAAGTTCTTCAAATACATCACACCTTCACATTCCTGTCGGAACATCCCAATGGACTAAATCAAGCTCCAAAAATGACCGATTTGAAAATGACAAGGTGATTTATTTTCTAGTGTTGGGAAATAAATGCTGATCTGATTTACAGAAAACTTTCTTTGCATACCCTTTTTAAGTCTTGATGAATTCACTTCTACAAAATTTCACTTTTTAAACCTTTCTTGACAATTGGTGACATAATAAATTAGAATCAAGCAAAGACTCCAAACAAAAGGAAGAAGGTTATTATTTTTAAAAAAAGAAAAAAGTAAGTGATATGAAGGTCTGTGGTGAAAATTTAAGGTTTATAGCAAGAAACTTTTCTCCTCACAATAATATTGTACTTTGTAGATCCAGAAAGCATAGGCTTAAGGTTAGGGGTAGGAGGGTTAAAAAGGATCTAAGGAATAATTGTTTTTGTGTGGAGAGTGGTTGGAATCTGGAATACAACTGCCTGAGAGAGTGGTGGAGATGGACAAGCAATTGAATAATCACGATAATCACTATAGAAGAATATAGGTCAAATGCTGGAAAATGGGATGAGTACACAGGTATTCAAAGGTCAATATGGATATGGTGAGCTGAAGTGTGCCTATGACTATCACACATGAGCAATGAGACTACCATCAACTACAATACTCATCCACTGACTCTTTGCCTCATACAGCACAAAACTAGCTCTTTAGTGTACACACACAAAATGCTGAAGGAACTCTGCAGGTCAGGCAGAATCTATGAAAAAGAGTAAACAGTCAATGTTTTGGGCCAAGACCCTTCATCAGGACTGGAAAGGAAGGGGAGAAGTCAGTGTAAGGGGTGGGGGGAGGGGAGGAAGAAGTACAAGGTGACAGTTGAAAGGTGAAACTGGGAGGGGGGAGAGTTGAAATAAAGAGCTGGGAAGTTGACTGGTGAAAGAGATAAAGGGCTAGAGAAGGGGAAATCTGATAGGAGACCATGGAAGATAGGGAAGGGGGAAGAGCACCAGAGGGAGGTGATGGGCAGGTAAGGAGATGAGGTGAGAGAGGGAAACAAGAAATGGGGAATGGTGGGGGGCAGTTACCAGAAGTTTGAGAAATTGATGTTTATGCCATCAGGTTGGAGGCTACCCAGTCAGAATGTTGCTCTTCCTCTCTGACTGAGATTTTCCCGTTTTAGCTCTTCAACCTTCCCTGACCACATTTGACCATAATGCATCTATCTGTGCTATTCCTATTTTCCACTCTTACGTTCATCAACTAGGCAAAGTTACAAACGTGTTTGTAATTCTTCAAGCTACACTGGGTCAACTGACTTCTACATATGGGAGGAAAGGGGGCATCTGGAGGAAACCACTTGATCACAGGGAAAACATGAAAACACCACATAGACAGCACTCAAGATCAGGACTGAAGCCAGGTCTCTCAAATTGCAAGATAATAACATTGACTGTGACCCCATATTCTTGCAAATAAAATCCACGTTGACTTCAAAATTAATACAAAATAGATTTTCTACTAACTTTTATTTACTAAAGTAAAATGAGTGGTTTTTATGGTTAAATTATTTTAATAATCAGATTTTTAAAGAGTTGAGAATGGCTTAGTTGGAAGGGGTTTATTCTTACACAATTGATAGACACACAATGTCCTGCTGGGAGTTTACAGAAAAACAATTCAATGACTCTGGTAAAATTTAAACAGTGTGCTCTTCAGCGATGCCTATTTTAACAACTGATCTCAAAATGCGTCCAAAGATGCAAACATCAATTACTTCAATACTGACCTGAAAAATGAAAATCTGGTTATATGAGTGTAACTGCCAGAGGCTGTGCATGGCATGAAATCATGCACAAGGAAAGAAAGCTGAGAGCCCAAACCAAACCTTAATTCCCAACAATATCATTCATTGAGTGATCAAGTACTTAAAGTAAATGAAGCATGTTAACAATGTCAAACAATCTAGCCTCTATCAAAGAATAACTTATGGAATTTAAGGGTTTTATTTACCTTTAACTATTTTAAGTTCAAGTTCAACTTTAATTGTCATTCAAACATATGCATTTATACAGCTAAAAGAACATGTTCCTCTGGGCCCAATGTAAAAAACACAACACACAGCACATACTGTCACAATAGCACTTACAGTCACAAAAAAACAATATTGACACAAGTCCAAGTGGTATGGCCTTAAGTGCGATAGTGGATGGGGTGTCGTCCTGGAGCCACGTTTCTGCAAGAACAAGTACGCAGCAGTTCCTCATCTCCAGCTGGTTCAGCAGATGAAGGCGGACCAGCTTGTCTCACACTAGGTCAGCCACTAAGAATCCAGCTTGTCTTCCCAGAAGCAAACACTGGTGAGCAGCACAGATGGGAAAGGCCAGCTCCCAACGCAGCACAAATCCTAATGCATCCATCACACCTCTGTTCTCACCCACACCATTTCTGTCAGTCAACTCCTGTCTAGCTGGACGTAACAGGCAATGTCGCAGCATGAGAGCCTGGTCCATGCAACAGCCAAGGCCATGCAGCTTCCCTGCTGTCACACTCTCCATTGAACTGATGAACTAGAGTGGCAGTATTTTATATTACCAATGTCCAACAGGGTCTAGTGATTAGATGTTTGCCTTAAGTCTGGAAGATACTGCAATAACTAATTTTTTCTCAAAGGAGGTACAATGTAAATGCTTGTTTTACATCTGGTCAATAATTGTCTTCAGTGTAAACAAAGAGTACCTTACATTTGGTTCATAAGTACCTCCACTGTAAAATGTGGTCCTGCTTGTTTGATGCTATTGAAAATGCTTAGCCACCTAAGAAATGAGTACCTAATTTCAGAATTCTAGATGTGTTCAAAAATAACTTAACTATTCTGATATAAAGCACAAAGTGTTTGCATTTTAAGGACAGTTAATTGATAGGTTTTTAATTAAGAGGTTTGTCTATGTTTCATATCTTGGTGCAGATCTTAGTGCAATTTGATGTTAGTACCCAGGTGAGGTGAGTTACAAGTGACAACCCCTGTAGCTAATAAAGTGGCCACTGAGTGTACGCTCATGGTTTTTTACTGCTGTGGCCCCTCTGCTTCAAAGTTTGATGTGTTGTGCATTCAGCAATGTTCTTCTGCATACCACTGTAGTAATACATGGTTATTTCAATTGTTGTAACCTTTCTGTCAGCTTTAATCAGTCTGGCCAATCTCCTCTGATTTTTCTCATTAGCAAGATATATTTACCTACAGAACTGCCATCCACTGATTTTTTAAAATGTTTTGCACACCATTCTCTTTAAACTCCAGAGACTGTTGAGTGTGAATATCTCAGGAGATCAGCAGCTTCTGAGATACTCAAATCAACCTACTTAATGCCAACAATCATTCCACGGTCAAAGTCACGTAGATCACATTTCTTCCCCGTTCTGATGTTTGGTCTGAACAACAACTAAACCTTTTGACAAAGTCGGCATGCTTTTATGCATTGAGATGCTGACACATGATTGGCTGATTAGATATTTGCATTAACAAGCAGGTGTACATAATAAAGTGGCCACTAGTATATATAAAAGAAACAGAAGTTGGGTTCTAAGATAATGGAAACAGTTAATAGCTTTCTTGCCATTGCACCAAACTTAAGAAGAAAGCTAATAAAATGCTACCAAATGATGTATGTAGTATGTGACCTCAAAATCCAAGACAAAGGTGTGAATGTTAAGAATTTTATACCACTTTTACAATAATTATCTTTCCTCACTATAAGGAAAGGAAAAATGAGGTGTACAGGTTTACCTAATAAAATGGCCACCGAGTGTAGTTCACTCTTACAGTAAAAAGGATAATCCCTTTTCAATCTCCTAGTTGTTTTCTAGGTTCAAGCACTCTCCTGATGGCAAAGGATGAAATTTTTGATTGCAAAAGTGGTGGGTGACCCAAAGCAGAAGATCTAGCATTAAACTGAAAAAGCAGAGTTTTTAATTGAAACAATTGTGTCTGCCCCTCTTCTTCCTACCCTCTGATAAAAATGAGAATTCTGTTGCATGTGCTCTTTCATACAGTCAGTTCTAATTTCACCCATCTCCCCTTCTCCCATCTTCAGACTCTTCTTAATCCACCAACCTCCATGCCCAGCCTGATCACTAGATATCCCATCAAAAGCAACTCCCAACCGCCTTCAGCTCTCCTGCTAATCAATTCTCTGGACTATCTCTCAAGCCAGGCCACTGAGAAAAAGTACTGATTACCAAATATTCATGCACACATACTTGTAGTGCCCTGTTAATTGTGAATGAGACAGAAACAATTATCCACTGTATATTTTATGGAGTAGAGACAACAGTATAAGGAACACTGGCATACAAAAATCAAAATGGGACAGTTCTAATGATGACAGTTCAGAAGAAGACTACTATGCTGTAAAGATTGGATCTCTAGCACAATTTACAATCTACACTGCAACTCATCAAGACAGCTTCAAAAGAAATCCATGACATCCAATCCTGAGAAAGACGAGGGCAATTAAATGGTTGGGAACATCACCAAAGTGCACTCTGAATTAGAAGAAATATATCACTGCTCCTTATACAGGGCAGTGTCAAAGTCCTGGAATTTCCTTCCTACAACACTCTGGGAGTACCTTCACAGGCTGTGGCATCTCAAGGTAACAGCTCACTCTTAGTTTCTCAAGGACAATTAGGAATGGACATCAAGTGCTGAAGTTGCTAACAACAACTGCATGCCAAAAAATTATTTAAAAAGTAATGCTGCAATGTTGGCAAAGCCATCTTTCAGGTGAAGTATTAAATATTATAACAGTAATGACAATGCACAAAGTACTTCACTAGCTGTAAATCTTTCCAGGCACTCCAAGGATGAGGTAAACTCAATATTAAAGCTAGGATAGAATCTATGGACAAAGAACACAAAACCAGAGAAATAGAGGGCATACTGTTTGTAAGGGCTGTGAAACTGATTCAATAATAAAGTTTACAAAAGAGCAAGATATACACTTATAAGAGACCATTTTCAAGGTTGTGGAAAAAGATCAGATGCGCAAGACTAACTGGAAGGCCTTGTCAAAAAGCAGGTCAGGTCAAATAACGTTTTCTGTGTTGCATCACTCTTAAAGTAGCCATTACTGTAAAATTTAGAAACAGAAATAAGACTTTTTTTTTCTTTTATTCCCATTCTATTTTAAAACACTGGCATCTAAGTGTTAGCTGCAGTGTTAGCTATTTTCGATGCTGCTATGTGGCAGGGAAACATGGCTCACTGGCACCATCTACTGGATAGATTCTGCACAATCAAAGAAAACTTACTAACAAAGAATAGAGTTTGATAAAACTACTTGATTTATTAAACTTACCTTGTGCATTACAAAACTGACTGCTCCTGTTGGAAGCTTACGTCAAATAATGACTTATAGGTTTTCTTTTCAACTCATACTTGATGTGAACTGACAAGACAGTTTTTCATTCATTTGTTCAATATCAAGTATAAATATTAGGTTATTAAACATTCAGTTTGCTTTGTTTTTGATCTACTCAGTCCTGCTGCACTACTAGTTAATCAAACAATTATAAAGTTTAACTTTGTAATCTTATTGTGATTTACTATCTCAATAAAGTTTAAATATTAAAAGGTCCACCATGTTTTAGCCAAAAACACAGCTTGCACTTTCCATAAGCCTACCAAATGGGTTGTACATTTTTATTTTTCATTCATTACATGAAAGGATTGTATTTATTGCTTACTCCTAACAGTCCTAGAGAAGGCAGTGATGAGTTGCTTCTTGAACTGATGCGGTGAACCACAAAACACGTTATCCTTGAAGCTGAGGGGCCTGCTGAAGAAGCTGTTAAAACATAGGAGATGAGCATTTGGCTCCCTGAATTTGTGCTGGTTCCCTGTAGAGAAGTCTATTTTGTTCCTTTCCCATTCTTACCCTATATAGCCATTACATTACTTTCCTTCAAGTGCTTGAAAGCCTTGACTGTTTTCACTGCTCTCTTAGGCAGCAAGTTCCAGACCATAACTACTCTATGAAAATACTTTTCTTCTCACCTCCATCGTATTTAATACCCAGTGTTTACCCTCCAATTACCCTATCTAAACCACTCATGACTTTTATACTGAAGTCAAATTTCCTTTCAACTTTCCAACAACACTAACCACAACTTCTCCAATCTAGTCTTCTTCTAGAACAGTAAACATTTTCTACAACCATTGCTTAAACTTCACTGCAACCAATATCCTTGTTAAGGAGGTTCTCAAGTGAAATATTTAGACTACTTTGACAGAAGATTGAACATCATGCAGTGATAGAAAAGACAAATCAACAACTGCAACTTAGAATGTAGTGAATAGGAAGGGTGCACCGTTGTATAAATTGTCACAGAACAACAAATTATTCACAATTATGATCTGACAGATTAATGAAGCAGGTTTGGAGAATAACTGGGCTACTGCTATTGTATTCTAATTATGGAAAACAAGTGGGAGAGCAGGAGAAAGAGATGACAAGACAGCGAGACCACAAGGTGCCGATACAGCAAATAAATACTCCAATATTGTTTGAAACATTGTTATTCAGGATGAAGGCAGTTTGACCATATGAAAAGGTGAAAGTATGTCAATGGTCTAACTTCAGAGACAGACTGAATACTGTTTGGTTGAATACCTTTTTGCTCAGATCTTAGTTGGAAGATTTTTACTCCTCATGTATATGAAGGATGTATGTAAGTGTCAATTCAATTCAAGATTAAGAGGGAAGGTGCATTTTAGCAAGGTGACATTATCGGACATCACCTTCTGTCAGAGGGTTGGAACTGCACAGGTGAAGTATAAATTTATGCCTCATCAGATTTATTTCCCCCAGACAATTCTGACTGTGTAGTTCCAGCAATATGGCAGAGGAGAAGAGAGAGAACCAGAGTGTTGCCTTTACTGCAATTTCTCAACTCAAATAAAGGTATTTCACCACGAAATAAAGCATTCCTATCAGCTGTCATTTACTAAGTTCTAAAATCTGACTCTTCTGCACTAGCATTAGTTCATTCACACTACTCTGCAAACATAGGCAGGCCCTACTGTTCCAATGATCGTTACATTACCGCACCAGTTTCCAGTGACCTAGATCATGATATGGAGGGTTGAGGTCAGACTCAACCACAAGGTATGGAGAATTTAAATTAAAGTTATTCAATAAAACTGGAATTGAAAAGCTAGGGTCACTATTGGTAATAAAGAAATTCATCTGGATGACTGACGTTATGGCTGCCCTTACTTTGTCATACTGAATTATTTTATAAACTGGTAGTTTAGAGAAACAACAAAAATATTGATCTCTCGGGCATTAGTGTATTTGCCGAAGTAAAGCAACAACAGATGTAAACACTTACTCTGTGTGACCCTGAAAGACATTCACCGAGTGGATTGACGGGTCCCGAAAATCCCAGAGACGGAAGGTGGTGTCACGTGATGATGTTACCACAAGGCGCTGAGTAGGGTGAGTACAACAGTGAGTTAGCTCTTGATCGTGTCCTGATGAGGAAGGAGCAAAAACAAATAAATCATCAATTTATTGAAGCAGTAGGAAATTGACATTTCATGTTACACTTTTATGCAGCGTTGAAGTAGTAGAAGGGTGGGTTAGTAAGTTTACTGATGACACAAAGGTTGGAGGTGTTGTGGATGGTGTGGAGGGCTGTCAGCGGGACATTGATAGGATGCAAAACTGGGCTGAGAAGCGGCAGATGGACTTCAACCCAGATAAGCGTGAAGTGGCTCATTTCAGTAGGTCAAATCTGAAGACAGAATACAATATTAATGGTAAGACTCTTGGCAGTGTCGAGGATCCGAGAGATCTTATGGTCCGTGTCGATAGGACACTCAAAGCTGCTGCGCAGGTTGACAGCATTATTAAAAAGGTGTATGGTGTATTGGCATTCATCAACTGTAGGATTGAGTTCAAGAACCATGAGGTAATGTTACAGCTATACAAGACCTTGGTCAGACCCCACTTGGAGTACTGTGTTCAGTTCTGGTCACCTCACTACAGGAAGGATGTGGATACTATAGAGGGAGTGCAGAGGAGATTTACAAGGATGTTGCCTGGATTGGAGGGTGTACCTTATGATAATAGGTTGAGTGAACTTGGCCTTTTCTCCTTGGAGTGACAGAGAATGAGAGATGACCTGATAGAGGTGTATAAGATGATGAGGGGCATTGATCGTGTGGATAGAAAGAGACTTTTTCTTAGGACTGAAATGGTTAACACGAGGGGCATAGTTTTAAGGTGCTTGGAAATGGGTACCAAGGGGATGTCAGGAATAAGTTTTTCACACAGAGAGTGGTGGGTGCATGGAATGCAATGCCAGCGAAGGTGGTGGAAGCAGATACAATAGGGTCTTCTGAGAGCCACTTAGATGAGTACATGAAGCTTAGAAAAATAGAGAACTTTGTGCTAGGGAAATTCCAGGCAGTTTCTAGAGTAGGTTACATGATTGGCACAACATTGTGGGCCGAAGGGCCTGTAATATGCTCTACATTTCTATGTTCTATGTCTGCTCTATGTTTTCTCGATTATATTATTGTACTACCAGGTAGTCTTTGGAAATTACTGTCAGTAACTGATAGCTGTTCAATGTACAGTTGAAGAATGTAGTTTTCTTTCCTTTGTGATCTCAAGGTTACTACAGAATTTTTAGGACAGGAACACATCCAAATAGACCTATACTGCATCTTGGAGTTTACCATCTTATGCATACCTGTTAGGGAATGCACCAGCTCTGAAGTTTCGACGTCGTAGAGGTTTGCAGTTCTATCCCAAGATGCAGTGACCACCTGCTTGCCTCCAACTAACCAGTCAGCTGCTATGACCACACCCTGGTGACTCTTGAGTGTAGTTGATGGAACTCTGATTGTTGGGCTTTCATTAGGACCCTCAACATCTCCATCTGGTTCATCTTTGTCTGAGAAATCAACTTCCTCTTCCCCAGACATTTGCTATGATGTAAGAAAGAGATATGAGAGCATAACCAGCAAATGTAGGATCCCCAGGCAAGCAGCAACACCCATTGTATCTGGCCACATATTAAAATAATTATTGAAATGATTCAATTAAGATAAAATATTCATTTTCCTAATATATAATAGTTAATTTTTGATCATTTCTATTGCTAGCTTCTTGAACATGTGTCCATTTCAGCCAATAAGAGAGCAAAAACAAAACTAAGAATAGGACTCTACCCCTTAAAGTTTACCACCTTTCTGGAACTTTATAGAAAATATCCAACAATTTTGGTTGGGATTAAGTAAATTAAGCAACTCTGAATTTAGAAATTTTAATAATACCAGTAAAATCATTCCAATCTCATGCGGGACTGAAGTTACAATGGTAGATTGGCTAGATTGGGGTTATTTACTTTGGAATACCACAGCAAAATGAATAAAAATAATGCGTGCTGTGGACAGGCTCAGCATGAAGGGTCTTGTTTCAGAATCACTTAGATTTATTATCACTGACATGATGTGAAATTTTCTGTTTTGTGGCAGCAGTGCAATACAAGACAAAATTACTATAAATTATAGACACAGATAGTGCAAAGTCGAAGCACTACAGTTCATGGACTGCTCAGAAGTCTGATGGCAGAAGGGAAGAAGTTGGTCCTAAATCACTGACTGTGGGTTTAAGGCTCCAGTACCACCTCCCTGACAGTGGTAGGTAGAAGAGGGCATGTACTGATTGGTGAGAGCTCTCAGTAATGGATGTCACTTTCTTGAGGCACCAATGCTTGAAGTTGCCCTCAGTGGCACAGAAGGCAGTGTCTGTGACACAGCTGGTTGAGTCTTTAACATTCTGTAGCCTTTCGTGATCCTGTGCAGTGGAGGCTCCAAAGCAGGCTGTAATGTAACCAGTCCAAAATCTCTCTAATTTATGTCTATATAAACTTACTGGAGTCTTGGTGAGATACCAAATCTTCTCAAACTCCTTACAAAGTAGATCCGTTGGCATGCTTCTTCATGACTGAATCAATGTGTTAGACCCAGGATGGCTCAGAGATGTTGATGTCCAGCAACTTAAAACTGCTCACTCTTTCCAGTGCTGACCCTCAATGAGGACTATGAGGACCTGTGTATGCTCTCCCAACTTGCCCTTCCTGAAGCCAACAATCAACACCTTGGTCGTGCTAATGTTGAGTGTGAGGTTGCTATTGTGATACCACTCAAACGGGTGATCCACCTCACTCCTGGAAGACACCTCATTGAAATCCAAGTCTTATTTCCAGTAGCATGGACATCAACAAAATGGGGACACAGATTTAAACTATTGGTAGTTGTATGAGAAAATGTTGACAAAAACATTCCCACTCTCAGAGTGGTGGGGGTATGGAACACATTGATTGGTGGAAACAGAAAACATCACATTTAAAAGATACTTGGATGACTGCCCGCAGAATTATGGACTGAGCTATTGATTCAATCTAAATCACTTCTCTTTGCTTAGCACAGACACATTGAGCTAAGTAATCTCCTTCTGTGACATAAATTCTAGTGACTTTATGACATTCAAGTCCGTTTAAAGCTCAATTTCCACATGTGAAGATAGCTTTCACATATTTTCGTTTAGTATCAAAACAAAGTTATGGGTGATAGAGTGGTGCAGCTGCCTCACTGTCCCAGAGATCTCGATTCAATCCCGACCTCCATTGATGTCTGTGTGAAATTTGGATATTTTTGCTGTAAATTTCCTCTGGGTATTTCAGTTTTCTCCCACACCCAAAAAGCGGGCAGGTTGGTAGGTTAACTGGCCACTATGAATTGCCTCTTATGTATGGGAGCATTGTTTAATCTAGGGTGAGTTGATGACAATGTGGGAGGAATGGAAAAATAGGGATTAATGCAGGATTAGTGTAGTGTAAATGGGTGCTCAATAGCTGGCATAGCTTTATTAGTCGAAGGAGCAGACTCCATGTTGCATCTTTCTACAACACTAACATGTGCTAAAGCCTGTGGTTATCATGTGGGATTTGAAATCAACAGTAAGATGAGTGCATTCCTTTAACAATATATAGAGCTACTTTTTAGGGGTCATACTAATATTCAATGGATAGGCTTTTCATTGACAAGGACTTAAAGGATTATAACAACAAGGTGGGAAGATTTTTTAAAAAGTTATTCACGTGAGCATCATTAGCAAGGGAAGTATTTATTGACTATCTCTAAATAACTTTTAAAGATGGCAGTTGCCATTTAAACTCCTGAAGATCCCTTAGTGAATGTACTCTGTAAAATTGTTTTTTTTTATTTGGTGCTGGAAGAATAATATTTCTGCATCCAAGTCCACAGCTCCCAAAAGGTGGCTGCACAAGTTGATAGGATAGTAAAGAAGGCATATAGCATGCTTGCCTGTATTTATTGAGGCACTGAGTTCAAGAGTCAAGAAGTTACGTTGCAGCTTTATAAGCTTTGTTTAGAGTACTAGATTTAATTCAGAGCACCCTGTTATAGGAAGGGCTTGGAGGCTATGGAGAGGGTACAGAAGAAGCTTGCCTGGATTAGAGGGCACGTACTCTAAGGAAAGGTGCATCATTTTTCTCTGGAGCAATGGACCCTGACAGGACACCCAATAAGAAGTTTACAAAATAATGAGAGACAAAGTAGACAGCTGGCTTCCATTTCTCAGGGTTAAAATGTCTAATACTAAAGAGCATACATTTGAGTGAGGGGGTAGGTTCAAAGGGTTATGTATTTTTTTAAACTTTTGAGAATGGTGGATGCCTGGAGTGTACTGCCTGGAATGGTGGTAGAAGCAAATAGATTAGATTTTTAAGAGACATTTAGATAGACAAATGAATATGAGGAAGATGGAGGGATGTGGACATTGTGCAAGTAGGAGGAATTAGTTTTTTGTGGGGTTTTGATTTACTTTTTAGTTGGTTCGGTAGAACATTGTGAGCCAAAGGGCTTGCTGCTGTGAGTACTGTTCTATGTTCGAATACATAGGGCAAGTTTTTTTTTGTACAGGGAGTGGTGAATGCTTAGAATGTGACATCACCATGGTGATTTAAACAGTTGCAATAGAAGTATTTCAGAGGTTCTTAGAGAGGCACAAGAATATGTAGAAATTAGAGGGATATGGACTAAGTGAAAGCAGAAGGCATTAGTTCTCTTTAACCTCATTAGTTGGCACAATATCAGGGCCAAAGTGCCTGTTCCTGGGCTGTACTGTCTTAAGTTCTACGTTTTTATTTTCTATGTATGAGCGTGGCACAAAATATGGAGGGATAATTGCTTTTTTTCCCAAGTCTCCAGTATACTGCATTGTCAGACAAGTCTCAGCATGGCTTTTGCATTTTGCAGATGGTAAACACTAGAACTTTTTAACACCAGAGATGAAATAGTAATCACATATTTGTCCTGGGGCTCAAGTAATATTGTGTCTGGTTTCTGGAAGTATTATTTTTACAGATTATGAAACCTGAGAATCCAATGAGTTTTAAGGTTTTTAAGCTGACACCATCACTCCCCCCCCCCTTTCTAAAATTCAGTTAAGTTTTGGAATCAATATAACTATGACAAGATGGTAGGAAAATAACAGAACCACAGCTAAAGAAAATAGAATATTCAGGATAGATAGGGAGAAGTTGGCCATCTTATGTCTATATTCCCTGGAATGCAATAGAATGAGGGCCAATCTTTAAAAATTATGAGAAGCATACCATAGATCAGGTGGATGGTAGCAGTCTTTTTCCCCAGGGTAGGGTGAGTCCAGAACTAGTGAGAACAAGTTTAGGCTGTTAGGGGAAAGATCTAAAAGGGACCTGACGGGCAACATTTTTCACACAGAAGATTGGTGAGTATATGGAATAATCAGCCAGAAGTGGTTGAGACAAATACAATGTTATCACTTAAGTAGAAGTTGGATATGTACAGGCAGCAGCACAGCTTACAGGGATATGGGCCTAACACAGGAAATTGAGACTAGCTGGGTAGGCAGCATAGTCAATATAAAGTGTTTGGACCATATCCATGCTGTACTGTTCTATGCCTCCTATGAAAATTATTATTATGAAAGGTCAGCATGAATTTCCAAAGGCCTTACCTGACTTCTGCTATAAAAAAGAAACCCAGAATGCAAACTCCGCCCCCCATGCTGTCTGAACTGTTAATAACTCAAGCACTTCCAGTTTCAAATTGTGAATGACTACAATCTTTTACTATTGGATTGTAACATATTAATTCTGTTAGCCACATAATTTGTCTAATAGTCCACTTAAGTTCCAAATATTGCCCTCACCCCAGGACCTTGACAGTGAGGGATTTGACAATGTTAATGCATTTAAATGTCAAGGACAGACTCTTGTTAAAAGCATTAATTTATAATGCACTTGGGTTACACAAATAATTTGCCATAAATCATCCATGTTTGAATAATCTCATTGAATATGTGCAGAGACTGATTCATTATTTAAGGTGGTGCAACCAGTATAACCAGGAAGGATTGCTACTTCTGACTTTATAATGCCAGAAAAGTCACTGATGCAGCAGATGTGGACGATTAGGAGGAAAGAACTTTACAATGAACTCCTGCAGCTGAGTTGAATCACCTCCTATTGTTACAGTATCTCTGCTTTCTTCAAGGTACTTTTCCAGCCTTTGATCAGTTCTTCACTGCTTGGATTCCTTGATGCATATTCTGTTAAAGGGTAGCCATGTTTAGTTCACCTCTGGAGTTCATGGTTGGACCAAACCTAGACAGCCCAAACCAAACATTAATGTGGGCAACTGCTAAACTACACACTAAGGAAAATTAGGCAGCATCAATGGAGGTAAATTGACAGTTGACATTTCAGGTCAAGACCCTTGGCCTGGACTGCAAGTTATTGCCAAGTGTTGTTCAACATCAGTATCGATTACACTTCCAATCACTGCTTAGAGATTGAAAAGTAGACTGATGGAACAGTAATTAGCCATACTAGGCTTGTCAGTTTATTGGGCAGCATATACTTGAACAACTGGGTAGATTCCATCAAGGTATCTGTGCTAGAACATGGTTAGAAGTGCAGCTGGACTTTTAGCACTAGAACTGAATGGCTGTAAAAGTTTCAATGCTCCATCATTTCTTGAACAAAGCACAAGGGAAATGGCTATTCTCTCACAATATTTCACTGACTGTTTCAGCCTTGATTTTGCACTTGTGTTCGGCTTTGCCTTTGAGGATGGAATGTTGATGGCACATCTTCTTCTTCAGTTACTTAGTTAGATACCACCAGCCATGAAATGACTGCAGTGCTTTGATCAGATTCCCTGCTTATGGGAATATTGAACTCCAGCTATAGAAGACTCTTCAGTATATGTTGCATTGTATTGTAGGTTCACCTCAATTTTAGGTACTCTTGATGTTGTTCCAACATGATCTTCCTAAATTTTTCTAAATTAACCAAAGTTGACAAGATTCTACAGTGAAGGAAGAGGACAGAGGCCATGACATAAGAAGTTAGTGGACTGAGGACCATTAGTGGAAGGAAAGGGATTATTGACACTTTGATACAAAACCCTGCATTAGGAATAGTGCATATCTTGATACAGGGCTTCGACCTGAAACATCGATATCTCCTTTCCTCCCACAGATGGTGCTCAGTCCAATGAGTTCCTCAAACAGAATGTTTGTTCCTTCAGATTCTAGTATCTGCAGCCTCTTGTGTATCGGAATACAAGGCAATATTATTCTGCCATTGCCAAAAGGCTACAATGCCTCATGGACACTCACTTTTGAGCTGATGGATCTTACAAGGAGGCAATGCTCCATGTGGGGTAAGCAAACTTGTTCACAGTGTGAAGGCAAAACATAACCTTTCCACTGATCACTCCTACCAATGTTGCTATGGACAGATAAATCTGCAAAAGGTGGGAAGAAGGTTCAGATTTACATCCAATGACCACTCGCCAACCACCCTTCCTAACTTAGTCCTTCACTCTGCCATCGGGATGCTGCTGAACCACTTTTGCTGACTGACATTGAAACCTCCCACTCAAAGTAAACTTGGTCTCCCCGTTACTCATGGTGCTTCAATTTGGAGTACTTATTCCTCAGATGAAGGAGGGAGGAGAGTAAATGGTAATCAACATTATTTCATGGGTTTCCAGTGGAGCATATGGGATACAAAGTCCATGTCAAAAGTCACTCTTCCCCTACAGCATATCACCATCACTATCTTGCCACTGAGACAGGTCACTATTAAGATCCAGCAGCAATGCTAACGACATTTAATATAGAATAAAAACTATGTAATTATAAAAGGAAAGTACAGACAAAATAATACATAACATTAACTTGCTTTAAGTTTAAATACATATAAAAATATATAATTACTCACATTTGTGTCTATTACAGGCTGCGGGGTGGGCAGTTGCACCATGTATCGCCAGATGTGAACTGTCTGATCCCCTGATGCTTTAAGTACAAATAAAGAGTCTAAGAAACCAGCCCATAATTATTTATGTACATGTCAAAACAATATGGTTTACTGTATAAAATTATGATGAGTGGCCATTCAAAAACAGCAAGAAAATTCTGATTGTTTTCAAGCTTGTAAAGAAAGATTTAACATGAGTAAAATGTTATAAACATGAGAAATAAACAGTCAACAGTCAACATTTCAGGCTGTAACCCTTCATCAGGACTGAGCTACTCCAGCAGTTTGCATGTTTTGCTGAGTAAAATATTATTTAGTTTTAATTGCTGTAGAAAAAATGTTACTATAATTATTGATCACTTTAAGAAGCCAAATAGATTGTCAATCATCAAATGTGTCATATTTTTCTGAAGTATTTCTTAGAAACTGAGCCATCTCTTCTGTGGTTCAATGTGCCCACATCCATAGACTCTGCACTGATGCATCATCTGATGGTACATACATGGTCACTTTCAAATAGCTGACCGTATGGCTGGAAAGCCAGAATAATTCATCATAGTGTAGCACAAATGTAGTCCAAATGTCAAAATTTTTTTTTAAACTGTAGAAATAATGCATCTGCAGGTCCTTTTGTGTTCCAGTGAAATTCTGTACTACTCCACATTGAAATTATGTTGGCAAAAAAAAGACAAAGCAAAATCTTTCTGAAACTGGTCTGCCTGCTGTTTCTGGCATCATCGATACCATGGGACAAAGCCAACCTGAAGAGTAACAGCTATATTTATGCCACTTAACAGTTACCACTACCGGACAGTTCTGAATTTAACTGTAAGTTAAACATCACTCTGGTATTGTGGACCCTCAAACCTGAACTTGGTTAAAACTTGACTATTTGCCCAAACATTCACTCGCAAGGTGCTATCAACAGAATGAAATTTCACGATGTTTTCCCCAACTACAAAAGGGAATAAAAATTAAATGCTTAACCTACTTGGTCTGCCTAACTCTCAATAATGCCTTGTTTTAACTCATCACCTTTTAATTTCAGCAGTCCTATTATTTTTGTGCAAGGATTAAAAGGGAAAAAGAAATTTTAAAACCAATACATAATTTTTGCTGTATAAATACTCATTATCTCTTTTTTTTGTTGTTACAAAGATAAATGCTTTAACGATGTACCTAGAATGCAAGATAGTTAGGGCTTGATCCTTTTTGCTATGTACACATATGACAGCATAGCAGGCATTGTATACACAATAGCCCAAGGCAAGCCAAATTGTTTGAAACCATAAGTTTATCACATCCAATGCAGAAAACTTAATGGAACTTATTCTATTTTACCTATTCTGCATTACTGCTAATCGAATAATCCATAAACTTATAGATCAATATACATATGATTATCTAGTTTTATTGTCACCAGCTGTAGAAATGCTATTTAATACATTAACAACAATTCTGCTTACGGTACCTGTGAGAGCTACCTGTTCTGCAGGATGGAACTTGATTGAATTCACTGGAGAAAGGAAAAGAAAATTATGGCATTACACCCAAAGCTCTAAATGTGCTGGTTAGTATTTTATGCAGTAACAGTATTTTGCTTTTATGGAGGATTTTCTCCTACTCCCATGCATTATTGACTCCTCCACACGACGTACTATATTCATACCGAGTACAATTGTAACACATGCCTTGGAAATGTGTGAAACCAGCTTTGGAAATGTCTCTATTGTTCTTTGTATCCCTCTATTATTCTTTATATTCCCTGCAGAGTGGAGATTAATTACTTTCAAACAATTAAGATCGGAAGTCAATATGAGGAACCACTGGCATAAAAACTAGACCTAACATGTTAGCTTTCAACAGTTACTGTCTAAAAATGAGCCTTGCATTCAATTTAAAACCTCAATTATTTTTGTACTTTTTTTTCAAAAAACAAATGTCAATCCAACCTTTGATTTGTTTTGGTGGAATGCCGAAAAATTCTTCCCCAAAAGATGAAAAGAAAAATAAGGTTCTTCTTCCCCATCACTATCAAATTTCTGAACAGTCCATGAACCCACGAGCACTACCTCATTAGCCTGCTCTCTTACTGCACTCTTATTTTTAGTATGTTTCTTACTGTAACTTAGTCTTATTGTTTATTTCCTATTGTGATAGCAAGCTGCAGAGATTTGTAAAATTAGTCAGCTCCATCATGGGTACTAGACTCCGTAGTACCCAAGACATCTTCAAGGCGCGGTGCCTTAGGAAGGCGGCATCCATCATTAAGGATCCCCACCACCCAGGACATAACTTCTTCTCATTTATACCATCAGAAAAAGATGGCACAGAAGCCTGAAAGCACATACTTAGCAATTCAGGAATAGCTTCTTCCCTTCTGCCATCCAATTTCTAACCGGAAATTGAACCCATGAATGCTACCTCACTATTTTTTATGTCTTTTCTTTGCGTGGAAAAGTAAAAAACAGGTAGGATGGCACAACCAATTCAATTTTCCAAGATAAATTTTACCCTGTTCTTTTTTTTTAAACTTTAATCTCAGAATGATTTCCATTGCTTTATACACAAGTGCTGCATATATTTAATGAGATTAATTATGAAAATGATCTCACCTGACCCTGCATGACCCACGTATTTCAAGAGACACTTCCCTGTCTCAATGCTCCACAACATGGCACTGTGATCTTTAAAGGAAGATAGCAGATACGACAGAAATTAACCAGTAACACAGACCATGTTTTCTCTTTTATGAAAAATGTTTTCAATGTGAACAGAGGCTATCCAGTTTACAAAGGTAGAGGTTCAAACATAAATAAATGAACAGAAGATGCTTGTGTGAATCAATTAACAAATGAGGAAACAGAAGTATAAAGACACATCAGGTCAGAAGTGGAATAAATAACAAAGTTTAATTTCAACTGGATTGTTTAAAAGAAAGGGGACATTCTATGAACAACCATTCGCCCCAAATACTCCACGAAGCGATACAGATCTTCAATGAATAACAGCAATGGTGTTGGACTAAAGTAAGTTGGGAACAAACCCAATACTTTTTTCTGCGTGATCATCCAGATTGTGTCCAAGGATATAGCCAGCAAGATCCATTTGTTTATCAGTTATACCTTTCACCAGCTTGCAAGATTATTCTGGAACTAGCTGGAACTCTCAATGAAATATCAACCCACCCCCCCCCCCCCAGTATATGAAACATTTCAATAAAATTGCCACCAAATAAACAGAGTAATGGAATGCTGCAAACTTGCCAGTTTAAGGAGTCCAAAAAGTTACCCTCAATGTCACAATCTAAGCAGAACTTCAGGACTCCTTGCACATTTCTGTACCTCACCACTTGACCCAGACAACATTCTTTTGAAAATACTGGAAAACGCTCAACGATGGGAACTCTTAATGAAAGTGATGATAAATTTTAACCTAAGGAAAATGATTCACAGTAAACCTTTATGCAAGACTACTCTTCTGTAGATTATTACTATCGGCTAATTGCCATTCATTTCAAATTATTCTAGTTGAACAATGACATACTAGGACATACTAACTTGAAGCAACCTTTAATAGCTCATGCATCATTTAAAAAATCCTCCATTTGGCCAAATAAATTACCTTTCTTTTACAGGTAACTGAAAACAATGCAACACATTCAATAAACTGCCAGTTAGTATACTTTGTTTATTTATTTATCAAAGCGAAAAACCACTGACCATATTATATAACATTTAATTTACTTTTGATCAGAGAACCCCTTCTTTCTGGTCTTCATGATCACACATACTGCTGTGATTGAGAAACTTAGTGGACAGACACAAACTACATTAGCAATCATCCACTATTTTTAGGATTACTCTGATTTGACAGATGTCTTCTGTCTCAAGATATAAACTATTGCTGCATTGTTGTAGATCTCATGTCAATGGTACATAAGCGGCAAAGCTTTAACTAACAGAGGCAAATTATGAAATGCACTTTCATCAACTTTGCAGATGCAAGCAAATTAAACTGATGCAGATAGGCAAATTATGAAGACAAGTTGTTGGGTACTTTGTAAAAAGATATCTCAGGGCAAAGATTTCAGGAGTCAGAGCTTGAGATCATGAAAGGGATCTCCACACATACATTAGAAATCCATGTTCCAGATGTTCACATGGCGTGAAGTGGAAGGTTTAAAACAGTACTTCAGAATCATTCAAAAGAAAACTTGAAGAAGCTTTAAATTGCAGTAAATTGGATCATCAACGAACAGCAATGTACAAATTTCCTTGCACTTGCAAAATGAAAGTTTGTTTGTTGGTGGTTAGGGGGGGGAGGATGATTACAAAAACAAAAAAGGAGTAGGATACAGACTTCACAAATATAGCAGAATTGAAGACAGTCCCTGGAAAACAATATGAAGTAAAATTTTACCAGCTGATGCTGTGCCCAGCACCACAGGCTGTAAGCGTGTAACACTGACATCCCAAATCCCATCCCTGTGTCCAATGTACTCTTTCACCAGCTGGCAGACGGCCCGAGAAGTTGTCGTCTTAAAACTTGATACAATCTTTCAAAGAAAGAACAAGTTATTAAAATGTTGTACATATGCAGTTTTTTTTTGTGTACTTAAAGGGCACAAAACTGAATTGCCTTCTTATGTTAGATTCAAAAAGCACCACTTGCCAGGTTAGTAACTCCACACTGATGCTTGCTGAAAGTTTCCATAATGCCTGATAAGAGATTTCAGTCAGATTTATCCTGTCTTGTATTTTTCTCCGGGAAAAATAATTGTGTCAGATACCAGCAATTTTCTTCAGGGGAGTAATATTTGCTAATTACTTCTGATATGTTTAAGACATACATCCCACTCTATAGTTGCAACTGAAATTAATCAATTCAACAACTACAGCTGTGAAAAGGCCATCAGGAAGAATGCCAAAGGATATATGTGACCTTTCAGAGGTAGTTGCTGAGATTATTCCAATTAAATTTTCACTAGGCAGATATAGAAATTTCATATAATTATGTCAGCATTGAAACTCCATTTGGATAAATGCATTCAAACAAAACAATTTGGGGAAGAAGTCATGGTTTTATAACAAGTTGGTCACTTGGGGGCTTGTGCACAAATTAAATATATGTAAAGATAAAATACTCCATTGAAAAATCTAAATAACTTCAATTGCTGTAGCTAGTAAAAAGCTTATTTCCTCCAGTAACTGAAATTCTGAAGAATCTGCTGGTCATTTTGCTTTAAGTCCTACAAGAGAGTGCAAGCAACCTGACTAACATGCACCACCATTCTTTCCCAGCCAGTACATTGTCAAATGAACTGGTTGCATCACCAACTGTAATGGAGGGGCCACTGCACAGGATCAGAAAAAGCTTCAGAGGGTTGCAAACTCAGCCAACTCCATCATGGACACCGACTCCCCGGGATATCTTCAAAAGGCAATACCTCAAGAAGGTGGCATCCATCATTAAAGACACCCATTATACTCAGGACATGACCCCTTTTCATTGTTACCTTCAGGGAGGAGGCACAAGAGACTGAAGACACACTCACAATGTTAAGGAACAGCTTCTTCCCCTCCACCATTAAATTTCTGAACAGACAATGAACCAACTCATGAACACTACCTATTTTTCTCACTTTTTGCATTGCTTATTGACTTTCTAATATATACAGTACATTTATTGCATATTGTAATTTATAGTTTCTTTTATGTATGCACTGTACTGCTGACTCAAAGCAACAAGTTTCAAGACATTTGCCAGACATATTATTGATTCTGATTCTCAAGTTCTTGTTGCCATATTTTGCTAGTATTTCTCTCTCCTTTTGTTAAAAGATGTTCTTTTCTGGTAATGTTGCTGCTAAAGGAGACTAAAGCCTTGCTAACAGCAGGTGGCCTACCAGGAAGAGAGTCAAACAGGATGAGGACAAATGAGAACAGAAGAGAGGAAAAGAGAGCAATGCAGATACACTGAGATACAATACAATGTGTCTTGTGGAAACCTTTCCTTTCAAGAGATCAGGTTAATTTTGTGAAGTCGATCAACATATAAAATCAGAAATTCAAAACTAATTTTATTTTAAAATGAATGAGAGGGAGAGAGAGAGGGGGAGAGAGAGAGACAAGAGAGAGGGAGAGGGGGAGAGGGGAGGGGAGAGAGAAAGAGAGTGAGGGTGTGTGTGTGTGTGTGTGTGTGTGTGTGTGTGTGTGTGTGTGTGTGTGTGTGTGTGTGTGTGTGTGTGTGTGTGTGTGTGTGTGTGTGTGTGTGCGCGCGCGTGTGTGTGTGTACACACATGTATGCATACACACACATACACCATGGCAGCATAGCAGTTAGCACATTGCTATTACAGTGCCAGAGTTCAATCCCCGCATCCTCTGTAAGGAATCTCTATAAGTCCTCCTTGTTCAGAGACAGGGATGTGTGGGTTTTCTCTGCATGCTCCAGTTTCCTCCCACAGTCTAAAGGTGTACCAGGTAGGTTAACTGGTAATTGTAAATTGTCCCATGTTTAGGTTAGGGTTAAATCGAGGTTGCTGGGCAACGTGTCTCGAAGGGCTAGAAGAGCCCATACCTCATTGTATCTCTAAATAAATAAATAAATAGATAGATAGAGTCCACTTATACGTAAATGGTTATGAGATTAAAAAAGCATGTAGGCAACATAAGAATTGACTGTAAAATTTTCCATAATTACTGTACATGACAAGAAGAAATTGAAACAAGTCAAAATATATAGTCAGAACAAGGGGAAATTATAATTGAGGGCAAAGAAATAACTTAATCTGGTTCTGTCTTCACAAAGGGGAAACAAGTAATCTCCCAAATAAGTTAGGGAACTGAAGGTCTAAAGACAAGAGAAACTGAAAGAAATCATTATTAAAGAAACCGTGTTGAGAAAATTAATGGGGCTAAAGGCTGATAAATCCCCAGGACCTGCTAATTTGCACTCAAATGTACTAAAATTGGACCTAGAAATAGTAGATACATTGGTCATCTTCAGAAAGTCTTTAGACTCATTCTTCATTCTGTGTAGTTCTGGTCACCGCACTAAAGGAAAAATGTGATTGTGCAGGATATAGTGCAGAGGATTTTCACCATGATATTGCCTTGTTTGGAGGGCTTTTGGAACATGATTGAATAAACTGGGCTTCTTTCCCTGGAGAGAAGGAAGCTGAAGGGTACTTAACTGAAGTATACACGAATATGAGAAGCACAGGGTAGAAAATCAAAATCTTTTCCACAAGAAGCAGTATCAAAAACAGAAGGCACAGTTTTAAGATGAGAAAACAATAGGATCTGAGAGGCAATTTTTTACTTAAATACAGTGTGCTTGATATCTGGAATGTGCTGCCAGAAGTAGTGGTGAACTTTGATACAACGGCTACATATAAGAGGCATTCAGACAGGCACTTAAATAGGAAAGCCATAGAATGTTATGGTCCTGATGTAGGCAAATAGTATAAATGTACATGAACAAAAAGATTGGCATGTAGATTGTGAGCCAATGGGCTCATTTCTGTGCTCTACAAATCTATGATTGAGGTAAGGCAAATACAAGTTAATTATTTTACAAAACAGGGAAGGGAATAGTGTAGTGGAATACAGACGTCCAATGTCAGTAGCAGGAATATTGCTGGCTCCCTTATAAAAGGTGCAATAAGAAAACAGTCATTATGATTTATAAAAGCGAAATCATCCTTAATAAATATTTTCATTTTAAAATAAAAGTAAAATAAAACATTTATTTTATTCATTGTTTGTCAGTCTGTTTGTGAAGATTTTTCATTGATTCTATTGTACTTCTCTGATCCACTGTGAATGCCTGCAAGAAAATGAATCTTAAGGTAGTATATAGCGATATATACATACTTTGACGATAAATTTTCTTTGAGCTTTATACATTGAACAAAAGTTTTTTTAAGGATGTAGCTGGTAGATTGCACAGGCATAAGGGAACATTGGATGTGGTGCAAGATGGTTGACAGACAGGAAACAAGAGTAGGGACACTCTCTTTCCAATTGACAAGTAGTGATTAGTAAGATGCTGCAAGAATCAGTACCTGCACCCAAAAATTCAGACTTATAAATAGTTTGGATAAGGAAGCTTAAAGTAACTTCTCTAACTTTGGAGATGACAAACCTGGAATTGGAGTTGGGGGGTGAGGACAAGAGTGAGACCTGTGACAAGGATGCAAAGAGATCCCAGGGTGATTTTGGCAAGCTGTGCTAGTGGCAGTTGCAGTGTAACATGTATTAATGTCAGGTTATCCAATTTAGCTCTAAGAACAGAACTGAATGGTGATGAATTTGGAAAAAGGAGGTGGAGACTAGAGCTGTGTGGCCTTGTACACTACTAACCAAAAACGTGTTCAATTGGTACTGAGGAGGCATATGCAATGTTGTCATTCATTTTGCGAGAACTAGAATATAAAAACAAGGATGTAATGCTGTGGCATTTTAAGACATTGGTTATACGAGGGGTGACTGTTAAGTTTGTGGCCTATGGTAGAAGTCAATCTTAGAAAACCTAGCACATAAGTTTTTCAACATAGACCCTTCCTACATGTGCACACTTAGTCCAGTGGTCATGGAGCACACGGATTCCTGTTTTGTAGAAGTGGTCCAGTGGGTGATTGATAAGTTCATGGCCTAACGTAGAAGGAGATGAGTTATTAACTTCAAACTTTCTGCATTATCACTCAAAGAGTTGAACTGCACATGCATGTAACAAGAGTGTTTTGGACCTCCAAGTGGTCCACAGCAGGGGTGATTGATAAGTTCGTGACCTAAGATAGAAGGAGATGAGTTATACAGCTCTTGTTACATGCACGTGCAGTTCAACTCTTTGAGTGAAAATGCAGAAAATTTTAAGTTAATAACTCATCTCCTAATTTAGGCCACAAACTTATCAATCACCCCATCCTGTGGACCACTTCTGGAGGTCCAAGACACCGACTTCTACAAAGAAGGGATCTGTATGCTCCACGACCACTGGACTAAGTGTGTAAATCTAGGAAAAATAAATGAGCTAGGTTTTCTAAAATTGACTCCTTCTACCTCAGGCCACGAATTTATCAATCACCCCTTGTACTACATCTGGGAGTATCATAAGCAGTTTTGAGCCCTTTTTCTATGAAAGGATGTACTGGTATTGGAGAGAATCCAGAGGAGGTTTACGAGAGTAACCCCAGAATTTGTAAGAGTTATGTACTTGGGCCTGTATTGCTAGAGTTTAGAATAATGGAGCGGGTGGGTGGAACCTCATACAAACCTATAAAATATTGCAAGGCCTAGATAGGATGGAGGTGGAAAAGATGCTTCCTATAGTGGGGGAGTCTGGGACCAGAGGACCCAGCTTCAGAACCGAAGAAGGGGGTTGATTAGAATAATAAATCAGCCACAAAGGACTAGCAGAGCAGACTCGATAGGCCAAATAGCCTAATTCTGCTCTTATGTCTTATAGTTTTCAGTCAAGAAAGTATATTGATCTTCTTTACAAGATTATATGAGTACTTGATGAAACCCCATATGGAATTCTCTATCATTATCTGGGGAAAAATGTTCTTGCCCTGTAAGGAGTACAACAAAGGGTATTTACTACATTGATTTTAGAGACAGAAGAATGGAAGGACTGAGATTAGGTGATTAGAGTGTTAAAAGTATAGAATAATGAGAGGGGTTCTCAGAGACCTATAAAGCTCTCCAGTGCCCAGAGTCAATTGCCAGAGACTTAGGATAGGAGTACGCCATATGGAACCAAGATCAGGAGAAATGTCCTCACCCAGTACACGGTGAACCTGTAGAACTCTCTATATGCAGGCAGTGGATATCATACTACTGAATACTCTCAAGACTGATCTATTCTCATTGTGTCAAGGGATCAATGGAACCGCAGAGAAGGCAGAAACAGGATACTGAAGTGAATGATCAGCTATGATTATGTCAAATTGTTGAAGGGTTGAATGGTCTAGACCTGCCCTTGAGTTCTGTTTCCATACTGTTACATATAGTTCAGGTTATCTTTCAGAATAACAACAGGCAAAGTTTCCAAACACTATTCCTTTCATTTCTATTCATTGAACTGCTGTACAGAATACAATATGGAACCCTAAGAGTGTTGCAATAATTGTACTCAGCAAAATGTTTGATCAAAAGGACAAAGAAGCTTAGTCAAAATAATAAGCATTTTATGTATTATCTAAATTCAATGAATTTTTCCATTTTGCTAGGGAAGATTTGGTAATTAAAGCAGGGAAATAGAACTTCAATTATTGCATATGAAAAGATCAACAAACCATTCTATTGTTCTGCATACAAATTAGCGAAAATGCAAATAGCTGTAAAGCACATAATCCAAGCTCAGTATACAAACATCAATTAATGCCAGGTATTGACATTGGTAGCAAACTTAATGGATCTATTTTATGGTACTTATGTAAAGAAAATACATTTAGACACTGATTTTTGTTGAGTCATTTGTGCAAAATCTTATTTTAAATCTTGAAAGTGATCAAAGTAAATGAACAATTTGTAGTGGGATTTGAGTACCACGACTCTATTGTCCTCTTTTCAACATTATCGCAAGTTGATTGGTACTTCAGATTGGGCAATCTCTACTGTGCCAACATGACATTCCTATTTCATAAGACAATAAAACCACAAGATATAGGAGCTAAATTAGGCTATTGGCCCATTTCCTACAATTACTCCTTAGTCATGCAAGCCAAGCTCTAGATACTATTAAAAGCATGCTGACACTCTTAAAACAAGAAAGGTGGACCTTCATGAGCCTTAAATCCTAGAGGTGATTTTTTTTAAATGAGATCCCTATAACACTGTATACCACCTTAACTATGGACTGATTCCACAACCTATAGACTCACTTTCAAGGACTCTATAGCTAATATACTCAGTATTATTTCTTTTACATTTGAACAATTTGTCTTCTTTTGCACATTGGCCGTTTGTCATTCTTTGACTGTGTGTAGTTTTTCACTGATTCTATTGTATTCATTTGTGACTGCCTGCAAGAAAATGAATCACATGTATAGTGACATATACATACTTCGATTATTTTGAATATTGTTCAAAGTAAATTTAATCAATGTTGATGCAGTAGTTTGTGGCAGGGACATTAAAATCAAATTGAAGTCTACTCCAAAAGTTTCTGTTAAACGAAAACTTTTAAAATTCTGAGGGAACCACAGAATAAATTCAATACATTCACTCTATCCCTTAATGCATTTATAACTTTCTCAAAGTGCACCAAGGTACAAGTTTATTAAACAAACTGGTGTTATGCAATGCAAAAAACAAATATGCCGAACATATAATAGTAACTAAAGAGCTGGAAGTATTTTCTATGATACAAAAGATGGCTCAAAATGAATTTTAAAACAAAAGTAACACCTTAGTACTTTGAAAAGCCACACACTAGTCGATTTGCACATCATATATAGAACTTCTGTAATTAAATTGCTGTACAATGGACTATATTTTGTCAAGAGTATTTCCCCAAGGTATCCTTAGATATCAAGTTTATTACAATCACACCAGTGCTATGAATTTTACATTAGGTTGTAAGGAATTTACAGCAAAGAAACAGTCAGTACAGAGGCAGAGCTAGTTGAACTCTTCCCTTACAGATGATTTAATCCTGACCTCCATGGGGAATTTGTAGTGTCCCTGTGACAACATAGGTATCCTCCGGGTGCTCTAGTTTACTCCCACATCCCAAAGACAAAATTGGAAACTGTGTATTGCCCTAGTGTACAGACGAACAGTACAATCTGGCAAGAATTCATGAGAGTGGAGAAATGGGATTGCTCTGTGGGTTAACATAGTTCAATGGGCCAAATAGTCTCTTTGTATATCACAAGGAAATATGAGCTAATTGGTTCAACAGGCCATGGGGTAAAACATTCTGCTCCATTCCCTCTAATGGACATCTAAATTTGGAATGCTGCAAGTCCAATTCACTGATTTGTTGGCGGACAGTTGGGAGCTATGTGGCTTTGGTTGTAGCAAGGACTAGGCCTCAGGTTGCGGTGTTGTCTGTTCATAGCTGCCCAGGAGAGAAGTGTCGGAGTCAGTGCTCTCTACCACAGGCGGTGTGACATGGTGTCCAAGCTGTAGTCGGTGCTGCTCCCAGTGTCTGCTCAGCAGAAGATAAGCTGTATTGTGCTTCCCTACAAACTGTTGTAACATTCGTGGACTTGGCTTCTTGGATTAATTTTACTGACATCTTATATGTGCTTGCTCTCTTACATATCTCTCATATCTCTTATATGTTATATGGTATGCTATATATGTCTTGTGCTGAGTGTTACTGTTGATACTGTGGCCCCTGAGTAACACTGTTTCGTTTGGCTGAATTCATGAGTATTCATGTATGGTTAAATGACAATTAAACTTGAACTTGAAATGCCCCTTAAATCCATCCATGCTATTTACTTCATTCACTCTAGGTGGCAGCAATTACATTTTCTAAATGAAGCTTAGCCTATTTAGTGCTTAACCTGCTGATGCGTTCTATTTCAGCTGCACCTCATTTATCATGTTCACTGTATCTACGCTATATTTGCTCATGTGGCAAAATTATCAAAAAATATATCATCCAAAAGCTGGAAGAACATGAACATCTAGATCTATTTGCTTTAGTATTGTGAGGATCACGACATATTAGTCATAGAGGCTCGCACACTACGAATCAGGAACTACAGTTGTCAAAGTGAGACTTTGATATGAAGATGACAGGGAAATAAGAATAGAACACCAACACTGTGTGGTAATTATAAAATCGTGCAGACAAGAACAAAATACATGGCAGATATTCTTTGTGGGTAAACTAAATATTAAAAATAATAAAATAAAACAGAAAACGGAAGAAATAGTTAACAGAACAAGCAATATCTGTGAAAAGTATTCTGCTCTTGCTCAAGAGTTTTCCTAAGCTAAGCAGATAAGTAAACTCTAGCCCTGGCATAGTTGCACAGTAGCTTGAAGGCGGTTTCATTATTCACCAACATGTTACAGTACGCAAGGAGATGAATAAAAAGACAGTATTTATCAGCATTCTCACAAAAGATAGATTCAAATATTGATTAAATTTCCTTTGATTCATATATGTGCTTCTGACTAATGGTGGTGGCATCCGTCGGTCTTGAGAGACCATGGATCTGCGCCTGGAATTTCCAGGGCATAGGCCTGGGCAGGGTTGTATGGGAGACCGGCAGCTGCCCAAGCTGCAGGCCTTCCCCTCTCCACACCACCGATGTTGTCCAAGGGAAGGGCACTAGGACCCAAGCAGCTTGGCACCGGTGACGTCGCAGAGCAATGTGTTGTTAAGTGCCTTGCTCAAGGACACAAACACGCTGCCTCAGCTGAGGCTCGAACCAGTGACCTTCAGGTTACTAATCTGATGCCTTGCCCACTAGGCCACGCGTCAACATTCTGACTAATGAATTAATAAATATATAAGCAATTATATAATGGCCAACCTGATGTCAAAGGTTAATTGCTTAACAGCGCAATAATAGGTAATCAACAACAGCTGTAAACTTCAAAGTAAGCAATGACATCGAGTAGCTAGAAATAAAGCAGCAAGCCACATCGGGGGGACATAACACGGTCAAAAACAGTGTTTACATTTCAACATGATGATTTTTCACCAGAACTGTTCTGATGTGAGCTTATCACCCTGAAATTGTTCATGTGTTTCTCTCTCCAGAGGTGTTATCTGACCTGGATTTTCTATTTTATTTCAAATATCTGAACTATTTTGAACTTGAATAAGATAACAGAAATTAATTAGCAGGTTTCTTCAAAGGCTAACTTTGCAATTGCTATTTAATGCACAACTAACGTACTACACAAAATAAATATACTACTTTGTTATTTAAGTAAATTTATTTACTTTATTCTTTCCTTCCTCATATTCTCTTGTCTACTAAGGAAGTAAAAATTTCCATGGAGTAAAAGCTTTGTCCATGACTAAATAGGGTTGCTTAGCAACGTGTATAATATTCTCTAGATTTATACCTTCAACATTGCAATCATTGCAAAGGTTATTAACTATACATGCTAAACATCTTACTAACCCTAGCTACATAATAGATTATTTGAAAACTGATGCTCACTTTTGTTAGTATTTTATTTCTACTTTTATACTCGTTAAAAGGACAAACCTAATTTCAAACACACATTTGTACATTGTATGCTGTTAAACACGTTATCAATGTTTTAACAATGAATTATATAGTATCAAAGGCATAGGCTGTTACATTATTCAAAACACACCTCCAAGTCCATTAGACTGCAATAATTCCATAACGGTTACCAGATGATGCAACATGCAAATGGATTCACTGGAAAACAAATTACCCAGGAGTCTCCACCCCACAACTCCCAACTTCCCATGTTGAAGTTCCGCGCTCCAGCCACTTTGCCTGGGAAAGTGTTTGACCGCTACACCGTGAGCAGAAAAAAAGACTTAAAGTATATCGCTTGCAGGAAATGAAGGAGTGTTAGAGTACAATATTTCTAGATCTATTTGGACCACATTCTTTTAAGATCACTCCATCAAATAAACATCGTTACTTAACCCCAAAAAAATTTAACAATCTGTCAACTATGTTTTCTTACTTACTGAGAAAGTAACAATTTTTTTTTACAAAGCTTAAAATTACTGCTTCATTTAGCAACATTTGGATGGAATATTAATTTACATAAGTTCAATTTTGGAAGCATCTCCATGTCATGACTTATGCACATCAACAACATACCTTGCTCGTAGAGGCCTTGTATGTCGTTTTCAGTTTTTGAGATAACTGGCTGGTGCTGTGACTGGCTACATAAATACAAACAGAACTTTGGTCAATCAGTGAATAGCATATGTAAGTGAGATAATGAATGCTAAATATTTATTAACAGGATATGTTCATTTCTACTCCATCCTCTGTGGCTTCCAACTTTTACTCTTTCAACTGAAAACACAGAGATTCTGCAGATGATATGAATCTTAAGCAACATGCTAACTTGTAGACCTTCTCATCCCTTCTTTATTCTGGCTTCTGCTTTCTTCTTTTCCAGCAATGATGAAGGGACTTGGCCTAAAACATTAACTGTTCCCCTCCATAAGTGCTGCCTGACATGCTGAGTACCTCCAGCATTTTGAGTGTGCTCATCTTTTAAATGTACGAGTCAGTTAATCTCCTCAGCAATTCACTTAATCATTTATGAGATAGCTTTCAGCCATACTGGCTATAGTTTCCAGCCTAACAAAGCCTCTTGCTCTACATTTAAAAGCCTGTGCAGACTTCATCAATAAAACCACATATTAAATGTTTCTTTTAATGCCAGTCACACAAGATGCTAGCTTATCTCCTTACTCATGATTGTTAAGTTTGAATTTAAAATGGTGATATAAAAGGTTAACTCTATAGCTGCTGTAAGAACACAAAAGTAAAGTCATTGGAAATAACTGATGATAAATATCATGCACCTTGCCACCTAATTTAGGTCAAAATAAGGCATTTATATAAAATAAAACTCAAATTAGTTATAATGTTTTAGACAAGGTGGAAAGAGTTATTAACCATTCATTGTCATTTGAATTCAATCTCCAAAAAAATTCAATTTTAAAATATAACACGTACTTATTTCTGCTGATGATGCGCATAAGTCAAGGTCCCAATCAGAAATTCCAGTGAAAACACCATTTAGTTTCATTGACATCTCAGCACAAGATGGCGCTATTTAGTTATCATGCTGTGGTAGTGAGGCACCATCTTCCTTAATATTTTCCTTTCTCCTTGCATACATCATACTCAACTTAAATATAGTAAATTTTAAGAGTTGTGTAATAACATTCTTTAATATTTATTTTTACATATTAACCTACTAGTCATACATTACAGTTGGCCCTCCTTATCCACAGGAGGTTCCCGCGGATTCCAAAAAACTCGCATGTTCAAGTCCCTTATATAAAACGGCGTAGTATTTGCATATAACCTACGCACATCCTCACATATACTTTAAATCATCTCTAGATTACTTATAGTATCTAATACAATGTAAATAGTTGTTATACTGTATTGTCTAGGGAATAATGACAAGAAAAAAAAGTCTGCACATGTTCAGTACAGACGCAATCACCGTAGCTCTTCTGGGAACGCTGATGCTGTCTCAGCATCAGCCAAACCCGATTCTTCCGTGATCTTTAAGTTCTTGAGGCTGTAGCGCTTTACATAGCTAGCCAGCCATCCCTTACTAGCCTTAAACTCCTTCCTCTCGCTCACAACGCAAGTAGTGAATGAATGAGAACAATGCTCAACTTCTGGGTTTTCCTGATCCGTGGCTGGTTGAATCCACGCATGTAGAACCCGCAGATAAGGAGGGCCAACTGTATTCCTTTTCTTGATTTAATTTTAGAAACTGAATTTACATTAGAATTTTCATTAGAATGTCTTATTTTAAAAGAAATTTTTTCCTCTCCAACCTCTCACCACTGCCTTTAATTTAACGAATTGAGTTTCTAAGTTTCCAATTTATTTTTTATGGAAGGGCTGCTCAAAATATTTGCAACATTATGGCTGCAGAACGCCAATATATCCAAGTATATAAAAAAAAATTCCATGAACCTTTTGCCTTCAACTGTCCTTTGCTCAGATCTCCCCCATCCACTGTCTGGCCTTCAGCAGTTAAACGATCATTCAAGGTTTCAATTTCTCTTCGCACTGCAGGACAAGAAAGAAAAAAAACATTCAGCACCCCAATTAGATTTGCCAAGGACACTGTGAATGAAGCCTAATTGAGTAGACTAATAATCTACAGAAAATTTATGGCCCACTTATTCTATATAAAATGACACAAGTTATTAAGAAAATAAAATTGTTATGTACTCTGCTAGAAATTGCTACAACATGTGAGTGGATGTTTTTCATACAAGTTACAGAACCAAGGTTAGTTAGAACACAGAATACTGCAGAGGAATAGGTCAATCAGCCAATCACGTATCTGCTGATCACGATGCCAATCTAAATTGACTCCAGTTGCCGGCACATGTCTGCATTCCTCTATTCCCTAGTTGTTCATATGTTTATCTTAAAACACTTATTGCACACCCCACGGCAGTGTGTTCCAGGCACCTATTAAACTTGCCTCAAAAATCTCTTTCAAGCTTCCCCCACCCTCACCCTAAACCTATTCCCTCTTATATTTGGCACTTACGTCCAGGAAAATGACTGTCTACCCTATCCATGCACCACTCAGTTTTAAATACTTCTTTCAGATCACTACTGCTAGCCTTAGACCTAAGTTGTTCTACCTCTCCTTACAGAATCAAATTTATTATCACCAGCATATGTCATGAAATTGTGTTTAAAGGACAAACATCCAATTTGTACAAAAAGAATAAATAGTGCAAACTATAAAAAAAGTAAACAAATAATACACAGAACATACACCACAGAGTCCCCGAAGATGAGTCCACAGCTATGGAGCCAGTTTAGTGCTGAGGTGAGGGAAACCTGACAGCTGCGAGGTAACTGCTCTTCCTGAACCTGGTAGCATGGACATAGAAGTCTTGCACCACCTGCTAAAGGTAGCAGCCAGCGATAGAGAGACGGCTCAAAGCCAAGCAAGTGGGAGGATCTTGGCTGACATGGAAAAGTGAGCTGAACACTGATTGAACCTCCACGCTCGGCCTGAATGCCTTAATCTTTTTAATCTGGCTCGGCACTTAAAATTGGTTAAACGTCGGTTCCTGTTTCTCCTCTTTGATGGCAGGAATGTGAAGAGGGCATGTCCCAGATGGTAAGGGTCTACAATGATGGATATCACCTTCCTGAAGCATCACCTCTTAAAGAAGCCCTTGATGGCAGACAGGATTGGGTCCATGACTGTTGATGCAACCATCTGCAGCCTGTTGGGATCCAGTGCCTTAGAGCTTCCATACTAGGCTGTAATCCAACTAGTCAGAGTGTTCTCAGAATCTACAGAGATTTGCAAGGCTCTTTGGTGACATACCAAATCTGCTCAAACTGCTAATGAAACAGATCCGCTGGCATGCCTACTTAGTGACTACATCAATGTGTTGGACCCAGGATTGATTTGAACCTATATTACAGCAACTAAAATTGCAGACAATGCTCCAAATCTGACCTAAACATGCAACTTTTTTTACTCAGTGCCCTGACTGACGAAGGCAAGCATGTCTTATGCTTTCTTTACCACACTATCCATTTGTGTTGCTACCTTTCGGGAGGTATGGACTTGCATCCCTAAATCCCTCTAGACATCCATGCTCTTTAAGGTCTTATGAAAATAGAATTGGAACATGGGCTTAGGGCTATCAGTTGTCCCAAGAATAAAATCCAACATGTCTTGGGTGCTCAACAGTACTTACAGCAGGTAGTTGCTTCCACTATCATACCTCTGAAAAAGATGAAATCAACACCATTTTGATTACAAATACAGAAACTGTTTCGTGAAGGTAGAAAATGTAATCCAGGAACTAAAGATGGTGCCAGAGGTTTTTGAGGATCTGGCAGACCTCTTCCTGTTCTTCCACAAAACAGTTTAATTCCCTCTCATCTCATTTTTTATTTTCAAGGTGGCTGGGATCCTTTTTTTAAAATTGTGAAGCTATTGAAATCAATTCCATAGTGCTGAGTTATTATAGCGATACAAATTGAATTAAAGTTCATCCATCGCAAAAGGACAGCAGCTTGAAGATGGTATTTCTCATATCCCATATAACAAAAGTCTAGAATACCTTTTGACAGGACACATCAGATACTCACATTCAATATTTTCAATGTACAAATTTTCAAATTCTCGTTCAATCTGTCCGAATAGTTCCAGCAATGTTTGCCGAATTGTTGGTGGCAATTTTGAGTCCTAGAGAGAAAGTAAAATTAAAAGTCACCAATAGAAAACACATCTTTCCCAAAGTGTTGCTATAGGATTACCACTGTATTCAGAAAACGAATGGTTTGTTTGAGTTTCTGAACCAAAGATAAACCTTATTTTTCTCTGCACATGGACTAAGTTCTGCAGCCATGAAGTAGTATTTTAAATACTGTACTATAAAGCTTGTGTTTCTAAATGAAATTATTGCAGTAGGTTCTATCCAAAAGCAATACAATGTATTTAACCATTTGTTTCTGCAAGTATTCACTTGATAAAAATGCCTAAATGCTTCCAAGACTAGTATTCATTCAGTCAAATTTCGATATGCATTCCATCTCACTTCTCTAGTGCACACCTGGCATCTATTTAAAATCAGTTTTAAAAAGTTCAAATGGAAGTTCACTGAAAATACACTCAGTGGCCTCTTCATTAGGAGCACCTACTCGTTGATGCAAATATCTATTCAGCCAATCACGTGGCTGCCACTCAATTCATAAAGCAAGCAGGCATGGTAATGAGGTTCAGTTGTTGTTCAGACCAAACATCAGAATAGGGAAGAAATGTGATCCAAGTGACTTTGATCATGGAATGATTGTTGGTGTCAAAAAAGGTGGTTTGAGTATCTCAGAAATTGCTCATCTCCTGAGAGTTTCATGTCTCTAAAGTTTATAGAGAATGGTGCAAAGGAACAAAGAAAATTTGGTGAGTGGCAGTTCTATGGGCAAAAACGCCTTGATAATGAGAGAAGTCAGAGGAGGAAGGTCAGACTGGCTCAAGCTAACAGGAAGGCAACAAAAACCACACCTTATAACAGTGGTGAGCAGAAGAGCTTATCTGATTGCACAACATGTCAAACCTTGAATCAGAAGGGTCACAGCAGCAGAACACACCAGGGTCTGTTACTGTACCTAATGAAGAGGCCACTGAGTGTATAGTATTTCAATTAATTATGGTAAATCGACAGCTCAGCTAGTAGCTGATGTTTTAGCCAATGAAATACACAATTTGCTTGATGCCACCAGTCGAGTACCCCTTCCTAACTAAATACTATGTGAGTTGCCTGTTTGAAAACATAACTGAGAAAAAAAATATTTTCATCACTGAGCAAAAATATAAGACCAAGACTAAACACATGGATGAGCACTGAAGAGAGGTGCATAAGTTCAACAACATTCCCACCACCCTCTGCCATCTCACCCTAACAATGGACTTTTTACTCTCCTCATATTCGGTAGGCACTACAGGAGCCTCCGCTCCCACACCAGCAGGCTGAGGAAGAGCTTCTTCCCTGAAGCTGTGATCCTGCTGAACCACACATCACAGCGCTAAACAATACTGCAGCCATATTTTACTGTCTTAGTACTTCTATGTTTGTATGCTGTAGCACTTACTTTTTATTCGCAATTATTTTGTAAATAACACTATTCTTTGCATTTCTGGTTAGATGCTAATTGCATTGTATCTGTACTCGGCACAATGACAACTAAGTTGAATCTAATCTAATCCAATAACTAAACAAAATTTCCAAGAGAGGTTTTGCAAAAGGGGAGGCAGATTTGGTATCAAGCTCCCTTCTGTATTGAAAATCAAAACTTCACTTAATGATGCAGAAGTAACAGTCCCAAGCAAAGTACTATCAACTAGCTGAGAGTGATAAAAGCCTGAATATTTAGCCCATTGTAAACCTAAATACCCAACTTAAGGCAAATGAAATACTATCAACACTTCTGCTACAAGTGAATATGGATGATAAAATTTAATTAATCCTCCATTGTCTGTGGTCAAAATACGTGATTTGCATCGGCAGTTATTTTCTTTAATTAACTTTGTAAAAATTGAAGCTATCCACCAACGCAAAGTTCTTGATCTTGGTTTCATCATATTCATCACTCACTATCTTGTGCACAGAGATCACCTGTTACCATTTCCATTAAAAACTCTTATTTCCACCCTGTCTTCACCCATAGCTTGATCATCTCCATACCCATGCCAGTCTTCTATTCTCTTCAGCTCTCCCAATATTCTAACTGCCCATATTTCCAAACATCAATCAGTCATCTCTCAATCTCTTGCATTGGCTCTCAGCCCTCTAGCCTGTCAAAATTTAAAATTCGGACTCTTTTTCTTTTAAGAGCCCATCCAAAATAATTTCTGCCAGTGCAACCTTTACACCACCCCCTACTGCCTGCCTTTGGTTCCTTGGACTGCACATTGTTTCTTTCTTCATCACCTCAACAACTGACAACATCTACAAGCAATGCAGCCATTAGAAAGCTGCCTCTATCATCAAGGATCCCCACCATCCAGTCCACTCTCTCTTCCCTTATTTACTTATTTATTAATTGTTTGTGGGGGGTTTTTGTATCTGTACAGTTTCTCTGTTTCTGCACATTGGCTGCTTGTTCAGTTTTTGTGTGTAGTTTCCTACTGATTCTATTTTATTTCATTGGTTCTATTGTGAATGTCTGCAAGAAAATGAATTGCAGGGTATTATATGGTGACATACACACATTTTGATAATAAATTTACTTTGTATATACACTGCATTTTAAACCCGCTCTTTTAAGTTACTGCTTCCGATATGCCCTCCTTTTGCCCTTAAAGCATTTTAGGGATTGTTCAATTGCAAGTTGATATTGAAATTATTCCATCAAGTTGTGAGCAAGACGTATTCTAGAATTCAGGCTACGTCCACACTGGACCGGATAATTTTGAAAAAGCCGGTTTTGCGTAAAAACAATAGGCGTCCGCACTTTGTGTTTTTAAAAATATCTCTATCCACATTGAAACGGAGATTTTAGCAAATCTCCTCCTGCGCATGTGCAGGACACATCTGCTGAAAACAAGCGACACGTTTGATGCTGAATCTCACCGTAAAAGTGCACATTTATGTAGCTACAGACTAGAAAAACTTAAAATGACGGACAGCTGTTGGCTTTCACGCAGGAGAATTTAAAAGTAAAAAAAAACAAATACTGGAGTGTATGGAGGCAACTGACAGAGTTCACGGACAGATTGACCCGGCTGACGATGAACGTTGAAAAACTGACTAACTCTGTTGCATTAATAAAGCACCTTGTTAAATGTATAAAACATGTCTGCATCAGTGTTATCTTGTATTTCCATACAATGTTACATAAGGCTGTTACAAATCTATTGTCAGAGAAGTACTTGCATAAACAGGTAAACCACCTTCCTATGAGCAAGGACAGAAAACAGGGCAAAGTGAGTATACTTATTTATTCAGTAAGTTACGGGTCAAAGTATTTGGTGAGTACATTTCTAACTCTTCCGGCGTCAGTCTCGTTGCAGTCTGTTTTGAAATTGTTAGGTTGCGTTCAAGAAAACAATGAATAGTGTGCTGCCTTCTGACAGCATTTTTACCCCATCCACACTGATCCAGCCAATCTGGTGTTTTTAAAAATACCCACTTTGGAGAGCGTTTCTGAAAAGCTCCGGTTTCGGGGGACGAAAACGCCATTTTAGTGTGGACAAAGGGTAAAGACAAAGGGTAAAAACAAAAAGAAGAAGCTTCGGTTACAGATTTATCCGGTGTAGTATGGATGCAGCCTCAGTTAATTGAATTACCATGAATATTAATTATAACATACATATAGGGAAAATAAATTTGCCAGTGGTTGGCAATTCCAAAAACTTAAATGATTTGATGGTGTTTTCATGCTGCCAGGAAATTATGGGAGTTTGCAAAATGGCAAACCTGGTTTCTACTTCTTTTTCAGAAGTGGCTGAAAAAATTTAAAAGTATGGCACCTTCAAAATGCAGATTTGCTTCATTATATGACTTGAAGTCTCATCATTTAAATGTATAAAGTGAATGTTTTTGCTGATAAAATTAATGCTGTACAATTGCAAGACTGCTTGCCCATCCAGCCATATCCAAGTTGCCAAATTAGTTGTAAATTCTGAAAATATAACACGTAAGGATTCATGGGAAGGAATTGAAAATTGAAGCAACTGTCAAGTGCACTATAAATTCACTATGACCAGCACATCAGATCAAGAATCCTACAGTGGCACTTCAGGCCAACACATGCAAAAGGGACTTTACCAAAAGAGCTAACAGTACAATATTCTGTTTTCAATAGACAAGAGATGCTGTAGGTGCTAGAAATCTAGAGCAGTACACACAAGGAGCTCAGCAGGTCAGGCAGCATCTATGGACAGGAACAAACAGTCGATGTTTGGGGTGAGACCCTGCATCAGAACTGGAAAGTAAAGAGGAAGGAATTTTGTTTTCACCATTATTGCTAACAATTTGAAGCAAACTGAAGGTCACTCAATGTATTTAGCAATAGTTTTGACATATTTCATAAAGCTTCATTAATCTCTTTGAATCGCAGTAGCACAGTGGTTAGCACAACATTTTACAGTACCAGCAACCCCGGTACAATTTCCGTCATTGCCTGTAAAGAGTACGTACACGTTCTCCCTGTGAGTTGTCTTCGAGATTCCTCTGGGTGCTCCGGGTTTCTTCCTACAGTACGAAGATGTACTGGGTTGGAGGGTTAATTGGTCATTGTAAATTGCCTGTGATGAGACTAGCATTAAATCGGAGAGGGCAGTGCTGCTTGAAGGACCGGAAAGGCCTATTCTACGCTGTATTTCAATCAATAAAAGTTCTTGTATAGGTCTAATTATCTTCACTTCATATCAAACTAAATATATTTCTGTATGACTCAAAGTTTAAAAAATGTGATGCCATTTATATATGATGCACAAACAAGCTCATTATTGATGGATATCAGGCTCAAAGTCAACCCAGCGATCACTCACATACAAAGAAACCTTTGAATCTGCAAACCACCTTCAAACATAGCAGCTTGCATTTCATGTTTACCAGCGTTTGGTTTTAGCGATCTTACATGGGGGCATCTCATTTTAAAAATAGGACAAAATACTGCGCCACCCATAACACTCCCAATTATTGCAAAGCAGTAAATTTTCCAATTTACCACAAGAATTCAATGGAAAAACAAATGAATAAAAGTTGAAAGGAAGCAGATAACTGATTATGCTGTTTAAGAAAGGCTACTTGCCTTGATACCTGATTCAACTATAGCAAACCACAGCTTAGTGATGAGCATATTGCAAAGGTGTTCATTTGTGAATTGGTCTGAATTCTTTAGATGAGTAAAAGTTTCTGTGAAGCTCATTAGTCCACAATGTAATGCAATATTAGAAAGCAATGTTTTAGTTGGAATAGTCATACACACATTTATATCTGGCAATGTTCTTCTGGTTCAATGTAATTAAACAAAAACAACAGCTTAAACTAACTAGTATTAAAATTCAGTACCAGCATTCATGATTATTTTAATCTAAGAGGTGATTATAAACCATATGGCTACTTTGTGCTGCAGACAAAATAAAAACAAAGTGCTGAAAACATAAGACCATAAAACCACAAGACACAGGAGCAGAATTAGGCCAATTGAGTCTGCTCTGCTATTTCATCATTGTTGATATAATTTTCCTCTCAACTCCTATCTCCTGCCTTCTCTCAGTATCACTTCATTCCCTGACCAATCAAGAATCTATCAACCTCTGCCTTAAGTATACAAAAAGACTTGGCCTCCACAGCTCTCAATGGCAAAGAATTCCACAGATTCACCACTCTCTAGGGAAAGAAAATCTTCCTCACCTCAGTTCTAAAATGATGCCCCGCTATTCTGAGGCTGTGTCCTCTGGTCTTACACTCTCCCACCATAGGAAACATCCTCTCTACATCCACTCTGTCAAGGCCTTTCACCATTCGACACATTCGTAGATGAGGTCACCCCTCATTCTACTGAATTTCAGTGTCAGAGCCATCAAATGCTCTTTGATCCATTCAATCCCAGAAACATTTCTGCGAACCTCCTTTGAACCCTCTCCATTCTTTCTAAGATAAAGGCCCCAAAACTGCTCACAATACTCCAAGTGAGGCTTCATAAACTTTCAACACTCCATCCTTGCTTTTATATTCTAATCCACTTGAAATGGGTGCGAACTTTGCATCTGCCTTCCTCACTACAGACTCAACCTGCAAATTAACCTTCAGGGAATCCTGCACAAGGACTTTCAAGTCCCTTTGCACCCCAGTTTTTTTGTATTTTCTCTCCATTTAGAAAATAGTTAACCCTTACACTTCTACCAAAATGCATGAGCATACACTTCCCAATACTTTATTCCATCTGCCATTTCTTTAAATATTCTTCTAATCTACGTCCTTCTGTAGCCTCTCTATTTCCTCAAAACTACCTGCCCCTTCACCTATCTGCATATCATTTTTGCAAAAAGCCATCAATTCTGTCATCCAAATCCTTGACATTTAAAGTAAAAAGAATCAGTGCCAACATTGACCCCAATGAACATCACTAGCTACAGGCAGCCAGCCAGAAAAGGCTCCCTTTATTCCCACTCTTTGTGTCTTGCCAATCAGCCACCATTTTACCCATACTAGAAACATCCGTAATACCATGGGCTCATAGCTTGTTAAGCAGTCAAGCTGCAAGAGGCAAGGGAAGAGATTTCTGTGGCTCTGGCTAACATTTTAAATTTTTACTGTACGCTAGTAAGGTGACTGGAAGAGAGTAAATGTCAATATAAATTTATTATCAAAGAACATAACTGTCACCATATACTACCTTGAGATTCATTTTTGCAGGCAGTTACAGGAAAATAAAGAAATACAATAGATTTTATGAAAACCATACATGAACAAAGACTGACAAACAACCAATTTATAAGAGACCAATAGTACAAATAAAAAAATATACAGGTTGGGTATCCTTATCCAAAATTTTTGGAACAAGAAGTGTTTCAGATTTTTGAATATACAGTGAATAGCTTAGAATTGCTATCATTTCCAACTCTGAATTAATGTGCCACCAGTCAGCAGTCTTTGGCTTACACTTGTTCATTATACATCTGAAGAGATACAACCATTCAGAGGATTAGAATTTCACCAGGATGATCTTGGCAATCCCATCAATGAACTTGATACCATACAAAAAGTGCTGAATATGGTCCAGTCCATCACAGGTAATGTCCTACCCACCACTGAGAACATCTACATGGGATCGTTGTTGCAGGAAAGCAGTATCTATCATCAGGGACCCACAGCACCTAGAACATTCTTCCTTCTCACTGCTGACAACAGGAAGAAGGTGCAGGAGCCTCAGGACCCATACCAGCAGGTTCAGAAACAGTTATGACCTCTCAACCATCAGGCTCTTGAGCCAATGGGGATGGCTTCACTCAACTTAATTTGTCCCATCACCAAACTGTTACCACAACCAATGGACTCATTTCCAAGGACTCTTCATCACATGTTCTAAATATTTATTGCCAATTTATTTATTGTTATTTTTTCTGTATTTGCAATTTGTTGCCTTTTGCACACTGCCTATTGGGTGCAGTCTGTCATTGATTTTATTATGGTTATTGGATTTATTGGCCGCAAGAAAACAAATCTCAGGGTGGAGTATGGTAACATATATGAACTTTGATAATAAATTTACACTTTGAACTTTGAATTTCTCTGCTGCTTCATAATAAGTGGACTCATTATCACCACAAATATTTTAAAATTTAATGTGATACCTTTTCTTAAATTTCTGCAAATAGTTTGCTGAATATTCACAGTGACCTTCAATTTTCAGTTTGTTGTGATAGATCTTGGCTTGTTTCACAATCAGCATTTGCTCATTCCAACACTGGCATGATCTTCATTTCTAGCTGTGTACAGTATTTTTCATTATGTTCATTATATATGTGTGGTCAGTTCTCAGGACCATCTGCAGTGTGCAGAGACCTACACCTCGCCTAGGAACTTTCCCTACACCTTGAGGAATTTTTAATTTGCAACATCATAAAAATTTTGGAATTTGGAAGTTTTCAGCATCAAAAACAATTTTGGTTTCAGGGGCTTTTGGGTTTTGGAATTTCGCATAAGGACTGCTCAATCTGTACTAAGAGCGAGTTGCATAGTTTTTGAAAATGAGGTTGTGGAATCAGTTCAGAGTTGAGGTGAGTAAAGTTACCCATGCTGGTTCAGGAGCCTGAACGTTGTAGGGTAATAACTCTTCATGAAACTGGTAGTGAGAGACCTAAGGCTCCTACACCTTCTGCCCAATAGTAAAGGTGAGAAGAGGGCATGGTCCAGATGGTGGGGGTCCTTAATGATGGATGCTGCTTTCTTATAGCAGTGCTCCTTATACATGTGCTTAATGGTGAAGAAGCCCTCTTTTCAAGAAAGGCAGAGGAGTAAGCCTAGTAAATTTTGACGTACTTGCCTAAATTCAGTGGGAGAAAAGATACTGGAAAATAAAACTGAGAGACGGGGTTAATGATTATTTGGAAAGACCAGGACAAATCAGAGACCCAACATGGTTTTGTCAAGGGCAAATGCTATCTTGCCAATTCACTTCAATTCTGTGAAGAGTTATTATCAATGAGGGCAGGGCAGCAGATGTTATTTACATGAACCTTGGTAAAGCACTTGACAAAGTCCCAAATGGAGGACTGGTTCAAAAGGGCCATATTATTCAGGGTAATTTAGCAAAATGGAGCTTAGCCATAGA
This sequence comes from Hypanus sabinus, assembly GCF_030144855.1. Lineage (NCBI taxonomy): Eukaryota > Metazoa > Chordata > Chondrichthyes > Myliobatiformes > Dasyatidae > Hypanus > Hypanus sabinus. The sequence goes on along the minus strand of NC_082711.1, from coordinate 31,638,800 downwards.
GGATAGAGGGTGATGGCAGAAGGTTACTTTTGTAATGGGGTGCCTGTGACTAGAACTGTTGCAACATTGTTTATAACATGGCTGGCTTGAATGTAGATGTGAAAGGTAAGATGAACAAGTGTACATATTGTGGATAGTCTTAAGCTGCAGAACATAGTAAAAACGAGACAATGTTTTTCAGGACCATGGTGTTACATGATGAAGTACAAAAACTAGACTGAACTACGTAAAAAAAAACACAGAAAAATCTACACTAGGCTACAGACCTACCCAGGACTGCATAAAGTACACAAAACAGTGCAGGCATTACAATAAATAATAAACAAGACAATACAGCAGTAAGGTGTCAGTCCAGGCTCTGGGTATTGAGGAGTCTGATAGCTTGGGGGAAGAAACCGTTATATAGTCTGGTCGTGAGAGCCCGAATGCCTTTTCCCAGGTGGCAGGAAGGAGAAGAGTTTGTATGAGGGGTGCGTGGGGTCCTTCATAATGCTGTTTGCTTTGCAGATGCAGCGTGTAGTGTAAATGTCCGTAATGGCGGGAAGAGAGACCCCGATGATCTTCTCAGCTGACCTCATTATCCGCTGCAGGTTCTTGCGATCCAAGATGGTGTAATTTCCAAACCAGACAGTGATGCAGCTGCTCAGGATGCTCTCAATACAACCCTTGTAGAATGTAATGAGGATGGGGGGTGGGAGATGGACTTTTCTCAGCCTTCACAGAAAGTAGAAACACTGCTGGGCTTTCTTTGCTGGTGTTGAGGGACCAGGTGAGATTCTCTGCCAGGTGAACACCAAGAAATTTGATGCTCTTGACGATCTCTACTGAGGAGCCGTCGATGTTCAGCGGGGAGTGGTCGCTCCGTGCCCTCCTGAAGTCAACAACTATCTCTTTTGTTCACATTCAGAGACAGGTTGTTGGCTCTGCACCAGTCCGTTAGCCGCTGCACCCCCTCTCTGTAATCTGACTCGTCGTTCTTGCTGATGAGACCCACCACGGCTGTGTCATCAGTGAACTTGATGCTGTAGTTTGAGCTGTGTGTTGCAGCACAGTCATGGGTCAGCAGTGTGAACAGCAGTGGACTGAGCACGCAGCCCTGGCAGACCCCCGTGCTCAGTGTGATGCTGCTGGAGATGCTGCCCCCAGTCAGGAAGTCTAAAATCCAGTTACAGAGGGATGTGTTCAGGCCCAGTAGGCTCAGCTTAACATCTTAACATCTCCAGTCCAGTATTCACCACCCCTCTTCCGAAATTTGTCTGAAGTTACATTTTTATCTCTGTCTAAACTTTTTTCTTTTTATTTCAGATACTTTAATAACCTCCCCTATCCTCTCCTTCCCTTTTACTTTATAGCCATGCTTTTCCAATCTGTTGAAACTACCCTCCTACTACTTAGTTTAAATCCTTTTTGACAACTCTAGTTACACGATTCGCTAGGACCATGGTGGAGCCTGTTCCATTAGAGCAACTCTGTTCTTCACACACACTGATGCCAACGTCCCACAACTTCAAACCCAACTCTCCCATAACAATCTTTAAACCATGCACAGGTGGCCCCCGTTTTTCGAACGTTTGCTTTACAACAGCTCGCTGTTACGAAAGACATACATTAGTATCTGCTTTCATTAACCAAAGAGGATTTTTGCATTTATGAAAAAAAGACGCCCGCTTTATACGTGTGTTTACCCCGAGAAAGAGTACAATGACCACGAAGCCTTGTGCGGGCAGTTGTTTGCGCATGTGTGTGCATGCATATGCATGTACGAGCATACGCGTGGACGTACGTATGTGTGTACGTGCGTAGGCGTGTACATGACGATTTTTTTTCTCCAAATCGATTTTGGCTTGCTGTCTTCCTGAGTTTGATAAGTGAAACTACACCGTACATACAATATTTCTACTTTATAAAGGGTGTATATTTATCATATCATACCTGCTTTTACTATCTGTTTGTGTTATTTTAGGTTTTATGTCTTATTTGGTTTGATTTGGTAGGTTATTTTTTTGGGTCTGGGAATGCTCAAAAAATTTTCCCATATAAATTAATGGTAATTGCTTCTTCGCTTTACACCATTTCGGCTTACTAACAGTTTCATAAGAACACTCTACCTTTGAATAGCAGAGGAAACCTGCACTTAACTCTCCAATCTTATTGACCCTATGCCAGTTTGCACATGTCTCAGATAGCCAGGTATAATTATCCAGAGATTATTATATTTTTTTTTAGTCCATAGTTTTTCATATTCCCTCAGCAGAACCTCTTTCCTCATTTTACCCACATGGAACAGGAGAACTATATCTTTCTTCTTCCACTTCCATTTCCTCTACAGGTCAGATGAGATATCCTAAACCCAGACATTAGGTAGACAGCACAATCCTTTGGACTCTCAATCATTAGGATAGATATGATTATTTCCATGATTATACTATCGCCAATTACAACTACATTTCTCTTCTCTCTCCCCTCTCGAATAGCCCCTGAATCTCAGTGCCAAAGCCAAGTTGCTCATGCTTCTTACAGACAACATTCTCGTCTGCATAGGGAGTATGAATCTAAGACCTGATGGACAAACAACCTGTACTTGCTGCAGATGTGGTCACCAGGAACCACAATGGAGTTCACCAGCTCCCCGATCATGGATCTGCAAACCATCACCTGATCTTGCATCCTTACTTAGTTAATTATTAGAATTTAGTATCTTTTTATTTAATTACCACAATGCTAGTAATCAACGCCAGCAGTCACTCAACAGATCATTCCAATTAACAATTTACTGAATTTTATTACAAAATTGAGTATTTAGTGAAACAGGTACTTTGAAGCAAAAGGCAAACATGAGGAAATCTGCAGATGCTGGAAATTCAAGCAACACACACAAAATGCTGATGGAACGCAGCAGGTCAGGCAGCATCTAAGACTGAATACAGATAAGGCTCCATCATAATACACATTGCTTGGTGTGAGATATCAAATTACAATGGATCTAATGAATGAACGTGTTAACATTTTACTCAGATTTCATTTCTCTCTAACCTATAATAAAAAATGGATGATGTGCCAGTACATGGGCATTCACTCTTATCGTAGTTTTACAAGAGGCTATTTCTGTTTTATTGCCAACATGAATCACTTTGGACAAGTACAATTAATTTTTCTTCAGAAACAAATCATTACTGTTTTACCCTTTTAAATTGAATAAAATTTATCTAAACTACTTTTACAATACAGCTATTTATTATTTTAATGAATCAAATTGTCTCTGGAGAATATGGTTAGCAAAGACACCTTCATCAGACTCTTATTTATCGACTACAGCTCCACCTACAGTTCCAAACAAACTCATCTCCAAATTCCTTGACCTCCTTCTTGAAGTTCACAAGAAAGTTTGCAGGAATGAAAGTGTAACCATATGAGGACCTATTGATGGCTATAGGCCTGTACTCACTGGAATTCAGAAGAATGACGGGGGATCTCATTGAAACCTATCAAATGTTAAAAGACCTCAATCTGACAGCAATCTGAAGCACTCTGACAGGCTGCATCACTGTCTGGTATGGAGGGGTTACTGCAAAGGACCGAAAGAAGCTGGAGAAGGCTGTAAATCTAGTCAGCTTCATCTTGGGCACTAGCTTACAAAGTACCCAAGACATCTTTAGGGAGTGGTGTCTCAGAAAGGCAATGTCCATTATTTGGACATTGGCACTGCCCTCCAGCATCTAGGGCATGCTCTTTTCTCACTGTTACCATGGGGTAGGAGATACAGAAGCCTGAAGGCACACACTCAGCTATTCAGGAACAGCTTCTTCCCCTCTGCCATCTGATTCCTGAATGGACTTTGAAGCTTTGGACACTACCTCACTTTTTTTAATATACAGTATTTTTGTTTTTGCACATTTTTTATTAATCTATTCAATATATGTAATTGATTTACTTGTTTATTTATTATTGTTTTATTTTTTTTTCTCTCTGTTAGATTATGTATTGCTTTGAACTGCTGCTGCTAAGTTAACAAATTTCACGTCACATGCAAGTGATAATAAACCTGATTCTGATTCTGAGTGGATGTGGAGAGGATATTTCCTATGGTGGGGGAGTCTAGAACCAGAGAGCATAGCTTCAGAATAGAGGGTGGGGAATTTGGAATTCTTTAGCCAGAGAATAGTGAATCTGTGGAATTTGTTGTCACAGGTGGTTGTGGAGGCCAAATCATTGAGTATACTTAAAGCAGAGGTTGATGTACTGTATTCTTAATTAGTCATGGCATGAAGGATCATATGGGGAGACAGCAGGAGATTGCGGCTGACAGGGAAATGGATCAGCCACGATGAAATGGTAGACCGAATTGATGGGCCAAATGGCCTAATTCTGCTCCTATATCTTATGGACCTTGACTCTCTTCACAGTTTAGGTATATTAGTGACAAGAACTCCAAAAGAAGGTGCAGCTGATATTACATCTATTACTACTTTTGAAATTACATTTGTCTCATAACATCGACTTCATAACTGACAGACTGCAATCAGAAGGCACAAACGACTCCAATTATCTTCAGCACTGATGCCTCTGCCAGGCTGTGTCCTCAGCCCTTAACTTTCTCTCTATTGCCTTGGGAATGCACTACTGGTGTGCTCAGATTCTACTCTAACCCCATCTATAAGTTCACAGATAACAACACCATACAGGGCCGGAACTTAAATACTAATAAATCGAACTACAGTAAGATGGAGAGCCTAGTGGAATGATGTCATAACAACAACCTTTCCACCAACGTCAGGAAAACAAAAGAATTCTTCATTGATTTCAGGGAGCAGGGCTATGTATCAATAGTGCTGGGGTGGTGATAGTACAGAACTTCAAGTTCCTAGGCATAAATATCACCGACAGCTTGTCCTGGTCCAACTGTATATACAAAATGGCTCAGGAAATTCAGCGTAGCTCCATTGATGATCACCAACATTTTAGAGAGGCATCGTAGAAAGCACTGTATTCAGATGTATCACAGCTTGGTAACTATTATGCCCAAGACTGCAAATTGCAGAGTTGTGGATACAACTCAGTCTATCGTGAAAACCAGCTTCCTCTCCGTGGACTGCCTCCACTTGCCTTGGGAATGCACCCAAAATAATCAAACAGTGCACTAATGAAGCAGTGGAGGCTACCTCAGTAAATACATTTAAGTCTAGGTAGATAGATTGTTGCACAGTCGGGGAATTGAGCATTACAGGGAAAAGACAGGTAGGTGGACATGAGTCCATGGCTAGATCAGTCATGATCTTATTGAATGGCTAAGCAGGCTTGACAGGCCAGATGGCCTATTCCTGCTCCTATTTCTTATGTTCAAACTCTAGACATTATCTCTTCTCCCCCACCCCTATTTCCATTGGGCAAAAGAACCAAAAGCTTCTAGCTGAGTGGTGCCATAACAACCACCTCTTACCTAGTGTCAGCTGATTATTGACCAGGAGAAAGAAACCAGAGGTCCATAAGCCAGTTCTCATCAGAGGATCGAAGCTGAAGAGGGTCAGCAACCATAAATTCCTCTGTGTTATAATTTGGGAGGACTTGTGCTGGGCCCAGTGCAATTACAAAGAAAGCACAGCAGTGCCTCTACTTCCTTAGGAGTTTGTGAAGATTCAGCATGACAAACTTCTATAGATGTGTAGTGGAGAGTATAGTGACTAGCTGCATCACAGCCTGGTATGGAAACACCAATCCCTTGAATGGATAATCCTACTAAAGATGGATACAGCCAGGTCCAGCAAGGGTAAAGCCCTCCCCACCATTGAGTACATCTACATGAAATACTGTTGCAGGAAAGCAGCATCCAGCATGTGGGATCCCCACTGCCCAGGGCATGCTCTCTTCTTGCTGCTGCCATCAAGATAAAGGTACAGGAGCCTCAGGACTCACACCACCAAGTTTAGGCTCTTGAAGCAAAGGGGATAACTTCACTCTAACTCACTTGCCCCATTACTGAAATGTTCCCACAGCCAATAATTCACTTTCAAGGACTCATCATCTCATGTTCTTGATATCTATAGCTTATTTATGCATTATTTATTTCTTTTTGTATTTGTAGTTTATTATAGTTTGCACACTGGTTGAACACTCAAGTTGGTGCAGTCTTTCATTGATTCTGTTATGGTTATTAATCTACAGATCTATTGAGTAGGCCAGCAGGAAAATGAATCTCTGGTTTATATACAGTGACATATATGTACTTTGATAATAAATTTATTTTGAACTTTACCAGGCTCTTGAACAGCTACCACTGTTATAAAACTCCCAGACGGACCTCATGCATGTCACAGGTGAACTCTAGATCTTGCTGTGAAGCATGCACCTTATTGTCAGGTCTGCAATGCACTCTCCGTAACACTATATTCTGCATTTCGGTTTTGCTTCTCTCTTTGTACTGCTTTGATGTACTTACATTTTGAAATTATCTGTACGGATGGCATGCAAAACAAAGTTTTTCCACTGTCTCTCAGTACATGAGACAATAATAAGCCAATTACCAGTTAAGGTAATACTGATAATGAATTCCATTTTGAGCAAAATTCTTCTTTGGTATTGGTGATGCCACTGATATACAGTTCATTTAATAACATTAATAAGCTTGGCCAAATACCTACATAAGTAACTTCCAAAATTCAGTAACATGAACTTCAAACAGGATTTAGCATTCATTATGGAGAGACAGCAGGAACTTGATAAATAAATATGTTAGATGTTAAGTAAATATTGAATAACAAAATAGACTCAAAGAACTGATCTACCTATTCCTGGTCCTTTTATCCATGTTTCTGCCCCAAATACAGTCTCCAGCTTCCCACTTCTCCACTGCCTTTTGACCCCTGAACAACAATGCTATTAAATTACCGTACCTTTAAATTCCTTGCACAAATGCATAATAACTCCACTAGAATCTGAATAATGCAGACAGTGCAAGAGATGGATCTATTTACTCTGAAGTATCACAGACTCTGAGGTAATCTAACAGGTGTAAAACACTAAGGCTGGAATGCCTTCAGTTTAAAGTTAAGTGAATGTTTATTGGGATAGATCCATCAATTTTATCTCTTGTTATTATGTAATGAAGACAATGGTATGTCACACATGTTGATGATCATTTGGACTCAACACATTAAATGACTGCAAGACCTAGGGCTTTAATCCTTTAGATTTAGGAGATTAATGGACAATGAAATTGAAATTCTCAAGATATCAAAGGGAATTAACAAAGTAGAGAGAATCAATTTCCCTTTTAGAAAGTAGGAAAATTAGGGTGTGCCCTTTCAGAAATAATGTTAGATATAGTTCCATTAGAAGAAAGTGCAATTGATATTATAATAATGATTACTTTTAACTTCCAAGATTTATAGTATCTTGAAAACCAAAAGATTAAAAGTTTTGGAAATAAAAAGGATTATAAAAGGAGAAACTAAATGAATTAGCCACGATATCACTGAATGTTCAAAGGGCTTCATATATTCCTGCTGCTCCAATGTTCCTATTAAAAAACCATTCTACTTCACCAATTGTTAGCTATAGTTGATCATGTTGTATGATGCTGTCATGTCTACATTACTGACATACTATAATAGATATAATGCTGATGATTTGTATTAACTAAAGAAACATTAATCATTAACAAACTCTAATACAATTTAAAGTGGAAAAATAAAAATAAGCTTTTATACTTTGCCAACTTAAGACTTTTTCTTACACACAATACATTTCAAAGTGTACTGTTTTCCTTCCTGTTTGCCACCCACTGTAAGCCATGTTAATTATATCATGGTAAATTAATGACTAGTAAACTGGCAGCAATATTTCCAATTGAGTTGAACACTCTTTTATGTTAAATGTATTATGAACTGATAGTCATACAAAGTCACTTGCAAACTGTTATCAACTGGAAAGATTTTGACTATAATGCAATGAAAATGCAGAGCCAATGGAAATAACAAAATGATAGGTGAATTCTTGATGTAAGGAGCAAAGCTTTTTTTCTCCCGTTTCAAAGTCGTTTCGGATTATTTTCAATCTGTCATGTAATTCTGCAGAAGCAAAATGTTCCTGAGTAGAGCAATAAGTAAAATGTAACTAGGTCTAACCAGATCCAGCTGTGAAGCAGGGACACCATGCATTCAAGCTTTGAACCATCCAACCAGAGGAATGGAAGTGGGCATTGTACAAAGAAGTTGATATCTTAAATTTAAAATGACTTTAAACTGGACTGAAAAAAAGTTATGAACAGCAATACACAAAGTTCTGCAGTGGATGTAAGGCACTATGTCATTTCTAAGAAAAACATGACACCATCATACCACACCCATGACAATAGCCATTTTGGACAGTGTTCAGTGTTCCACCAGACACTTCAGTATTTAATCATTCTATGTAAGAACAATTCAAGAATACATTTTGAAAAGATAACACAGACCAAATATTCAACATCTTGAAAGCCCTACAAATAGCTATAACACAGCAGACAACTATGTCAATAAAACTTGAGTCTCAAACACCATTACGGGGTTCAGCAATACAGCAGCAAGTCACACTTTACAGACACTTAACAAGTCTTTCTGTTGAGGCTTCAGAATTGAGCATTTGCTGGTGCTTGACTACTTCAAAGTATGTAAGTATTCAAAAAAATTCAAATTTAATACAAAAGCAAAGATACTGAGTTCTCCCTTACCTCCATATTAGTTCCAAGTCACAACTAGAAATCAATGAGAATAAGGCAACATGAGCAGAAACTGTCCTTGCTAGCTTTGCATCTGAACTACGCTACAACTTGCAGTGAGATATTTTCCCTGGTGAACTGCAGAGAGCACTTGTAGAGAACAGGATACCCTTCAAAGAACAATCGTTTACGTCAAAACCAACTTGGCTCTTCTCTATTCAGTCAACACCATATATAAGCACACATCGAAAGAAGGAATCAGCAAACACAACACTTTTTTTTAAACAAGACACAAAATCACGTGAAGGTAAAAGTCGCCATCAATAATGAGTGTTCAGCAGACAAAAAAAACACACTGCTTTTGCAAAGGTTGATTCCACACCCCCCCCAACACAGACAGACAGACACACACACACACACACACACACACACACACACACACACACACACACGTAAAACTGCTTTGACATATCTGAGAGAAAAAAAACAAGCTTCCAATTAAGTTGGTCCCACAAGGGTTATTTATAATATTTATGATACTGCTGGAAATATAACAAAAACAATCATAAAATCTCACTCATTAACTTGATACAAGACTGTAAATCAAGGGTAAAAGCTTAGAATATGAGAAAAATGAGGAGTGATCTCATCGAAACCTATCAAATGCTAAAAGGCCTCCATAGATGTGGAGAGGATGTTTCCCATGATGGGGCAATCTAAGACCAGAGAACACAGGCTCAGAATGTAGAGGCGTTCTTTCAGAAGTCAGTCGTCACTTTTATTGTCATTTTGACCATAACTGCCGCTACAATACATAGTAAAGATGAGACAACATTTTTTCAGGACCATGGTGTTCCATGACACAGTACAAAAACTAGACTGAAATACGTAAAAAAAAACTACACTAGACTACAGACCTACCCAGGACTACATAAGGTGCACAAAACAGTGCAGGCATTACAATAAATAATAAACAAGACAATAGGGCAGTAAGGTGTCAGTCCAGGCTCTGGGTGTTGAGGAGTCTGATAGCTTGGGGGAAGAAATTGTTACATAGTCTGGTCGTGAGAGCCCGAATGCTTCGGTGTCTTTTCCCAGGTGGCAGGAGGGAGAAGAGTTTGTATGAGGGTGCGTGGGATCCTTCATAATGTTGTTTGCTTTGCAGATGCAGCGTGTAGTGTAAATGTCCGTAATGGCAGGAAGAGAGACCCCGATGATCTTCTCAGCTGACCTCACTATCCGCTGCAGGGTCTTGCGATCCGAGATGGTGCAACTTCCGAACCAGGCAGTGATGCAGCTGCTCAGCATGCTCTCAATAGAACCCCTGTAGAACGTGATGAGGATGGGGGGTGGGAGATGGACTTTCCTCAGCCTTCACAGAAATTAGAGACGTTGCTGGGCTTTCTTTGCTAAGGAGCTGGTGTTGAGGGACCAGGTTAATTCTCTGCCTGGTGAACACCAAGAAATCTGGTGCTCATAACGATCTCTACCGAAGAGCCATCGATATGAATGGAGATGAGGAGGAATTTCTTTAGCCAGGGAGTGGTGAATCTGTGGAATTTGTTGTCACAGACAGCTGTAGAGGTCAAGTCTTTGGGTATGTCAAAGGCAGAGATTGACAGATTATTGATTATTCAAGGAATAAGGAGATATGGGGAAAAGGCAAGAGATTGGGGCTGAGGGGGAAAATGCAGAATCTAGTTCTGGACTTCCTCCAGAGCTGGGGAAAACATCCTTCCCTCATACACCTTGGTAAGTTCAGTCAGAACTGTGCATGTTTCAATGACATCTCCCTCTCATTCTTCAAAATGCAAGAGTGGGCAGATCTGGTCGACCCAATTGCTGTTGATATGATAGGTCCATCATCCTGTGCTTCCTTCAGGAACCCCTAACAACCCCTCAATACAAACCCTGTAGAATTTGATGAGGATGGGGGGTGGGAGATGTACTTTCTGCAGCCTTCGCAGAAAGCAGACACGCTGCTGGGCCTTCTTTGCTAAGGAGCTGGTGTTGAGGGACTAGGTGAAATTCTCTGCCAGCTGAACACCGAGAAATTTGGTGCTCTTAACTATCTCTACCGAGGAGCCACCGAGGGTTTTATTTAGGGAGGCTATTTGGGTGGAATTGAGGAATAGGAAAGGTGTAGTAACACTTATAGGGATGTACTACAGACCACCTAATGGGGAGTGAGAATTAGAGGAGCAAACTTGTAAGGAGGTAGCAGATATTTGTAGTAAGCACAGGTTTGTGATTGTGAGAGATTCTTATTTTCCACACATAGACTGGGAAGCCCACAGCTGGAGTACTGTGTGCAGTTTTGGTCCGCTAATCTGAGGAAAGACATTCTTGCCATAGAGGGAGTACAAAGAAGGTTCAGCAGATTGATTCCTGGGATGGCAGGACTTTCATATGAAGAAAGACTGGATCGACTAGGCTTGTACTCGCTGGAATGGAGGGAGGATCTTATTGAAACGTATAAAATTCTAAAGGGATTGGACAAGCTAGATGCAGGAAGATTGTTTCCGATGTTGACGGAGTCCAGAACGAGGGGTCACAGGTTAAGGATAAAGGGGAGGCCTTTTAGGACCGAGATGAGGAAAAAGTTCTGCACACAGAGAGTGGTGAATCTGTGGAATTCTCTGCCACAGGAAACATTTGAGGCCACTTCATTGGCTATATTTGAGAGGGAGTTAGAAATGGCCCTTGTGGCTAAAGGGATCAGGGGGTTTGGAGAGAAAGCAGGTACAGGGTTCTGAGTTGGATGATCAGCCATGATCATACTGAATGGCAGTGCAGGCTTGAAGGGCCAAATGGCCTACTCCTGCACCTATTTTCTATGTTTCTATGTTTACTGTAAAAGGGAAGGATGGTTTGGAGTTTCTAAAATGTGTGCAGGATAGTTTTTTGCAGTAATACATAGCGGTACCAACTAGAGAAGGGGCAGTGTTGGATCTTCTGTTAAGGAATGAAATAGGTCAGGTGACGGAGGTATGTGTTGGAGAGCATTTCGGGTCCAGAGATCACAATGCCATTAGTTTCAATATAATTATGGAGAAGGATAGGACTGGAACCAGGGTTGAGATTTTTGATTGGAGAAAGGCTAACTTTGAGGAGATGCGAAAGGAATTAGAAGGAGTAGACTGGGACAATTTGTTTTATTTGAAGGATGTAATAGAGAAATGGAGGTCATTTAAAGGTGAAATTTTGAGGGTACAGAACCTTTATGTTCCTGTTAGGTTGAAAGGAAAGGTTAAAAGTTTGAGAGAGACATGGTTTTCAAGGGGTATTGCAAACTTGGTTAGGAAGAAGAGAGATATCTACAATAAATACAGGCAGCATAGAGTAAATGAGGTGCTCAAGGAATATAAAGAAAGTAGGAAGAATCTTAAGAAAGAAATTAGAAAAGCTAAAAGAAGATACAAGGTTGCTTGGCAAGTACGGTGAAAATAAATCCAAAGGATTTCTACAGTTATATTAATAGCAAAAGGATAGTGAGGGATAAAATTGGTCCCTTAGAGAATCAGAGAGGACAGCTATGTGTGGAGCCGAAAGAGATGGGGGAGATTTTGAACAATTTCTTTTCTTCGGTATTCACTAAGGAGAAGGATATTGAATTGTGTAAGGTAAGGGAAACAAGTAGGGAAGTTATGGAATCTATGATGATTAAAGAGGAGGAAGTACTGGCGCTTTTAAGGAATATAAAAGTGGATAAATCTTCGGGTCCTGACAGGATATTCCCTAGGACCTTGAGGGAAGTTAGAGTAGAAATAGCAGGGGCTCTGACAGAAATATTTCAAATGTCATTAGAAACAGGGATGGTGCTGGAGGATTGGCGTATTGCTCATGTTGTTCCATTGTTTAAAAGGGGTTCTAAGAGTAAACCTAGCAATTATCGGCCTGTACGTTTGACATCAGTGGTGGGTAAATTAATGGAAAGTATTATTAGAGATGGTATATATAATTATCTGGATAGACAGGGTCTGATTAGGAGCAGTCAACATGGATTTGTGCTTGGAAGGTCATGTTTGACAAATCTTATTGAATTTTTTGAAGAGGTTACAAGGAAAGTTGACGAGGGTAAAACAGTGGATGTTGTCTATATGGACTTCAGTAAGGCCTTTGACAAGTTTCCACATGGAAGGTTAGTAAGGAAGGTTCGATCGTTAGGTATTAATATTGAAGTAGTAAAATGGATTCAACAATGAATGGATGGGAGATGCCAGAGAGTAGTGGTGGATAACTGTTTGTCAGGTTGGAGGCTGGTGGCTAGTGGTGTGCCTCAGGGATCTGTACTGGGTCCAATGTTGTTTGTCATTTATATTAATAATCTGGATGATGGGGAGGTAAATCGGATTAGTAAGTATGCAGATGATACTAAGGTAGGTGGTGTTGTGGATAATGAAGTAGGTTTTCAAAATTTGCAGAGAGATTTAAGCCAGTTAGAAGAATAGGTTGAACGATGGCAGGTGGAGTTTAATGCTGACAAGTGTGAGGTGCTACATTTTGGCAGGAATAATCTAAATAGGACATACATGGTAAATGGTAGGGCACTGAAGAATGCAGTAGAACAAAGTGATCTAGGAATAATGATGTATAGTTCCCTGAAGGTGGAATCTCATGTGGATAGGGTGGTGAAGAAAGCTTTTGGTATGCTGGCCTTTATAAATCAGAGCATTGAGTATAGGAGTTGGGATGTAATGTTAAAATTGTACAAGGCATTGGTAAGGCCGAATTTGGAGTACTGTGTACAGTTCTGGTCACCAAATTATAGGAAAGATGTCAACAAAATAGAGAGGAGAACAGAGAAGATTTACTAGAATGTTACCTGGGTTTCAGCACCTAAGTTACAGAGAAAGGTTGAACAAGTTAGGTCTTTATTCTTTGGAGCATAGAAGGTTGAGGGGGGACTTGATAGAGGTATTTAAAAGTATGAGGGGGATAGATAGAGTTGACATGGATAGGCTTTTTCCATTGAGAGTAGGGGAGATTCAAACAAGCGGACATGAGTTGAGAGTTAGGGGGCAAAAGTTTAGGTGTAACACGAAGGAGAATTTCTTTATTCAGAGAGTAGTAGCTGTGAGGAAGGAGCTTCCAGTAGAAGTGGTAGAGGCAGGTTCAGTATTGTCATTTAAAGTAAAATTGGATAGGTATATGGACAGAAAAGGAATGGAGAGTTATGAGCTGAGTGCGGGTCAGTGGGACTAGGTGAGAGTAAGTGCACAGTACGGACTAGAAGGGCCGAGATGGCCTGTTTCCATGCTGTAATTGTTATTTGGTTAAAACTGCACACAATTGTTGTCCCATCAAGGTCTTACATAATCATAACAAGACAGCCCTGCTCAGGTTCTGAAGGCCAACAAGCCATGCATTCTTAGCTGCATGTTTGCTTTCAGTCTTTTTCATACATCAACATTTCCCAATCAATCTCCATTTAAATAGTATTTTGTCTTTGTTTTCTTCCAATTTTGACAAGTATTATATACTTGATGAATTACCTTAATATCTTTGTTTCTTCCATGTCTCTCCACCACCAGTTTAGCATCATTGGCAGACTTAGAAATATTACATTCAGTTCCCTCACCCAAATCATTGATAAGTACTGAATAGCTGGAGCCCCAGCACTGATCCCTGGTCCACTGGTCCCCATCCGCCACCTCTGAAAGCACAACTTATTTTTTGCTCTATCAAGCAATTTTCAATCTATTCTTTGTAGTACCTGAGGTCCCATGTGCCTTTAATTCTGAACACAAAACTTTCATGTGGGACTCTATCATTGGCTTACTTAACAGACACCACATCCACTGGTCTAACACTTCTGCCAGTTACATCCTCAATAACACTTTAATGGTGAGAAATTGTTTCCATTAGAGGAAGAGCCAAGAACAAAGGGACACATAATAAATGTGATTAATAAAAGAACAGTAAGTGTCATACTAAAAAAAGTCATACAACGACTTGTTAGGTTTCAGAATGTATTGCCAGAGGTATTATTTGAGGCAGATTCAAAGACAAAGTTTATACATTTGAAAGGCATATATGGGGCTCTCTGCCTCTCAGAATAAAAATGTCAAATACTACAGGGCACAGGTTTAAGGTGAGAGGAGGGAAGTTGAAAGGAGATATATTATGCAAGTCTTTGTTTACACATAGAGTGGTGGTGCCTGAAACGCACTGCCAGGGTGGGTTGGAGGATGCAAGCAGACACAATAGTGACATTTAAACAGTATTTCCACAGGCATATGAACATGCAGAGAATGGAGAAATGTACATCATGTACAGACAGATGGGATTCATTTAATTTGGCGTCATGGCCAGCATGGACATTGTGAACCTAAGGGCCTGTTCTTGGAATGTACTTCACTGTGTTCTATGAAAGACCTCAAAGAAAAAAGCTCATGCATCGAGCTTGTATGAACTCAAAATGCTAAATAGTTTTCTTAAGTGCTGTGTAATTCTGTAATCTCATGAATAAAGAAGTTAGGGTAGATCCTCTCATTAGTGTTGTATCTGATAGGGTTTAAGAGTAAAAGGTGACCTAATTGAAGCATTCAAGGTTCTGATGGGTCTTGACAGAGTGGGTTGGAGAGAATGTTTCATTTTACAGTATAATCCAGAACTGTTTAAAAAGGGAATTGCCTATTAAAGACAGCTGATTTTTCTCTTAAGATGATCATGTGTCTTTAGAACTCCCTTCCTCAAAGGACAGTGAAAGCAAATTTTGGATACATTTATGGCATAGGAGCTATGCATCTGTTCTCTATCTGCATTTATTGTGTTGCGCATTTATTATGTTTATTATGGTAATTAGTCACGAGTGGGTCCGTAGTAAAAGTGGAGGGAATGAGTTACGTATTTGTGCTTTGTTTGGGGTGGCTTGCAGCTGGGGGCCGACGGACATCTTTTATTGACCGTTCAATTACACTTAAGTTTCATCGCTTCAAGACTGTATGTTGGCAAATTCTAATAAAGGATCAAATACATATCTTCAACTTTTGGAACAATCATTATTGGAGCTGAGGGTGTGTCAAACAAGTATAACAAATCTGTGGGAGTTGCTAGCAGCGGCAATTTGGCTTGTTTGAATTGGCCGCTACAGGTAGGTTCTCAATAAGCAAGAGAGTCAACGGTTCTTGCAGATAGATGGGAATGTTGAGTTTATGTTAACCATCAGATGGGCCGTGGTGTTATTTAGCAGAACAGGATTGAGGAGTTGAGTGACTGACTCTTGACCCCAAGTCATATATTAACTAGGTCTTCAAACAGATGAAATAAGTGAGGTTAAAATAAGCAAATACCAGATACAAAGAATATGCTAATGCAACAAACTAGGGAACACATCATGAGAGTGAAACAGAATCATTTTCTGAAATTAGCATCTGAAAGTACTGTGAATTCTACAAAGTGAAATAAACTGCTACACTGCTGAATATCCAATATTGATGAGCTCAGAGTTGAACACAGATGTCTGTCATATATCCAGTCAGAAGATAAGCACAGAGAAATCAGAGTGGAAGTAAAATGGAGAATTAAAAGAGATGTGCAGATGGAAACTCGAGGTCACACTTGCTGAACAAACAGACGCAGATTATATTGTTAGAGTTACGGAGAAAGTGCAATGCAGGCAGACAAAGTGCAGGGTCCGTTACAGGTAAACTGGGAGGTCAAGAGTTCATCTTTGAGTAAATGAAATTTATTTGGACGGAAAGATAAAGGAAACAGACATGAATACAGATATAGATGGAAGAGTGAAACTGTGCTTCTCAGAAAGAACAATGTTTGAAATGGTAAAAGGGGAGAATACTTCTGCTGACTGTTGTGTATGATCCATTAAGTGTTAATAGTGAAGTGAAGGAATACAAAGAAAACCCTTTTCTAATTATTAGAGGGAAAAGAAGCAGGACAGGATGTGGATCAGCCATCAATGAGGCTCCATGGAGTATGGTAGATAATTTTTTTTAATTATTGAAGAGAAAGCAAGATTTTTTTTGTAGCGAGCATTTGGTTAATGATGACAGACGAGAAAAGCTCATTTAGCTCAACAGCTGTTTTTATTGCAACAAACACTAAAACAGACTGGGAGAAATGACCTGGGGAGGGAACACACTCAGTCACATGCAGATAGGGGAGGTGATTATTACATATCCCAGTTACAGTCAGAGTGACTCATAAACACACATGCAAATAACCATATAACCCAATCTAAAATGTAACAATAAATGAACTTCAACATCCCACCATAATCCCACAAAAGTATTTTAAAACAAGAACAATATTGCAGGTACTAGGAATGCTGGCATAAGCTATCAACTATGCCATCCCCCCCCACCCCCACCGATATGATAAAGACACCACAATGGTGGAATAATTAGAGCTGATGCAAGAACCAAAACCTTGAAAAATGAAATTGACTCCTTACAGGAAGGAGAGCAAAAAGGTAAGTCATACAACTTGTTGCGAAAGTTAGAAGGCATCACACGAAATGAAGAAAGATATTGAGGAAAGACATCTTCTCCGCCAGAAGCGGGGATCTCCCCGTGGCCACACATTTTAATTCCATTTCCCATTCCCATTCCGATATGTCAATCCATAGCCTCCTCTACTGTCTCCTCAGGTTGGAGGAACAACATCTTACATTCCGTCTGGGTAGCATTCAACCTGATGGCATGAACGTCGATTTCCCAGACTTCCGATAATGACCCCACCCTCTCCTTCACCATTTCCCATCCCCTTTTCCCTCTCTCACCTTATCTCCTTACCTGCCCATCGCCTCCCTTTGGTGTTCCTCCCCCTTTTCTTTCTTCCATGGCCTTCTGTTCTCTATCTGACTCCCCCTTCTCCAGCCCTGTATCTCTCACCAATTAACTTCCCAGCTCTTGACTTCATCCCTCTTCCTCCCAGTTTCACCTATCACCTCTCTCTCCTCCCCACCTTTTAAATCTACTCATTTTTTCCCCAGTCCTGCTCAAGTGTCTCCGCCCAAAATGTTTTTCTGTACTTTTTTTCCCATAGATGCTGCCTAGCCTGCTGAATTCCTCCAATATTTTGTGTGCGTTGTAAGGAAAGATATAATTGGAGAGGATGGTAAGAGCATAGGGAACATTGCTTAGGTTTTTTTGGTTCAGTGAGAGCAGAAATTGAACCAAAATAGTCATTAATTGACTGCAAAACATGAAGAAGGAAACCACAGTAGGGCTGAATCAATGAACAATCCACAAATCCCACAAGTACAAACTGAAGCTAACAAAAGTTTCCAAAATAGCAACTTTAATTGGGAAAATCACCAACATTTTGATTTCAGGTTTTCAACATTAATAAGAACTCAAGAAATAGGAACAGAATAGGGCATCTGGTCCTCTGATCCTCCTTTGCCATTCATCAGGATGATGGCTGACCTTCTGCCTCAGGGATGAAAAATGACAAGCTCACCATAGCCATCCATTCCCTTTATTCCTAGAAATCTATCAACCTTAGTTTTAACTGAACACAGCAACTGAGCTACGGATTCATACAGCACAAAAACAAAACATTTATCCCACCACGCAGATTATCAAGCATCCATTCACACTAATCCTATTTTGTTCTCACCAAATTTCCATCAACTACTTACAATTTAGTTCAAGTTTAATTGTCATTCAACCACAAATGAATATCCATGAATATAGCCAAACAAAATAGCATTACATTGAGGCCAAGGTGTAAAATACAGTACTAACAGTTGCACACAGCACACATAAGAGAGCAGTAACATACAGTCACACAAAAAAATACATATAGTCCAAGTCCCTGCATCCATGAATGTTGCAGCAGTCTGCAGTTGAACACAATTCGGCTTGTTTTCTGCGAAATGAATGCTGGGGAGCAGCACCAACACTCTGGTGGATCGTACAGACTCTGTCACCTCCCCCGGGGCAGCTGCAGACAGGCAACACCATAACTTAAGGCCTAGTTTCCGGCACGACTGAGGCCGTGCAACTCCCCCGTAGCTCACCAACAAATCAGTGAATTGGACTTGCAGCATTCCTCATTAACAATGTCCAACAGGGTCTTGCGATCAAAGAAAAATGACTGAGATGATCACTCACTGTTAAACTGCAAACCTCCTTCACACATTCACTCCGACTCCTCTTTGTAGCAGGCAGCAGCATGTTTAGTGATTCAGATTACTTCTTTACTACCCAAATATATTTGTGTATGGGATGATAATGTGTCTGAATGGCATGCAAAGATTTCCACTATATTTCAATATATGTAACAATAATAACAAACAAGCCAATCAAACTGTATGCTTTCCATCATAAATACCAACTTGATAAAACAAAATGGAAAAGCAAAATACTGAAAGTATGAAACTAATGAATGCTAGTGTTCAGACAGACCAGTATGGCATCACAGAATTCACTGAAAGCATGCAGTTATGGTCAATAATTAGCAAGGCATATAGAAAAGTGGTCTTTATTTCTGGAAAATTAAGTTCTGTAATGACTTTACAGGGTGTTGACAAGATCACACTCAAAACACTGTTGCGATTTCGTTAATGGAGATTGCAGAATAAGTTCACTTAGTTGAATGCTAGAACAGCCTCATTTGGACTAGGAGGTTACTTTAATGAAACACAACATTAACTTGGCAAGTGCTGAGATGCTCCCCCAATGAAAGAAGCTTGAAACAGGACATGATTTCAGTTAAAAAAAAAGTTAAGACTGAGATAAAGAGAAATTTCTTCAGCGGGTTGTAAGTACTTGGATCATGTACCTGATATAGCTGTGGATACAATTATCACATATATTCAAGGAAGCAATTGAATTTTGGACTAAATGGTGACAAGGGATTACAGGGAATAGCAAGAAAAGTGGAATAAAAGCCATTGACCAGATTAGACATGATCATACTGAATGGTAGAGAGGTCAACAATCCCATGACATATATCCCACTTCTGCAAATTTCAGAGTGAGAGAAAGAATTCCAGGCTTTTCATGCTAACCATTTTAAATTTGAATGCCAATGATTCAATAGTTATTATTCTTTAGGGCCACAATATATGTCTTTGTTTATGACAGATTGTATTTGCCACTTTTTGACCATTCTTTTGTCTGTTCTCTTGGAGCTTCCTTGAAACATTATTTTATGAATTACAGCCTGTCAGGATTATTAGCAAAGCAAGCATTTCTTACCCATTCCAGTTTCCATTAGTAAGATTGTGGTGAACCACCTTAAATAACTGCAGAACCTTCCAAAATCTGTTTTGACTCTTATCTTAATATTTAACCATTCCCCCATAATAATGGACTCTAACTTTTGTATTAATACAAATCTTTAGCTAACTTGCTGAATTAGCTAAATGGAATATGCTGGAACACAAGAAGCTGCAGAGATTAGTGGACTCAACCATTACAACACGGACATATCCCTCTCCACCATCAGTAATATCTAAAGGGTATTGCTTCAACAAGGCAGCATCTATCACCAAAAGATCCCACTATCCAGGTCATGCTATCTTCTTGCAGCTCCCACTGGACAGGAGATACAGAAGCCTGAAATCCCATACCACCACATACTACCTTTCAACCATTTGACTCTTGAACCAATCTGCACAACCCTTATCATTACAGTTTATTAATACTGAGACTACTTTGATCACTTTGCACAAAAATGAACTTTCTTTTGCTCTAATCTTGTTCTTGTAATTGTGTTCTTCCTTGTGTAAAATTGTGTACAATTTATATTTGACTTGTTTTTCTTGTGAATGCTGTTTACCTGATGTATACAAAGGATACAAAGTCAGTTTTTATTGCACTTCTGCATACATATACTGATGCACATGACAGCAAACTTGACTTTGACTAGCTCCATCACTTTTCAAAATAAAGTACATCATCTATCCTCTAGCACATATCAAATGTAACTAGAATCCTCTTTTTTCTTCCTATTTTTATTTTTCATGTTAGTTTTAACTATTTGAAAACAATAAATTCAATTTGTAAACAAATGGTTGAACTATAAGGTTTTGCGAAAAATCAATAGTTTATGAATACTTCTCCCTCAACCCCTATAATGCTCAAGGGATCAGATAAAAAGAAACTTAAGAAAATAGCATTTCAAATCCATCATATATTTATGTCATCAACTAACAATTCTGGCCCACCACCCACCTTCCTGGCTTCTTGCTCTTCCCCAAACCATTAACCAACAAAGTACTTGTGCTCATGAAAAAAAACATGATTCCTAAGTATTATTAAAAATAGTTTGCATGTTTTCTTTCATTTTATGGAATTATAATGAAATAAAAAATGTGCACACCACCAGAACTCTCTAACCACATTCAGTACATTTACACCAACCTCCACTGACTGCCCACAGACTTCCTCACAGACAGCCGACATCATCGCTCCCTACAAATAGCAAGAAAACGAATGGCAATATTTTTATAGTTAGAAAACAAATATGATAACAAAAATTTCAGAGGAAATAAAAAGGTTAAAATTCTATCAGTGGGTGATACTAATATATAAAAATGGTTTAAAGTGTCAAAATTCCTCAAGTCCAGGTAATGATCATTTTCTAAATAAATGCACATATGTAGCTTTAAAAATTATTAATGTTTGGGAATAGAAAATAAACTTTTAAATGCCTGATTTCTTGCAATTCCCATTGACAATTTACTCATGTAGACTATTATCCTAGACTACAAAATTTCGATGGTAATACAGAAGCAAATTTGTGTGGAATACAAGTCTCTTCCTTGCTCTCATCATTAATAATTCTGCCACATATGCAACACATAAGGCTACTGTTACCACAGAAACAGACATTAAACAAATTAAGTTATAACTTAAGCCAAATTTATCTCAGCAGTCACCAAAAAGCAGAAAGCTCAATATCCATGCATACCCAGTGTTCCACATGCTGACACCACCGTGCACAGAAAAGAAGCAAAAGATGAGAGACAAGTGGAATGCCAGCAGAGAGGTCAGAACACAAGAGAATCAAGTATTGCACAAGTCCAGAATTTATAGGAAGCCAGAACCATGGTAAGAGCAGATGGCAATTCCCATTATAAACTACCAACTAGATCACCACAAGACTCATGTACAAGATGCCAAACACACCCATGTTGAGCCATGAAACAATAACCAAAATTCTAATCAATTAAATAGCAAACAACCAACTGTAAGAAACTCTGACCCATGTCTTATTTTCAAAAATGAAAAGTAATTGCTATTACCACATTAAATCTATCCTTAAAAGGATTATTCAAACACTTCAAAATCATTAATTATTTGGATTATACCAGCTATATATGTGGTGAAATATTATTAAACTTAGTTAAAATAATTAAGTCATTCACAAGTATTTAACTGTAATAATACATTTCTATGATAGTTAAAATAAATGTGCTAGATTTAATGTCTATTACTGCAATACATTTATTTAACAGAAATTGCTTCTCGCTTAATTATGTTTTATCTTTTCCCGCTTTGCCCTCAGATTAAATGCAAGATACTGTTTAAATTGATTTTTCATTTTGTGCAAATATAAGTGCACACTGCATAAAAATGGTATTTTGTATTCCATCTGCTTTCTCTTCAATATTTCAGCAGTTAAGAAGTAATGATGTAATCCAAAAGCACGCTGCCGTAGGCTCACAGTGATTAATTCCGTAAGCTTTTAGTTTGAGGAAGTTCATGTAAAGGGCCATAATTGTATTCCTTTTAACGACTGAACTTTTGTTTAACACCCATAACAAATAGAATTATCAGCAATGAAAACAGTTTGCTAAAATACTTACTTTCCAGCACAGCTATTAAAACTGCAAAATGTTTCAAACTGGGAAGAACAACTTCATCCAAAACTTCAAACCTACTTGTTTGGAAAACTGGTTATGAGTGTTAAACATGCCCCTGCACTTGCTTCTTTGATCTGAGTTCAATAAAACTGATTTGTAGAGCTAAGTACAAGAGACTACCCAAAATCTTGTATTGATTTAACATTGGTGACTAGACAAATAGTACCATCTTTTGTCTCCTCAAGCTATGTACTATCTATATGTCTGGCCCAGAGTCAAGACTGGACAATAACTATTTTTAGCTGGAAACATTTCTAATTTCACAGAATCAATGCAATGAGTAAATTACCAAAAATAGGTAATGAGTATACTACAGATTCATTAGGATCCCTAACACTATCAAGCACAATCTCCAAGCTCTTTATAATTAGTGATAATTTACAATACCTGTCCTTCTAGCATTTCGCGCTGTGATGTAACACGTTCCTGCTCAGAGCTGTTTGTTCTTCTGATAGAGATTGAGTGAGCTTTTCGTTTCTGTTTCACCTGTCGTGCAGTTGCACTGCTTCCACTTTCAACAGGCATCACTTCCTGGTGACTTCTTCACCTGGTGCTCTACAAACATTTAAAAAATTAAGGGTCATATTACATAATATAAACCCACACATTAAAGTAATAGGACTACAAGGAACAAAGATGGTAATGCTTCTGTAGAAGTATATAATTCATACTAACTATTTGCAATCCAATTGCATCATTTAAGAGGAACTCAACAGGATATTCAAAAGGGAGGTGTAGGCACAGCACTACTTCTTTTGCAATGTCATTACTGACATTGGCAAATGTATCAGACTTGCAAATAAAACGTAATTGAAAACAGTAATAAATTTAATAACTCCTCTCAGAGGCTGACATCAGAACATTTTTCAAGAAGGTGAAGCTTCACAAGGTGGTGGAGCTTTGAAAGCCTGTGTCAACCAACTGCAGGGAGTGTTCAAGAACATGTTCAGTCTCTCACTGCTGCAGTCGGAGGTTTCCACCTACTTCAAAAAGGTGACCATCATACCAAGAAGAGCAGAGTTAGCTGCCTCAGTGACTATTGCACAGCAGCACTCACTTTTACTGTGATGAAGTGCTTTGAGGGGTTTCTCATGGCGAGAATCAGCTCCTACCCAAGCAAGGACCTGGACCACTGTAGTTTGCAATCACCACAAAAGCTCCACAGCAGGCTCAATCTCACTGGTTCTCCATTCAGCCTTGGATCACCTAGACACTAGCAACACCTACACCAGACTGCTGTTTATTGACTACAGCTCAGCGTTCAAAACAATTATACCCTCAGTTCTAATCAACTAGCTCCAGCTGGATCTTCGAGCCTCTCCAACTGGATCTTTGAGTTCCTCAGCATGAAACAATCAACACTCATGCACCTCAATGATGCATGCTTAGTCCACTGCTCTACTCTCTCTACACCCACGATAGTGTGGCTGAGGAATTCAGATTTATGGATCATTGGGATCTCTTTTGGGGAAGTAATGACCTGTACAAAATGAACGGGTTACACCTGAACTTGAGGGGGACCTTGCTGGCTGGTTTGCTAGTGTTGTTGAGGAAGGGTTTAAATTAATTTGGCAGGGAGATAGGAACCGGAGTGATGAACCTGAGTTTAGGGCAGATGGTAAACAAATTCATCCAGTGTGTAGTGAGACTGTGAGGAAGCAGGCAAATGATATGGCAAAATTGCAGACAGTAGGATAAGCTGAAGCGTAACATGGAGGCAAAATCAAAAAGGGTGATAAATACAGGTGCCACCATAGCATAGTAGTTAGCACGACACTATTACAGATCAGGGTGTTCTGGAGCTCAGACTTCAATTCCTGCGCCATTCTGTAAGCAGACTGTACATCCTCCACATGGAATGCTTGGGTTTTCCCCCAGGTCCTCTAGTTTCCTCCCGAAGTTCAAAGACATACCAGGTAGGTTAATTGGTCATTGTAAATTGTCCCATGATTAGTTTCAGGTTAAATGGGTTTGTTAGGGGTTACTGGGGCAGCTTGGCTCAGAAGGCTGGAAGAACATATTCTGCACTGTATGAATAAATAAAATCAAAATATCTGACTGCACACAGTACCGTATGTAGAATAAGGTAGATTTTCTGGTAGCTCAGTATGACATTGGCTGGTATGATATTGTAGGCCTTACCAAGTTGTGGCTGAAAGAAGATCACAATTCAGAGATTAACATCCAAGTTATGTCTTGGATAGATAGTTGACGTGGATAGGCTTTTTCCATTGAGAGTAGGGGAGATTCAAACAAGAGGACATGAGTTGAGAGTTAAGGGGCAAAAGTTTAGGGGTAACACGAGGGGGAACTTCTTTACTCAGTGGGTGGTAGCTGTGTGGAACCTGCTTCCAGTAGAAGTGGTAGAGGCAGGTTCTATTTTGTCATTTAAAAAAAAAATTGGATAGGTATATGGACAGGAAAGGAATGGAGGCTGAGTGCAGGTCGGTGGGACTAGGTGAGAGTAGGCGTTCGGCACGGACTAGAAGAGCCGAGATGGCCTGTTTCCGTGCTGTAATTGTTATATGGTTATATATGATATATATTGTATCAAAAGAACAGACAGAGGGAGGTGGGCAGCTCTGTTGGGAAAAACAGAAATCAAATCCTTAGAAAGAGGAGACGTAGGATCAGAAGATACAGAATCTTTGTAGGTAGAGTTAAGAAAATGCAAAGGTAAAAAGACCCTGATGAGAGTTATATTCAGGCCTCTGAACAGTAGCCAGGACATGGGGGCACAAAGTACAACGAGAGATAGAAAAGGGATGTAAAATGGTGAATGTTATGATAGTCATGGGGGATTTAAATTTGCAGGTAGATTGGGAAAATCAGATTGCTGCTGGATCCCAAGAGAAGGAATTTATAGAATGCCTTTGAGAGTACATTTTATAGCAGCATGTAATTGAGCCCACCAGGGAAAAGACAATTCTGGGTTGGGTGTTGTGTTACGAACCGTATTTGATTAGGGAACTTAAAGTAAAGGAACTCTTTGGAGGCAGTGATCATAATATGACAGAACTGACCCTGCAGTTTGAGGGGGAGAAGCCAAAAATCAGAAGTATCACTATTGTTGCTGTTGAGTAGCATCGAGCTGTCGTTGACTCATGGTGACCCTATGGATAGTGTCGGTGTCCATAGGGTTTTCGTGGCAAGATACGCAAGCAGATTGTCAGGCCTTCCTTCCACATAGATACTGCTGCTGCCCGGGTTGGGACCCAGCCAGATTCAAACTTAGGCCCGTTTGCTGATACCACTGTACCACTGGCCAACCCAGTAAGGGAATTATAGAGAAATGAGAGAGGAAATGGCAAAAGTTAACTGGAAGGGGACACTAGGAGGGATGACAGCAGGACAGCAAGGGCTGGAATTTCTGGGAGCAACTTGGAAGGCTCAAGATGGATACATCCCAAAGTAGTAATATTCTAAAGAGAGGATGAGGCAATTGTGGTAGACAAGATAAGTCAAAGACAGCATAAAAGCAAAAGAGGTGGTATATAATATTATGAAAAATTAGTGGGAAGTTTAGAGGATTGGGGAGCTTTTAAAAACCAACAAAAGGCAACTAAAAAAGCCATAAAGAGAAAAAAGATAAAATACGAAGGAAAGCTAGCCAAGAATATAAAAAGTACACCAAAAGATATTTCAGATATATAAAGAGTAAAGGAGAGGCAAGGATGAATGTTTGACTGCTGGAATTGATGCTGGAGAGGTAAGTTAAGGGTGACAAATGGCAGACAAATTTAATAAGTATTTTGTGTCAGTCTTCACTGTAGAAGATACTAGCAGTATGCCAGATGTATGAGAGTCAGGGGATAGAACAGTGATTGCTATTTCTAAGGTGAAGGTGCTTGAAAAGCTGAAAGGTCTAAAAGTAGTTAACTCATCTGGACCGGATGGCCTACACCCCTGGGTTTTAAAAGCTGTGGCTAAAGAGATTGTAAAGGCATTGTAATGATCTTCAAGTATCACTAGGTTCTGGAATAGTTCCATACCGCTGAAAAATTGCAAATGTTATTCCACTCTTTAAAGGTGGCGGGGGGCAAAAGAAAGGAAACTATAGACCAATTAGCTTGACTTCAGTGGTCGGGAAGATGTTGGAGTCCATTTATTAAGGATGAGGTTTCAGGGTACTTGGAGGCATATGACAAAATAGGTCAAAGTCAACACGGCTTCCCTGAGAAATCTTGCCTGACAAAACTGTTGGAATTCTTTGAGGAATTAGCAGGCAGGATAAACAAAGGAGAGTCAGAGATAAGGGTTTTCTACAAGAACAGTGTTTACGGCACAGAAGGTAGTGTGTAGATCGAACTAGAGAAAATTATGATCAACACACTTATAAAAGGGTCAATGATTAACTAACATCTTTGTAGGGTGTCACCTAATCTATCAAGAACCAACTGAAAGAACTAAGATTTGTGCATTTCAGGTTAAGTTTGTCTCTCCCGCCCCTCACTGTCTTTGCCTGTCTGCAACTGACTTCTGTGACCAAGCACTAGTCATGTAAAGAAACAGAACAAGAAACAGTATAAGAAGGAACTGTAAGAAAGCAGGAGACTCAGTTCTGGGTCTTGGTAGAGAGCATGATGCTTTCTCATAACGGCTTTCTTACCACCAAGTTAATAAAAGGTGGCTTTCACTGTTAAGTCAGTGTGCTTTAGTTATTTAAAAGAGGATGAGCTGCCTGAGGAAGTGGAATAGGTGGATATTTAGATGAATACATGTATAGGAAATGCTTAGGGTTTGGGTCTACAAGACACAAGCCAGGAGGGTGATAGAATACTCTCCACTTTCCCAGATGAGTGCCACTACAATAACATGCAAGAAGCTGAACATCATCTAGAACAAAGCAACCCACTTGACTGGTACCCTGCTAAATAAACATTCATTGTTTTTGTCCATAGTTCACAATGACTATGTACCATCTACAAAATGCATTGCAATTTCTTGCGAAAACAAGTTTAACGGCATCTCTCAAAGCTACAGGTTGTTTCACAGATGACAGGCTACTTCAGACACTACCAGGTGGATGGATGATGCTCCTTTCTGAGCCACACACCCTTCTGACACTGGGTGCAAATGAATCAGAATCAGACTTAACATCACCAGCATATGTCATGAAATTTGTTAACTTTTTGGCAGCAGTAGAATGAAATACATGACAAATAAACAGAAAAAAAGTTACATTAAATGTATATATGTCTATTAAACAGTTAAGATAAAAGAGGTAGTGCAAACAAATAAAAAAGTAGTGAAGTAGCGTTCATGGGTTCAATGTCCATTTAGAAATTGGATGGCAGAGGGGAAGGAGCTGTTCCTGAATCATTGAATGTGTGCCTTCAAGCTTCTCTACCTCCTTCCCGAGGGTAACGGTCTGAAGAGAGTATGTCCTCTTCACACTGGAACTCACTACAGTAAACACCCAACATCATTGTGGGAACACATTCACCAAATAAAAGTGGTAGGTTGGGAATGTAGCTCAATAGCACCACCACCTCCAGGGCAGATGGTCTTACACATGATGACTGGATCCCAAAAGATGAACACACAGAGGATTACAGTTAACTGGCACACACTGGGACCAATTCATTTTAGCCCAATTAAGTGGTTACCTCAATTAGCTGAAATTTCATGGTAACAGTTAAAAAGGTTTAAAAGTACACACACGGGGGACGTCACGTGATGACGTAGGATCAAGACTTGAAAATCCAGCTCTCCCATAAAAAAAACAGTAAAATTATGTTTAAGTGAAGAAAAGGTAGTAAATACTTTTCAAAAATTACTTATAAACTACTCAGGATTGTCTTAAAATATGTCTCCCAAACAGAAGCAGAAGAAAACTACTACTTTGAAGACAACACAAGTTGGAAAAGAATCAAGGCCGGCTGCCATGAAAGAGCCTCGGGCTCAAATGCATTTTACCTCCAGCGATACAGAACAAGAAACTGTGGCAACATCAACCGTTTCAAAAAAAAAGAGCAACAGGAATTGTGCATGCATGAAGGAAGGGACATGCGCAAAAACACGAGCAACCCAAACTACAAATCCCAGCTATGATCGGAACTGAAAGTGAAAGTGAAAGTGAATATGAGGTGGAATCAGATTCTCTGGATAAATCAGACGAAGATGAAGAGACAAACAAAGAAGAGCAACAGGAAGAGGTTGGAGGTGATATTGGAGACATAAAAAAATCTTTGGTGCAAATAATGCATGAATTAAAAGCATTAAAAGTAATAAGAAATATTAAAAATATGAAGATTATGTTTGATAAAATGATGAAAAGACAGGACAAAATGGACAAGAAAATTAAAAACTTGGAAGAAACAACGGGAGACACCATTGATAGAGTGAATAAAATGGAAGATATTTCTGCCTGGACATCAGAAAGAAAACGGTTGTTGGAAAAAGTGGATGTACTTGAAAATTTTAGCAGACGAAATAATATTAAGATTGTTGGACTTAAAGAAGGTACAGAGGGAGAGGATCCAATAAATTTTTTTCAAGAATGGATTCCGGAAATTTTGGAAATGGAAGAAGGAACCCAGTTAATTGAAATTGAAAGGGCTCACAGAGCCTTGAGATCAAGACCTCAAGTTGATCAAAACCCACGATCAATCTTGATAAAATGCTTAAGATATCAAGATAAAGAAAAGATCCTGAAGGCGGCTGCCCAACGTGCCAGAAAGAGAAACGGGCCATTGATGACAGAAGAGAAAACAGTCCTTTTCTATCCTGATACAAGTTATGGCCTTTTGACGAGAAAGAAGGAATTTAACCCAGCGAAAAAAGTTTTATGGGAAAAGGGTTATAAATTTATATTGCACCACCTGGCAACCCTGATCATTTTTTTGGATGACGGAAAAAGAAGATTTTTTTTATTGATTATCGGGATGCGGAAGAATTTGTACAAGAACTCCCAAATATTTGCTAACCACAGCCAAAGATTTAAAAGTGAAACGGATTAAAGATGAAGACAGGGACAGTGAATGGAGTTGATGGATGTTTAAGGACAGAAGAATATTTAAATATATTCATAATTATATGATACAGGGGGAGAAAGGTAAAAATTTGAGAAATATTAATCGAGAGTACTGATATTATTTTTTCTTCTCTTATATATACTTTTTTATGTTATGGGGGAGCTGGGAGAACTTCGGATTGATTGCTACGGGATTCACATGTGTAATCGTGGCGATTGCCATGACCCATACAACGGAGGGGGATAATGTTGTGTTTCTTTTTACTCACAACATTAGTAGGGAGGTATTTAGTTATTTTTTTCTTTATAATCTATTTTTCTTTAATCTTTCTTTCTTTGCCTGGACAATCGGGGGGGGGGGGGGGGGGAGACAGCAACATGGAGAATTTTAAAAAGATTCCCCAAGGTACTACGAAAGTTGAAAAGTTAGGTATTACTATAGACTGGAGTAACCCTGTTAAAGATAATGACTAATTTACTGAATTTTTTTAGTTTTAATGTTAATGGGCTTAATGGACCGGTGAAAAGAAAAAGAATTTTAACATACATTAAGAAAATGAAAATAGATATAGCTTTTTTTTACAAGAAACACACTAACAGAGATAGAACATCAGAAATTAAAGAGAGATTGGGTCGGAAATGTTATTACAGCTTCTTTAATTCAAAGGCGAGGGGAGTTGCAATTTTGGTTAATAAAACTTTACCAATTAAAATGCAAAATGTACTAATTGTTCTGCGGGGAGATATGTAATTATACATTGTTAAATTTTTTCAGAACTATGGACTCTAATGAATATTTATACACCAAATGAAAATGATGTAAAATTTATACAAGAGGCCTTTTTGAATTTGGCTGATGCTCATGACAAAATATTAATAGGTGGAGATTTTAATTTTTGTCTAGACCCAGTTTTAGATAGATCAACAAAGGTTGTTACAAAATCAAAAGTAGCAAAATTAACTTTATCATTGATGAAAGATTTATATTTGATTGATATATGGAGAAGAATTAATCCAAAAGAAAGAGATTACTCATTTTATTCAAATAGACATAAAACTTATTCAAGGATAGATTTTTTCCTATTATCAACGTGAGAATGCGAAGAGGGTAAGGGGTACGTGTAGAGGGGGTGGGCAAGGGGTAAGTGTAGTAAAATATGTAGACAGGACAAGAGACAGGTACATCATTGGGGAAGTAAGGAGAGGTAGCTAAAATAAAGTGCCAGGCCAGACGTGGAGACCACAAGGAAAAGGGAACCTGCGACCACAAAACAATACGTTTGGCAAAGTATTTTCAGTTATACCTATTTCAAGTGTTTTGAAGTGCTTCCAAGTATTACGCTTGAACCTTTGCTAATTCTGAGTATTTTGCGTGCTTAGGTATGCAATAGCCAATCAATTGATGGATTTGAATCAGTAACCATATTTGCGAATGTAGTACCCTGCTTTTGGGTATAAGCATGACCTTTGTAAACTGACAAATTGGGAGTTGGCTACCTTACGCCCGAAGTGTGTGGGGCTGCGAACTCCTCTCTGAATAAAAATCATTTCAGAGGTAATTTTGTGTCTCTGGTGTTTTTCCTCAACTGAGCAGGTTAATAATTTCAGGTTGACAATTTGGCGAGCCGAGCCAGGAGCCTAACAGCTGGCAGTTCGGGGATCCGGTGTAAGCGGTCGGCCGGTAGGTACGAGCGGGTTGAGACGGAAGGGCCCTCCGAGAAATTTTTCTAGGTCTCTCTCTCCCTCTCTGACTCCCCATTCTGATTCCTTCGGCTCCGGCTGACCATCCTACGGCCTCCATGGACCAAACAGAGAACCTCAGTTGGGAGACATGGATAACAGGTGAGAATTGCATAGAAGTTTGTGGTTTGAGTCCCCTGGTTTAAGAAGTTTGTGGCTCGAGTCCCCTGGTTTAAGAAGTTTGGGGTTCGAGTCCCCTGGTTTAAGAAGTTTGGGGTTCCAGTCCCCTGGTATAGGAAGCGGGGTTAGAGTCCCTGCATAGAGTTTGGGGTTCGAGTCCCCTGGTTTAAAAAGTTGGGGTTAGAGGCCCCTGGTTTAAGACGTTGGGGTTAGAGGCCCTGCACAGAGGTTGGGGTTCCAAACCCCTGGAATAGGAAGCGGGGTTAGAGTGCCTGCGTGGGGTTTGGGGTTGGCAGCTCCGGAGCAATACATTTTTAATTTGATTAAGGTCTGGTTCCAACTTCTAACTGAAACCGCATCCTGCCTTAGACTGGTTGTTAAGAGCAGAAATCTGCCATGCGAAGGTCAGGAAACTGAAGTGGATGCAAGAGTAAGTTACCAAAATGGGCCAGACTCTAGATAAATCAGGACCAATTACGCCATTATGGAAAATGTGTAAAGAATTCCCTGAAAACAAGACAGATTTACGGAGACTGAGCACGCGGATGAATAAGAAGTTGGAGAATGAATTTTGGCCATTGGAGGAACTTGGGATCTTGAGAAGTGTAAACGAGCAGAGAGAAAGGTGTGGCGACAGAACATTTAACAGAAATGGAAAGATCTAATTACACGTTGGTATACCATGACCAGCAGACTTCATGAGCGCTCCCGCCAGACCTCCTGGGAGGTGAATGCAAAAAATACCCATCCATGATAGTAATGGAAAGCCCAGCGGCTGGCCAGTACTGAAGGCCTTATGTGTAATCTATGATGAACAGCGTAGGATTGATGATCATAATGTAAAATTTGGTGATAAAAGGCCGGCACCGGATATGACTGGGCTGCAGACTCTATTTGACCCTAATGAGGGCACTGAGGAGGAGGAGCAGCAGGTCTCTTCGCCTGCGGGGGCAGCAAATCCCGCCCCCGCCTGTACCTTCGGCACCTTCCACCCACTGTGCATTTGACCCATGATCGCACCCCCCCCCATGCACTCCCGACTTCCCTTTTTGGGATTGTCAGCTCCAGTGCAGGAGTTCCAGATGACCGAAGAACTCCCCACTCGCTATAACCACCATAAGTCCCTTATCAGATTTGCGGTGACCCCCAATTCGGGCATCAACCTGGCAGGAAGGGATATACTCTGTCGTTTCCATCTCACCGTTTCCTGCACCAGTGATGGTCTCACCCTGACCGAACCTCCTACCCATTGGGCGTTCTGGCTTCACGTTCCCCCGCAATGGTGGGCGTTGGACCTCGCCCACCTCCCCTCCTGCTCACCAGTCACCTCGAGCTCCTATACACTCCCCATGTGACCCTTGCGTAAGACCTTTCAGGACGCTCAGAAGTCTTGGCAGCCTTATTCGCCCCACACTTGGGAACTGAATTCCCAATTTCAGTTTTTGCCATTGTGACTGCAGAGGCAGGCACAGCCCTAGCCACCCATGTCCCCGACTTCCTGGGCAGCAATCCCTTGGGATAAGCCCCCTTATAACCCTTTGCGTAAATGAGGGTCATGCAGCTAAGGAATTGGGCCCTGCCGTCTTTAGGGTACTGCAGCAGGCAGACTCTTCCCTGACGGGAAACCCGCAGGAAGTGGATAGTGGTAGTATTTTTTCTTTGACAACCAATGTGACACCTCAGGGACCCTGCACTACCATCAGCCTCTGACTGACTCCTGCTGCGAACCCTCCCAATGAGATTTGGGCAACCTCCAAGACCGACGTAGACCTTACCCCGGTAGCCCCCGTCCAGATGCAGGTAAAGCCCAACTCACGATTGCCCCGGATCCCGCAGTACCCTCTCAAAGCCGAAGCCGTTCAGGGTGTCCACCCACTTATTACCTCCTTCTTAGAACAAGGTGTCCTGGTTCCCCGCCTTTCACCCTGTATTACCCCGATCTTAGCAGTGCCAAAGCCCGGATGCCCCGAGTGGCGCCTGGTGCAAGATTTAAGGGCAATTAATGACATAATCCCTCCTTTACATGCTGCTGTCCCCAACCCCGCAACCATTCTGGGCCAGATACCCACCACTGCACGGTGGTTCACCATTATAGAACA
This sequence comes from Hypanus sabinus, assembly GCF_030144855.1. NCBI lineage: Eukaryota > Metazoa > Chordata > Chondrichthyes > Myliobatiformes > Dasyatidae > Hypanus > Hypanus sabinus. The sequence goes on along the minus strand of NC_082711.1, from coordinate 31,605,330 downwards.
CGCCTTCTTCTCCATACCCTTACATGAGGATTCACACTACTTATTCGCCTTCGCTTTCCAGGATCACCAATACACCTGGACCCGACTTCCCCAGGGCTTTAGAGACTCCCCCACTATTTTCTCACAGACCCTTTGTGGCCAAATGAAGGACCTCACCTTCCCTAAAAACTCAGCGCTTATCCAGTACGTTGATGACCTGCTTTTGGCTAGTGACACTCAGTACGCCTGTGAGGAGGACACAAACTATCTCCTCCATGCCCTACATTCCCTCTCTGGAACTCCTCTCTGAATAAAAACTGTTTCAGAGGTAATTTTGTGTCTCTGGTGTTTTTTCTCAACTGAGCAGGTTAATTATTTCAGGTTGACAAACGAATATTCAAGACAGAGTGAAAAATATGGAATATAAAGCAAGAATATTGTCAGATCATTCCACCTTGACAATGACAATGATAATGATGGATAAAGAGAAATCGATTTACAGATGGAGATTTAATTCAATATTATTAAAACGTCAAGATTTTTGTTATTTCATGAAAAAGCAGATTCAGTTTTTTTTAGATACAAATTTACATTCAGTTGATGATAAATTTATAGTATGGGAAGCAATGAAGGCATATCTGAGAGGCCAGATAATAAGTTATACTTCTAAAATTAAGAAGGAATATATGGTAGAAATAGATCAATTGGAAAAAGATTACAAAATTAGAAAAAGAATCTCAAAGATATATGACAGAAGAAAAACAAAGACAACTTGTTAACACGAAGTTACAATATAATACACTTCAGACATACCGAACAGAAAAAGCAATTATGAGAATTAAACAGAGATATTACGAACTAGGTGAAAGATCAAACAAGGTTCTTGTTTGGCAGTTAAAAACAGACCAGATTTCCAAAACGATAAATGCAATTAGAACAAGTGTAAATAAAATTACATAAACCTTTAGAAATTAATGAAACTTTTAAGAATTTTTATTCTGAACTGTATCAATCCGAATCACAAAATGATAATGTTGAGATAGAAAGGTTTTTATCACAAATAACTCTTCCAAAATTGAATTCGGAAGAACAGAAGGGATTAGATATGCCTTTTACATTAAAAAAGGTCGAAGAAGCTGTAGGATCACTTCAGAGTAATAAATCCCCAGGAGAAGATGGTTTTCCGCCCAAATTTTATAAAAAGTTTAAAGATTTATTAATTCCTCCTTTTATGGAGTTAATATACCAAGCGGAAAGAACACATAAACTTCCAGAATCTTTTTCGACAGCTATTTTAATAGTATTGCCAAAAAAAGATAGAGATCTTTTAAAGCCAACATCATATAGACCTATTTCTAAAAAATAATAGCAAAAATTATCTAATAGATTATCTAAATACTTACCAAAATTAATACATATGGATCAAACAGGATTTATTAAAAATAGACAATCGGCAGATAATGTAACTTGGTTACTTAGCATAATTCATTTGGCACAAAAGAGGGAGGAAATGAGTGTGGCAGTTGCCTTAGATGCAGAAAAAGCATTTGATAGATTGGAATGGGATTTTTTATTTAAGGTATTGGAAAAAGATGGATTAGGAGTATCTTTTATAAAATGGATTAAAACCTTAAATACTAATCCCAAAGCTAAAGTAGTGACAAATGGTCAAATTTCAACATCATTTCAGTTAACAAGGTCAACTAGACAAGGTTGTCCATTATCACCTGCTTTATTTGTATTAGCAATAGAACCATTAGCTGAATTAATTAGAACGGACCCAGATATTATGGGTTTCAGAGTTAACCAGGAGGAATGTAAGATTAGTTTATTTACTGACGATGTTTTGCTTTATTGAACAAACCCATTGTATTCGCTGCATAAATTATCTTCTAGATTGGAAGAACATAAGAAAATATCAGACTACAAAATAAATTGGGATAAAAGTGAAATTCTACCCCTTACTAAAGGAGATTACAGTCAATGTCGACTAATAACTCAATTTAGATGGCCGATAAATGGTATAAAATATTTAGGTATAAGAGTTGATAATGATATAAAGAATTTATATAAATTTTTTACCATTATTGAAAAAAATTCAAGATCTTGATAAATGGATTACATTACCAATAACATTAGTAGGCAGAGTAAATGCTGTAAAAATGAATATATTCCCTAGATTACAATATTTATTCCAAACACTACCAATACAATTATCGCAGAAGTTTTTTCAAGAGTTAAATAAATGTGTGAGGAAGTTCCTTTGGAAAGGTAAGATGTCAAGAATATCGTTGGAAAAATTGACATGGAAATTTGACCTAGGAGGGTTACAACTTCCAAACTTCAAGAATTATTATAAAGTAAATCAACTTAGATTTATTGCATCTTTTTTTGATGAAGATAAACCAGCATGGATTAGAATAGAATTAGATAAAATAGGAGAAAATATACCAGAAGATTTTATATATAAGTGGGAATCTAAATGGATACGGGAAAAGAAAGAATCCCCTATATTAAAACATTTGATTGATTTATGGGATAAGATAAATGTTGATGATGAGATAAAGAAATCTTTGTTAGCAAAGAGACCTTTAATTCAAAATAAACTTATTCCCTTTACAATGGATAATCAACCTTTATACAATTGGTTTCAAAAAGGGATTAGATATATAGGGGATTGTTTTGAAGAAGGTATATTAATGTCATTTGATCAATTAAAGAATAAATACAAAATATTAAACAACACTCTTTTTTGTTATTTCCAATTAAGGGCTTATTTAAGAGATAAATTGGGTCAAACAATGTTATTGCTGAAACCTAATGAAATAGAAACTTTAATTCAAAAAGGAAAAATTAAAAAATTTATTTATTGTATGTATAGTTTGATTCAAAAACAGGCAATTAAACAAGGAATTCATAAGTCAAGACAAAAATGGGAAACTGATTTGAATATTAAAATTGAAGAAACAAGTTGGTCAAGACGATGTCTTGACAGTATGACAAATACAACAAATGTCCGGTTAAGATTAGTGCAATATAATTTTTTACATCAATTATATATTACACCATAAAAAATAAATTAATTAAGCCCAAATTTATCTGATCAGTGTTTCCAATGTAATCAAGAAATTGGTACGTTTTTACACTCTACTTGGTCTTGTTTTAAAATTCAACCTTCTTGGACAAATTTAAGAGTTTTATTGGAACAAATTACTGGAACACAACTTCCACATAATCCAACATTATTTTTACTAGGTAATATTGAAGGGATAAAACCGAAATCCAAACTGAATAAAGATCAGAAAGTATTCATAAAAATTGCATTGGCAGTAGCCAAAAAGGCTATTGTAGTTACTTGGAAATCGGATTCATACTTAAGTATAGATCGTTGGAAGAATGAAATTTTCAGTTGCATTCCACTTGAAAAATTACTTATAACTTAAGAGATAAATATGAAATATTTCTCAAAATTTGGTGCCCTTATTTACAAAAGATAGGATTAAATATATAGGTGCTCCGAAGATAAAATTATTGGTTATTTGGGGAAAGAAATAAATATATATACTAAAGCTATTATGGACTCCATGGAGCTTGTGGGGATCTTCCGATATCCAGGCATTCTTTCTTTCTTTCTTTTTTCTTCTCTTTTTTTTATCTCTTTCTACAGGGATATGATAGGGGGGAGGAGCTAAGGGAAGGGGGGGAAGGGTTGATAATTTTTTTTCCTTCTGTAACCATTTGAAAATTAAATTTAAAAAATTTATTTTGAAAAAGTACACATGCAAGTACACACAACTGATGCTAGTTAGAAACTGTTCAGCAACTATCTACTGCCCCAATTAGGCGGCAGAGAGTCCCAAGCTAATGAAAGGAATCCTCAATTCTAGATTAGATTTTTAAGAGTTGTCCCAAGTAAGTGGCTGCTCTGATTAACCAATGGCCTAATTAACCAGAATGCACTGTATTTGTGTAAAATAAAAAGCAGAAATTCAGTTCCTTGCACTCACTCTGCCATTTAATAAGATTACAGCTGATCTTTTTACTGCAAGAGCACTATACCAACACCGTACTTCCTTTGTGTCCAAAAATCTATCAATCACACAGCTTCTAAAGCACTCTACAACTCTTACTGGCAAACTGGCAGAATAAGGGTAGGCCATTCAATTTTAGCTCAGTTTTGGGAAACATTTTGGAAAGATTTATCTGGGACATAATTAAGTCATTTGATAGAAAATTGATAACACACTTGAAGAGGATAATACAATGAATGTATGTACATTGACCTCCAAATGATTTGATGCAGGGGCACACAACAGGTTTACCAAAGTTGAAACATGGCATGAAACTGAGGATTGCTGTAGTTACGAATGTGCCACAACTCTGAAGGGCTGAAGGGTACAAAATCGCTCCCTCCTTTTTGAGAATCGCAAAATCGCTATTAATTCGAGTCTGGGACCCAGGAAATGAGAGAGAGACACGCAGAATCCTCAAGGTTTGGAATGTGTGCTGGCCTCAGCGAAACAAAAACCCCTGATAACAGCTATTGTCTCTTGGAGACGGAATTCTGTATTGAGTACTGTACTATTCATTGAAGACCCTCAGGGGATGACCAGAGTGGGCTGGTTGAGGGATTACATCATCCCAACCTGATTGACATCTGAGACCCCGTGAGTAAGGATAAAAGAGGGTCTGGGGAACAACCCCTTTAGACGCACCAGGAGAAACGCTAGAAATCCCCTGACAGCGTTTAATAGCAACAGCCGGTGGGGGGGCTCGTGTGCGTCCTTCCCTTGCCTGGGATTGGCGGCCTCACCACGGAAGAACGGCTTTAGCTAAAGCAGAGGCCACAAGTGAACGGCCACACCAACGGGACACCCGACGGATCAAAATCATAAAAGGAATTGGCAAGTTTCTCAAAATCTCTCTCTCGACTCCAACCAAGGCTGCAGCCTGCATGAACTGAGTGACTTTTATATTTCCATCGGACAATACATTTATCTCCTAGACAACGATAGAGCTTATTTCTTATTGATTAGTATTATACCCGCACTTTTAGATTTAGTATTGACGACATATATTATCTGTATGTTTGCACTGATATTATTTTTGTGTATTTTTACTAAAAAATACTGTTAAAAATAGTACCATCAGACTTCAACGGACCTCTCTATCTTTGCTGGTAAGTGACCCAGTTACAGGGTTCGTAACAAAGTGGGGGCCTCATCTCGAGATTTGATACCAAATTGGAGGGCCAGTGAATCGGGCTTTTAAGTCCAAACTTGGATCTGGTTGCGCGGGTAACCAGATGGGAAGCCAGCAAAGATGGACGTTGACGGATTTATAGAAAACCCGACTCTGGAGGCGCTAGAGGCTGCCACAAAGTCGGACTTGATAAATATTGCGAAAGGACTAAACCTCGCAGAGGTGAGGTTGTCGATGAAAAAGCGGGAGGTGCGGAGGGCCATTACTCAGTATTATATTGTGAAGAATGTGTTTTCTGCTGAGGTATTGGAAAATATCCCTGAAAAGGCACCAGCTAGTGGGACGGCTCAGTTAGAGTTGGAGAAATTAAGGTTGGAACATGAAATTAAGTTAAAGCAGCTAGAAGCAGCCGAAAAGGAAAAAGAAAGAGCCAACAAGCAAAGGGAGCATGCGCTCCAGCTCAAGGAGTTTGAGGTGAAGAGGGAGCAGGAAAGAGCTGAAAGGGAGTATGAAATTCAGTTAAAACAGCTGGAAGCAGCTGAAAAGGAGAAGGATGATACTAAGGTAGGAGGTGTTGTGGATAATGAGGTGGGTTTTCAAAGCTTGCAGGGAGATTTATGCCAGTTAGAAGAATGGGCTGAACGTTGGCAGATGGAGTTTAATGCTGAGAAGTGTGAGGTTCTACATTTTGGCAGGAATAATCCAAATAGAACATACAGGGTAAATGGTAGGGAATTCAGGAATGCAGAGGAACAGAGAGATCTAGGAATAACAGTGCATAGTTCCCTGAAGGTGGAGTCTCATGTAGATAGGGTGGTGAAGAAGGCTTTTGGAACGCTGGCCTTTATAAATCAAAGCATTGAGTACAGAAGTTGGAATGTAATGTTAAAATTGTACAAGGCATTGGTAAGGCCAAATTTAGAATATTGTGTGCAGTTCTGGTCACCGAATTATAGGAAAGATATCAATAAATTAGAGAGAGTGCAGAGACGATTTACTAGGATGTTACCTGGGTTTCAGCACTTAAGTTACAGAGAAAGATTGAACAAGTTAGGTCTCTATTCATTGGAGCATAGAAGGTTGAGGGGGGATTTGATTGAGGTATTTAAAATTTTGAGAGGGATAGATAAAGTTGACGTGAATAGGCTGTTTCCATTGAGAGTAGGGGAGATTCAAACGAGAGGACATGATTTGAGAGTTAGGGGGCAGGAGTTTAAGGGAAACACAAGGGGGTATTTCTTTACTCAGAGAGTGATAGCTGTGTGGAATGAGCTTCCTGTAGAAGTAGTAGAGGCCAGTTCAGTTGTGTCATTTAAGGTAAAATTGGATAGGTATATGGACAGGAAAGGAGTGGAGGGTTATGGGCTGAGTGCGGGCAGGTGGGAATAGGTGAGATTAAGAGTTCGGCACGGACTAGGAGGGCCGAGATGGCCTGTTTCCATGCTGTGATTGTTATATGGTTATATGGTTACATGAAAGGGCCGAGAAGGAGAGGGAGTATGAGGAGAAGAAGAAACAGAGGCAGCATGACTTGGACATGGAGAAGTTAAGGCAAGAGCAAAGAGCTCAAGGGTCAGACCGAGAGGAGCAGTTTAATGTTAGTTGGGAGTTTAGGTTAGTACCTCCGTTCGAGGAGACGGATGTTGATAGTTATTTCTTGCATTTTGAAAAGGTGGCAGTGAGTCAGAAGTGGCCCAAAGAGCAGTGGGTGGCGTTGTTACAAAGTGTGTTAAAAGGGAAGGCACAACTGGCATATGCGGCGTTGTCCATGGAGGAAGAGTCTGAGAATTATGAGAAAGTAAAGGAGGCCATTCTTCGGACCTACAAATTGGTACCTGAGGCCTATAGACAAAATTTCAGAAATTTAAAGAAAGGGTGGAATCAGACATATACAGAGTTTGCCTATGAGAAGGGTGTGCTCTTGGATCGTTGGTGTGCAGCAGAAATGGTGGAAGAAGATTTTTGGCATCTCAGGGAGTTAATTCGGATGATATCCTGATGTATTTGAATGAGAAGCCGAATAAGTCCATCTCCGAATTTGCTAGGTTCGCAGATGAATATGCCCTAACCCACAAGACAAAGTTTTCCTCGAATAAAAGTTACCAGAGAGACCGTGGGAACGGTAGAGAAAGCCCGCCGGCTGAGGCAGAGATCTCGCCGGGAGCTTGGGGTAAAATTAAGGAGGAGGAAAAGCAAGACGGCAGGAGAGGTCCTGGCTTGACCTGTTTTAATTGTGGAAAGGTGGGTCATATTGCATCTAAGTGCCTTACTCCGAGGAAGGAGACAGGAAAATGGAAAGCAGCAGTCACTACAGGATGTGTTGTGGTGATCAGTAAATTGACGCGAGAGCCCCAGGTAGACAGAGTACGAGAAGGGTCTGAGAATGTATTTCAGAAGGAACCGTGTCTGTAAAAGAGGGAGACACACCAGTTCCAGTGCGGATCTGGAGAGACACGGGAGCGGGAGCTGTCATTGATTAGCAGTAAGGTACTAGGTTTTGGTCGCAAGACTAGAGGTAGCTTTGAGAGGCATAGGAAAAGGGACAGAAGCGGTGCCCTTGCATAGGATCATTATAAATTGTGAGCTGGTATCTGGACCAGTTGAAATAGGGGTGCGATCAGAATTCCCGAGAAGTGACGTAGACGTCCTTCTGGGTAACGATTTAGCTGGTGGTGACGTTTGGTCGGCCATAGAGCTGAAGAGCCAGCCTGTAAGTGTTGAGGACCCACCCCTAGGTTCCAAGATCTATCCCGCATTTGCGATCACTCGCAGCATGTCAAGAAAGGCAGCTGAGAACGAGACCGGTTTAAATCTGGCCAGTATCGATTTGGCCGAGACATTTTTACTGACCCTGTACCAAGAGGAGTTAGAGGGTGGTAAAACGGAGAATAGGAAAGTGAAGGAGAGTAAGGGAGAGGAGGTAGACCTGCCCTTAGCCAGGAGGAAATTTATAGAGGCACGGAGTAAAGATGAGAAACAGATAAGGCTGTTAAAAGGTCCAGGGTTGGACATGGATGATCTGTCTGATTTGGCAGAACTGTTTGAAGAAGTTGAAAATTCTAAAGGTGTTCCCGATAATGAAATGAGGGCAGTCCTAGATGAAAAGGATGCCATTACCTTGAAGTAGTCTGCTGGGTTGGCAGATGAGGTTGTTTCAGCCCGCGGGGTTGAGTTTACTCCAGAAGGGAGTTGCCCAGAGAGTAACTGGGAGGATCAGGGGAATTTAGAATTTGAAAAGGGTACGGGTATTGAAAGCCTGGAAGAGGCAAATGTCCCATTTGAGTGTGTTCAAGATGTGGATGTACGTGGTACTGAACCTAGTAATGGAGCTCAGATAAAGTCTGAGGTATTTGATTCAGTTGAAAAGGAATGCAGTCCTTGTGGGTCAGATGGACTTGGTTCAGTGAAGAAAGGGTTAACCTTGGTAATAGTGGGAAGTGAGAATTCCCAGTTGTTCGTGTTCGAAGGTGTGTTAAAAGTTAGTGAGGAGATAAAAGGTGGTGAGGTGAATGTTATTATTGAAGGAAAAGGAAAGAGTGTAGTTCCTAAATTGAATGAAGAAAATTTAAAGTCTGGATTGATGTCAGAAGCAGCCACCAGGCTACAGAGACAATGGCTTGGTAAAATGATGCCTGCCAATCAATTACAGGTTGATTTGGAATGTAAAGGTGCCCCACACGCTATTGTTATTCAAGAGTGTGCTGTGAAGAGGCAGAATTTGAAATGCTGTTTGGACCAAGAGTTTAAACTGAAAACTAATAGCATGAAGGGTCCTGAAGAGAAAACTGGCAACTTGCTTAAAATTAAAGAATTGTGTGGAAATTCAGAAAATGGTCTAAGTTTGGAACACATTGTTGAGAAAATAACTCCTATGAAAGGAGCATGCAAAAGCTTATTCCACACTAGTATACAAGTTAACCATGTGGGAGTTAACTAGAAAAGGGGCGAGGGTTGACGGGATGCCATTTTAAATAACAGGATCCGGTTTTAAGGGATTTCGACAAAGCATGTGAATAATAAAGACAACCCCCATGGAAGGTTGACTGTTAAGTTTGAAAGTAACATAAAGATTAGTATTTGCATGAACTTTTGTAGTATACACGTAAGCTAAGATCACAACTCTTTAGTTTTTGTTTGCTGAAGAAAAGGAAAATAAAAATAGGTGGTTATTAAATTGGAGTCTGATGCTACAAGACTTTATTAAGGTACAAGATGTTAAGATATTAAAGGAAGTGACAATGTAATCGTTAACTGTTTAGATGCTGAATTGAATGTATAACTGTATTACTCTGTAGTGAAAAAAAAACTCTTCTGTATTGTGTTAGATTCTAAAATCCTGTAAGACTCTGTATTAATTCATTTTTACTGATGGTAAAAATCTTTGAAGGAAGGGGGTGTTACGAATTTGCCACAACTCTGAGAGGCCGAAGGGTACAAAATCGCTCCCTCCTTTTTGAGAATCGCAAAATCGCTATTAATTCGAGTCTGGGACCCAGGAAATGAGAGAGAGACACGCAGAATCCTCAAGGTTTGGAATGTGTGCTGGCCTCAGCGAAACAAAAACCCCTGATAACGACTATTGTCTCTTGGAGACAGAATTCTGTATTGAGTACTGTACTATTCATTGAAGACCCTCAGGGGATGACCAGAGTGGGCTGGTTGAGGGATTACATCATCCCAACCTGATTGACATCTGAGACCCCGTGAGTAAGGATAAAAGAGGGTCTGGGGAACAACCCCTTTAGATGCACCAGGAGAAACGCTAGAAATCCCCTGACAGCATTTAATAGCAACAGCTGGTGGGGGGCTCGTGTGCGTCCTTCCCTTGCCTGGGATTGGCGGCCTCACCACAGAAGAACGGCTTTAGCTAAAGGAGAGGCCACAAGTGAACGGCCACACCAACGGGACACCCGACGGATCAAAATCATAAAAGGAATTGGCAAGTTTCTCAAAATCTCTCTCTCGACTCCAACCAAGGCTGCAGCCTGCATGAACTGAGTGACTTTTATATTTCCATCGGACAATACATTTATCCCCTAGACAACGATAGAGCTTATTTCTTATTGATTAGTATTATACCCGCACTTTTAGATTTAGTATTGACATCGTATATTATCTGTATGTTTGCATTGATATTATTTTTGTGTATTTTTACTAATAAATACTGTTAAAAATAGTACCATCAGACTTCAACGGACCTCTCTATCTTTGCTGGTAAGACACCCAGTTACGGGGTTCATAACACTGTGAACTGCCAAGAAATGGGTGAGAAGATGAAAAGTGGCTCAAAATATAAACAAACTGGTGGAATAGCAGACCAAACAATTTTTAACGCAGAGAAGTACGAGTACGATGACATTTGATAGGAAGAATGAGAGGCAAATTAAATGATACTGTTCTAAAATGGGTACAGAAGCAGAGCTCCATCCATGCACAAAGCATTGAAACTGCCACAACAGGTGTAGAGAACAGTTAATAAGGCATTCTGGACTTTATCAACTGAGGAAAAGAGAAGCCATGTTGAACTTTTATAAAACATTATTTGGTCTTCATCTGAAGAGAATTTGTTCAGCTCAGGTGCCATATCATCAGAGATGTGTAACCATGAGAGGGGGCCCAGAAAAGATTAACAAAGATGCTTCCTAGGATGAGAGACTGCATTTACAAGAGGAGATTAGAAAGACTGTAAATATGAGAAGGATGAGGAGAGTCTTGATGAAACTATCTCATGAGGTTGTCTGGATCTTGTGGGTAGTGATAGATTGTTCCCTCTGGTGAGCATCTTAAAGGATAGAGATTACAAAACAATTAATAGCAACATGAGGAAATACTTTATTTTATGCAGTGTGTGGCTGGAATCCAAAATCTGCTGTGTGCACATTCTTTCTCAGCCTCAAGAAGAAGCAAGTTCTTTCTCAGCCTCAAGAGGGAATTTCTTAAATATACAGTATTGTACCCTAGATTTTGTATACAAATTTTGTTTTAGATGTTTATTTTTTGTCTTCTGCATTAGTGTGTCAGTAGAAAAGAGCAAGTTTTAAATTTACATTCTTTTTCCAAAAAATTAAATGTTAGAGAAATTTTTTGTATTTCATTAAATAAAGTATCATATTAAGTAACAGTCCACTTTTCAAATAAAAACATGATTACTTTGTAAATATAGAGCCCAGTGCATAATAAAGCAAAGATAACAAGTAGGTGCAAATGTTCAATAACATAATGAGTTGAATGAACTAAACTGATTAACTGAAACATAAAGGAATATAGGGTTATGATTGGGGATGTAGATTTTCAGTAGAAAAAACTCAAACTGTATTTTTCACCAGTAAAAGAATTGAGGTTGGGAAGAAGTTAAGGATGTATGGGATTGAATTAGAAAGGGTTGGGTCATTTAAATTTCTGTGAGTTCTATTTGATTCACGATTAACATGGGCAGACCATATCAGGAAAGTCGAGGAGAAATGTAAAAAAGTAATAAACGTGATGAGATGTTTGACTGGTAAGGAATGGGGAGCGAGTTGTTCAGTGTTGAAGAGGATGTATGTGGCTTTAGTAAGATCTGAGTTGGACTACGGAAATATAGCATATGGATCAGCAGCTGGGTCTCTTATAAGGAAACTGGATGTGATTCAGGCTCAGGTTTTGAGAGTGTGCAGTGGGGCTTTTAAAACATCAACAGCATCAGCCCTGCAGGTAGAAAAGGGAGTAATGCCTTTCAAACTAAGAAGGATGTAATTGATGGCAAACTACTGGACTAAGTAGGGCACAATGATTCTCACCCTGCAAAGGGAGTGTTGCAGGAGTCCTGGGAAAATGGGAGGTTTCAGAGGGATAACTTTAGTCGGGTAGGGAATGATATTGCTAAAGAATGTGGAGTGTTTGATCTAAGGATAAGTCCTTCAGTAGTTTATCCGGTTGTAGCTCCATGGAAGCTTGTATGACCTGATATAGACTGGCATTTGTTAGAGGTAAAAAGGAAAGGAAAATATAAAACTGATTTGGTAAGTGCATTTAACTGTCATGTGATGGAAAAGTATAGTGATTATACTCAGATAAAATTTCTATGGATGGTGCTAAGGAACCTGAAACAGGAATGAAAGGGTTTGGGGTGGCTATACCAGCAAAAGAAATTGCTATCAGCAGAAGAACATCTAATAAGTTAGGGGTGTATACAGTACAGATGATGGCAGTGTTGGTTGCGTTCCGATGGGTGGAGAAAGCCAGACAAGTCAAAGCATTGATATACTCAGATTCATCCTCAGTTCTAGCAAGTTTAAGGTCTTTTCACTCAGTCGGCAAGATGTACTTTATGAAATCCTTCAGTTAGTCACAAGAATTGCAAATCAGGGAGATCAGGTAAAATTTCTATGGGTTCCAGCACATGTAGGGGTGAAGGGGAATGAGAGGGTGGATGAGTTGGGAAAGAGGGCGTTAAAGAAAGAAAACATAGAAATGCACATTAGTATCAGTGAAGCAGAGGCTAAGTGTATAATCTGGGGAAAAAACAACCAAAAGTGGCAAGAAAGATGGGACAGGGAGGGGAAAGAGAGGCATTTATATCGAATACAAAAGTGTGTAACAGGTACTAGGGTAGGCAGTGGATACAGAAGAGAGGAAACTGTGTGGACCTAGGTTAAGGCTGGGGCACTGTGCACTAAAAAAAATATTGAAAATGATAGGGAAACACCAGACAGGATTGTGTGAGGAATGGCAGGAAGAGGAGTCAGTAGAACATGTAGTTCTGAGCAGCAGGAAGGATGGGATACAGAGAGAGATGATGAGAATTAATCTAAGGAAATTGGGGGAGAAGGAATTCACATTAAAAGGGCTGCTGGGAATGGGTGAGAGAGCACAAGTTAGGGTACTTTTAGCTTTCTTAAGGGGTACAGGGGTTTTTTATAGGATATGATGGATAAACAGGAATGGGGTACTAGGATGGCCAAAGACGGGAGGATAAAGTGTAGGTTAGGGTATGTGTGTATGTGCGATTGGGTGAAGGGATTTAGAATGTGAATCTATCGCACACTCCAAAGCAGAAGGTGGCGGTAATGCACCATTAAGCTGGATGGCAACTGCCGTAAAACAAGACGGGTGGGGGGGGGGGGGGGGAGTGGGAGTGGGAGTGAGAGTGAGAGAGAGAATCAAACTAGCAAAAAGACAACCAAACAAAAAGGTGAGGGTGTGGCAGATGTGGCAGTTTAACCTTCTAATCATAAGACCATAAGCTATAGGAGCAGAATTAGGCCATTTGGCCCATGGAATCTGCTGCACCATTTCATCATGGCAGATCCACTTTCCTCTCAGCCCCAATCTCCTGCCTTCTCCCTGTATCCCTTCATACCCTGACCAATCAAGAATCCATCAACCTCTGCCTTAAATATACATTAAAGACTTGGCCTCTGCAGCTGTCTGCGGCAAAGAATTCCAGATTTACTCCTCTCTGGAAAAAGAAATTCCTCCTCATATCCGTTCCAAAAAGATACTCCTCTATTGTGTGTCCACTAGTCTCAGTCTCTCCTACCACAGGAAACATCCTCTCCACATCAACTCTCTCAAGGCCTTTCACCATTCATAGAAACATAGAAAACCTACAGCACGATACAGGCCCTTCGGCCCACAAGGCTGTGCCGAACATGTCCCTAACCTAGAAATTACTAGGCTTATCTGTAGCACTCTATTTTTTTTTTAGCTCCATGTACCTATCCAAGGGTCTCTTAAAAGACCCTATCATATCCGCCTCCACCACCTTTGCCGACAGCCCATTCCACACACTCACCACTCTCTGAGTAAAAAACTTACCCTTGACATCTCCTCTGTACCTACTCCCCAGCACCTTAAACCTGTGTCCTCTTGTGGCAACCATTTCAGCCCTGGGAAAAAGCCTCTGACTATCCACACAATCAACACCTCTCAAAATCTTATACACCTCTATCAGGTCACCTCTCATCCTCTGTCACTCCAAGGAGGAAAGGCCGAGTTCACTCAATCTATCCTCATAAGACATGCTCCCCAATCCAGGCAACAATAGCTTTCAATTCAATAGCTTTCAATGAGGTCACCCTCATTCTTCTGAATTATTGTGAACACAGACCCAGAGTCATCAAACGCTCTACATATGACAAGCCAGTCAACCCAGAAATTAGTTTCCTGAACCTCTTTTCAACCCTCTCCAGTTTCAGCACATCCTTTTTAAGGTAAGGGGACAAAAACAGCTCACGATACTCCAAGTGAGGCCTCACCAGTGCTTTATAAAGTCTCATCATTACATACCCGCTTTTATATTCTAGTCCTTTTGAAAAGAATGCTAACATTGCATTTGCCTTCCTCACCACAGATTCAACCTGCAAATTAACCTTTAGGGAAACCTGCACAAGCACTCCCAAGTCCCAGTGTGCCTCAGTTTTTTGTATTTTCTCTCCATTTAAAGAAGTAGTCTACCCTTTCATTTTACTACCAAAGTGCATGACCATACATTTCCCAACACTGTATTCCATCTGCCAGTTCTTCGTCCATTCTCCTAATATGTCTAAGTCCTTCTGTAGCCTCTCTGCTTCCTCAAAACTACCTGCCCCTCCACCGATCTTCACATCATCTACAAACTTTGCAAAAGGCCATCAAATCTATCATCCAAATCATTGACATTTATAGTAAACAGAATCGGTCCCAACACAGACCCCTGTGAAACACCACTAGTCACTGGCAGCCAACCAGAAAAGGCTCCCTTTATTCCCACTCTTTTGCCTCCTGCCAATCAGGCACTGCTTTATCCATGCTAGAATCATGGGCTTGTTGCTTGTTAAGCAGCCTCATGCATGGCACCTTATCAAAGGCCTTCTGAAAATCCAAGAACACAACATCAAAAATTCTCCTTTGTCAATTCTGTTTGTTATCTTTTCAAAGAATTCCAACAGGCAAGATTTTCCCTTGCGGAAACCATGTTGATTACAACCTATTTTATCATGTGCTTCCAAGTACCATGAGAACTCTCCTTAATAATCAACCCCAACATCTGCCCATCCACAATCAATTATTACACCATGGCGAGAGTGAGCACAGCAACAAGACACATCCTGCATCAGCAACGTCTCTCCTACGCAGAAATTTCACAGCATACTGGAGTTTCAAGATGTGCTGTCGAAGTTCTTCTGAAGAAGTACAAAGAAACAGGCAAGGTTGAGGACAAAAAATGTAGTGGTCGGCCACAAAAACTGAGCGCAGGAGACGAAAGATGTATCAAACCGACATGGCTTCTAAATCAGAATAAGTCCAGTACTATCATCTCTGAACTCACAGAAACCATTGGAATCCAAGTACATCCCTCTAAAACCCTGAGAAGTCTTGTCAGAAGTGGTCTTCATGGAACAGATACTGCCAAAAAGCCATTTCTACGAAGTGAAAACAAAGCCAAGAGACTCACCTATGCATAAAGTCACAAGGACTGGGGTGCTGAACAACAGCAGCAAGTGCTCCAAGTTGACGAGTAAATATTTGAAATTTTTAGCTCAAACAGGTGGCAGTTTGTCTGTAGAAGAGCAGGAAAGCGCAACACAGATGAATGTCTGCAACCAATAGTGAAGTACAGCAGTGGTTCCCTGCAGGTTTGGCGCTGCACTTCTGTGAACGGAGTTGGTGATCTGGTTAGAATGAATGCAATCCTCAATGCTGAGAAGTACAAGCAGATTCTCATCCATCGCGCAATACTACCAAGGAGGCGTGTCTGATTGGTCCTAACATCATTCTGCAGCAGGACAATGGCCCCAAACACATGTCCAAGGTCAGAATGGACTACCTTCAGCAAAAGGAAAAGAAAGGAATTCTGCAACGGAAGGTATGACCTCCACAGAATGCTGCTCTCAACATCATCAATGCTGTCTGTGTTTACCTGGAGAAACAGAAGCAAACAGGACACTAGAAGTCTGCAGAACTGTAGCAAGTTCTCCAAGGTGCTTGTAACAGCCTACCAGCTGATTTTTTAAAAATAAAACTGCGTGACGGTGTACCTAAGAGAAATGAAGCTGTTTTAAAGGTAAGGAGTGGACCTACCAAATATTGATTTGATTTTGTTTTTTTTTACTGTTTGCTGCTTATAATATTTTTTGATAATTAGAAAGTTTTCATTATTTTTGAAAGCAAATTCATTTTACAGAATGTTTTTACATGTGCCTAAGTCTTTTGCACAGTACTGTATGCAGAAGAAATCAATATAAAGCCACAGACAAAGGAAAAAGGGGATAGAACAATTAAATTGCTCCATTAGAGTGCAGGCTCAAACAAGATGGAAGGAATTCACCCTTTTGGGTGCTGTTAACTATTCTATGATGTTATATTTTGTAGATGATAAATAAAAAAGGTACAAAACTAAAATGGCGACTGTGTCAGTCAACTCATTAAAAATTATAGTATTCTGACAAGCTTCATCACGGAAGCAGAAAGCAAATAGATAATAACAATAATAAAATAAAAAATAATAATAAATAAGTAAATCAATTACATATATTCAATAGATTTTTTAAAATGTGCAAAAACAAAAATACTGTATATTAAAAAAGTAAGGTAGTGTCCAAAGCTTCAAAGTCCATTTAGGAATCGGATGGCAGAGGGGAAGAAGCTGTTCCTGAATTGCTGAGTGTGTGCCTTCAGGCTTCTGTAGCTACTACCTGACGGTAACAGTGAGAAAAGGGCATGCCTTGGGTGCTGGAGGTCCTTAGTAATGGACACTGCCTTTCTGAGACACCGTCCTCTAAAGATGTCCTGGGTACTTTGTAGGCTGTGCCCAAGGTGGAGATGACCAGATTTACAACTTTCTGCAGCTTCTTTTGGTCCTGTGCAGTAGCCCCTCCATACCAGACAGTGATGCAGCCTGTCAGAATGCTCTCCACGGTACAACTATAGAAATTTTGAGTGTATTTGTTGACATGCCAAATCTCTTCAAACTCCTAATAAAGTAATGTAAGACCAGTCAAAAATAAGACAATTATATAGTTTACAACTACATTCTTTTGTTATGCTCTCAGGGCTTAGAGTGCAACAAAACTTCAGATTAATCTTTACTTGAAATACCAAGTGCCCTTGGTAGCAGAATAGCGCGATAAAAGAAACTTGAAATGAGGACAAGTAACAGGGCAGCTAGGCATTGCTGGAATGCACACAAACGATGTGCACATGCAACTGTGCCAACAGAGAATTATAAAATATAACAAGCATTTAAGCCGATAAAACTCTTTGTACAATATGTAGTCACTAAATCCCCAAATTGCTAATAATCCTTCAGATATAAAACTAAAGGCCAGATTTTTATTATTTCCGTCAATGCAATATGGAGATCATTGATTGTTTTAATTATGACATACTCAATAAATGACAAGAAAAGATAAAAGCCATCGCTTTCTGAGCTCACAATTTCAAAATCAAATATTTACAACTTTTAAATCATGGATGTGATAACATTGTTAATCACAAAGGTTAAAAAGGACACAACAGAAAAATGAAAGATTACATGTTGTGCTTGGACCAAAAAGAATGTGAAAGTCACATGATAATCAACCTTAATTACAGCAGATGGACCCAAAAAAATAACAGTATGGGTAGCCTAGCCTGCCCTGCATTCAATACGAGTATGGCCTATCCTTGCAGTCCTCAACTTCTCTGTGCCATTTCTCCATACCCCTTCGATTCACTCCTCGACCTATCAAATATTTATTGACCTCTAATTTAAATACTTCTGATAATCCAGTTTCCACTATCTACTGGTGATAATCAAGTTTCCACTATCTGCTGGTGCCACTCTCTATGGGGAGTAATTTGATATAACTCAGTTCTAAATGGCCGGCCCTTTATCTTGCAGTTATGATGCTTTTATCAAGACTTTACCACTTGTAAGAACATCCCAACATCTACTCCTGGTGTATCTCGGGCCATTCTAAGGCTCAGCCTCAGCCATTCCTTATGTTTTGATGTATAGAATCACACATGATTTGCACAATGACACCTAACCAGAGCACTTTTACAAACTGGACTTAAATTTGAGCCTTACTGGTTATGATAACATCATGCTGAAAGATGTGCCATCTGGACTCTCCTTTGAAAAAAAAAGATAGCTAGAAACTGTAATTCCTTTCTGCATGCAGTAACTGTTTACTGCATCATCGTCCAAGTTGGGGGGGGGGCACAAAAATCTGAGAAACTAGAAAAATTTACTTTACAAAATAAATCACAAGGATTGCTTGCACCGTGACTGTTTTGTTAAGACCAGACCCATGCAGTTCCCACATGCAGCTGCCAGCAGAGATCGCAGTTGACAAGTCCTAGTTGCTAGAAATCAAAGAAAGCTGTCTCAGACTTAAAGATCTTTCTCCACGACACCTGAAGTATAACAGCGTAAAAGACTGCCATAGAGTCAATGAAAACATGGAAGGAGGGGAAGTCATGCCTTCAGTGTGTAGGACCACACCATCACCCCTCAGCTATTCTCAACATTGATCAACACCTGTGACAAAAGTGGTGCCAACCATTGTGAGACTTGGGCTCATCACTCTGCAGAGACCACAGCATGCACTGCGATGGATACCAGTATGAGGAACTCCGCACTGATATGTGAAATATGCAAAGCATTGAAAAGTCATTCAGATACAGACAGCTGCAGTTCCAGGACCGACCGAGAAGCCTTCAATTTACATCTCCCTGCCTAAATGCTGCAGAATTTGCTCCTTATTAGACCAGTAGCTGATAAACAAGCATTGCTCAATATCATTGCAATCTCTGTCCTGTGTGAATCACCTGGAGAAACCTGCACTACACTTGGATGAACTGTGCCCAGAAGTACACAGTCTAAGTTGCCAAGAGGGGAGATTTACACCATATATGAATTTTTAAAATGCTTCTATGCGGTGTTTGTGTATTAAAAAGGCATCGATAGAACCAATTTCCAGGCTAATTATTCAGATTCGTGTCCCAGAATATGCAACACTGAAGCATTTTACTGCTATATGTACAAAGCAAAACAACCAGTTTGCACACAGGAAACTCTCACAGCCTATAATGTGATAATGATCTCATTTACTGATGTTATTTGTTGAATCAGTACTGCTTGGAATGTCAAGAAATAACTGCTGTTGTACTTCAAAATAAAGCTGCAAATTGATTTTCAAGTACGTGTCGGCTAATCACACTGCAGATATGATTGGCAAATCAAAAGCAATGCTTGATTACAGTCCAAACTGAAACATTTTGCCCATCTACACTAATCCCATCCATTCACATTAAGACTGCATCCTATGCTCATCTATTTAAGCACCTAATGTAAACACCATTTTTTAAAATGTGGTAATTACGCCACTGGAGATGTTATAATGTGATACTGTGTAAAAATATTGACTCCAAAATCCCCTTTTAAATATGCTACCTCTTAGCTTAAAGCTATGTCTTCTTGTTTTGATAACAGGTTCTATCTACTTTATCAATATCTGTCATCTTCATTCTCATTGAAAGGTGGGAACCCCTGGCCTAAGCTCACTCAATACAGATTGCCTCAATTCTCTTTGACAGGGTCTTAGAGAGACAAACATGGGAATGAGTATACAGCAATCCAAACCAATCCGACACAAACTCTACCTGCTCCACTCATGAAAGAACATGCCGATCTTGGATCAATTTCTCTGATCACCTCAGAATCTTGAGAATTCGAGTTAAAAACAAGTCATCTGCACAGGATCAAAAGTGGATGCAGAGGATTGTCAGCTCAGCCAGTTCCTTTGGGGATACAAGTCCCAACAATATTGAGGACATCTTCAAATGCCAGTGCCTCAAGAAGACAACATCCATCATTAAGGATCCTCACCACCCAAGACATGCCTTTTCTCATTACTACCATCAAGCAGCCTAAAGACCCTATGTTTTTTTTAGGAACAGCTAATGTTTTAGAAACAATTTCTTCCCCTCTGCCAACAGATTTGTGAATGGTTCATGAATGCCACCTCACTATTCTTCTTTTGCACTTTTTTTTATATATTATTCTCATTGCCTGATTAAAACAACCAGCACGATCAAAGACCTCACCCACCTCAGACATTTCCTCTTCCTCCTTCTCCAAATGGGGCAGGAGATAGAAAAACCTGACAGATTTGACCTCACAATCTTATTATGTTCTTGCACTTGATCATTTACCTGCACTGAACTTTTTCAGTCACTTTTACACTTTATATGCATTGTTATTGTTTTACCTTATTCTAGTTCAATGCATTGTTGCAGCAATGATTTGACCTGTCTGGACAGTACACAAGACAAGCTTTTCACTGTTTCTTGAGACACTTGATAACAATGAACCAATACCACAAGTCCCAGCAACATCCTTGTGAATTTTCTCCATACTCCATCAAGCTTATTTATTCTGTTCCTGAGGAGAGGGGACCCGAACTGCAGACACAACACCCTAAATTTAGCTTCACCAACATTGTATATAACTTCACACAAAAATACAACTGCAGATGCTGTGGATCAAAGAATACGTACACAACACTGGAAGAACTCAGCAGGTCAGGCAGCATCCGTTCTTCCAGCATTGTGTACGTACTCTTGTATATAACTTCAACACATCTTCCTAACTCCTGTACTCAATGCCTTAAAATATGAAGTCCAATGTGCTAAAAGCACTCATTATAACCTGAGATAGTTGTGTCTATCCACCTGTGATGCCACTTTCAAGGAAATATAGTTATGTATTCACAGGTCCCTTTGCTCTATGGTGAACCTCAGTCCTACCATTCATTCCTACCCTGGTTTATTCTCCCAAAATGAAACACCTCATATTTGTATGCATCAGATTCTATCGGCCATTTTTCAACCCATTTTCCCATCTGGTCCAGATCTCACTGCAAGCTTTGATAGCCTTTCTCGAAGAAGTTTACAGGACACAAAAGATTTCCTTTGTTGTGCTGTATTTCATTATACCCTCCAATTAGTAAACACTAATGTATATGATCTTTCTATTTGCATTTTAAATATTCATAGTATGCATATTACACTCAAAAAAAATTCAAAGTGCCGCACAATTTTCAGGTTCTGTAAGAGTTTCTTGCTCAGAACAATGGTTGGTCTGCGCAATTGTAAAAAAAAATTGGAGGGAATGCTGCTTTCAAATACGCCCCCAAACCTAGCAGCATTCAAAAATTTGCTGATCCAGTTTACCATACTATCACCTAAATAATTAATATAGATGCTCAATAGACAAATAAAAGTTGGAAAGATATTCCCTTTTGGAAACACTACCCAGAGTTGGTAAATTATCAGAAACCCTTGAACCTACTTAAACCTACCACCAACTCCAAAGCTCTCAACAGCGTACATTCAAATCCTATTACAGATGCCCAGACACATCTTAGCTCCATCAATAGTCGAACGTTGTCTAAACAGGGTCAACATTTTTACAGCCCGAAAACAAGCCACTAACGGGCTGTCCCACCCGTTACCCGGACTACCTCCAGTAACCAGATCATCGGACCCCACCCCGTTGACCCTCATCTATCCCAGTTGCACATCTATTAATCACCCTCGCTGTTAACCCCCCAGCCCTACCCCGATAGTCCTATCACCCACCAACTCTCTGACCATTACTTATCCTGTACCACCCCAGTTCACTGTTATTCCGACCCACAACTGATACCTGGACCGTTCCCTTCCCCGTCGCCCACCCTGCCGACCGTTCCCTCCCTCATCAACCACCCGGCCGTCCGTTCGCTGAACCCTTCACCTACTCCGCTCACCGTTCCCATCTCCACCACCCAGCCCGCCGACCGTTCCCTCCCCCCCGTCACCCACCCTGACGATCGATCGATCGATCGCTTTCCCCGTCACCCACCCTGACAACCGCTCCCTCCCTCGTCCTCCACCCGGCTGTCCATTCCCTCCCTTTTCAGCCGCCCCGCCGACCACCGCTCCTGGTCCCACCACTGCTCTTGTCTCCCTTCCTCACCTCCCCTCAAAACGACATCCTGCAAACTCATCCGGGCTGCACAGCCGCGAAAGGTGAAAGGTCAGCTTTGGAAAGCTTGGGACCCGGCTGCGCATGTGCGGGGCCGGCGCCAACCGCACTGCGCATGCTCTTTCCTTGACATTCTCTCTCGGTGCGTCTTCTGGCCGAATTTCCTGTAAGTTTTCGAATAGTGACACCTGCAAACCGGAGATTTAAATGCCGGCTCGGAGTAGTCCACCATTAGTAAAGCTAGTATCAATTGCTCTCCTTTTGCTTTGTGTCTGGTAAAAGTTGAGGGAAGTTACAGAAGTGTTCGAGAAGTTAAAACCCAATCAGTTAAGGTAAAAGGGGTAACCTGCGACAAGAGGAAGACGAGAAGGGAAGCGGCAAACCGAAGGAACAGAAGCGGGACACAGTCATGATTATTGGAAGACTTCATCTGAGGAGAGGAGTGAGGTGTAAGGCAGAAGACTGCAATGCAGATTACAAATGCTGGAGTCTGAAGCCAACAAACAATCTGTCAGAGGAATTCAGCACTTTGAACTGCATCTGCGGAGGGAAAGAAATTCTGAAATTCTCGACCCTAAACGCCAACAATTTATTTCCCCCACACATGCTGCTGGACCTGCTGAGATCCTCTCCATAACTGTTTGTTAATGGAAATAGGTTAAACAGATAAGGATTATAAGACCATAGATACTGGAGCAGAATTGGGCCATTTAGCCCATCGAGTGTGTTCCACCATTTCATCATGGGTGAACCAATTTTCCTCTCAGCCCCAATCTCCTGCCTTCTCCCTGTATCTCTTCATGACCTGACCAATCAAGAATACCAACCTTTGCCTTAAATATATATAAAGACTTGGCCTCCACAGCTGCCTGTGGCAAAGAATTCCATAGATTCACCACCCTCTAGCTAAAGAAATTAAGCCTTATCTCCGTTCTAAAAGGATGCCCCTCCATTCTGAGTCTATGTCCTCTGGTCTTAGACTCTCCCACAAAAGTAAACATCCAAGCTATCAAGGCCTTTCACCATTTGATATGTTTCAATGAGGCCTCCTCTCATTCTTCTGAATTCTAGTGAATACAGGCCCAGAGCCATCAGTCACTCTTCATTTTGTAATTCCTCTAATGTTTTATTCCTTATTTTTTTCTTATATGAAGATATCGCTATAATTTTCCCTCTTAAGACAGCCTTCAGAGTATCCCATAAAATGGGAGGTGAAACCTCTCCATTATCATTAAATTCTAAGTAGAGACCAATTTCTTTTTTAATTTGTTCCTTAAAGTACAGATCATTGAGTAGACTTGAATTTAGTTTCCAAATAGTATTCTTTGGTTGCAGGTCAAAATCAATGGATAGATATATAGGTGCATGGTCACTTACATCTATTTTCCCAATTCCACGGGTGTTTATTTTGTCTTTGTCTTTTCCAGATGTTATGAAATAGTCTATTCTTGTATATACAGAATAGGGAGCAGAATAATGAGTGAATTCCCTTCTGTCAGGGAAAAGGTCCCTCCATCTATCAATTAAACCAACATCCTCAAAAAGTGTATTAACTTTCTTATGTAAAGATTTTGTTTCATAGGTTTTTCTATTGGAAGAGTCTAAATTTGGTTGTAATTGTAAATTTAAGTCTCCCCCACATATCAGGAGACCTCCTGTATCCTCTACCATAATATCAGTAATTTTCTGAAAGAAACCAATATCACTTCCCGGGGATGCATATATATTCAATAGAGTAACTGTATTTCCGTCTATATTCCCCCTTACCAGAATATATCTGCCCTCTTTATCTCCCATTTTGAATACTTTTTCAAAATTTAGCTTACTTGAGATAAGAATAGCAACTCCTCTCCTATGTTTGGATTTATATGAGGAGAAAAACAAATTAGTGAAGCCCATTCTCTTTAGTTTTCTATGCTCATTATCACTTAAATGAGTTTCCTGTAAATATACTACATGGGCTTGTTCTTTTTTCATTTTGGATAAAATTCTATTATGTTTGATTGGATTTAATAGCCCATTGACATTAAAAGAAATGAATTTTACTTTGTCCTTAGCCATCTGTATTTATCTGTCAATGTATCATTGAAATTAGCAGAATAAAACTTAATCGATCTATTCCCTGAACAAATAAGAACAAAGAAATGCAAATAATAACAAAAATGTCAACGAATGTGAGATTCCAAGGCTGGAGTCTCTAGTAGATGACCCTGCATTGAGCTAGAGGAAATGTCTATCTGTGGGGGATAATCCCTTCTTGTGAGTTGAGGGCCCCCATTGCAGTATTCAGAGAAGTCAGTGAACAAATCCATTACACAGAAAAGATTTCCCTGTGTACTCCTATATGTATTTATATATACACACACACACATATACTGTCTTTGGAAAACTCCCAGTCTCTTCCTGATATACTTCTCTTGGCTTCCTCCCGTCTCCTGCCTTCTCGATTCTCGCACCATTTCCCAAGTGGTGCGGGATAAATCCTCTGCCAGGCTTTCCTTCGGTTTGATCACGCTGACAGGCAACCCTCTGGCCTTCATGTCTGTAGTCGCCTCTTCCTCTGTCTGATACAGTTGGATCCCATCTCAATAAGACACTTGAAGTTTAGCAAGGTATGGAGTTTGAAATCTAATCCTTTCTTGCTTTAGTATTCGCTTTACTTCAGAGTATTCTTTACGTTTCTGCAGGACCACGGCGGGGGGGGGGGGGTAATCTTGGTTGAAATATATTAACTTATCGTCTAAAAACACCCTCTTCTTACCCCAGGCCCTTCATAGAATCTCCACCTTGGTACTGTACCAAAGGAATTTATTATTGAGCGTGGCTTATCTCAGGGAGGCTTCAGGACTAGAGCGCGATGCGCACTCTCAATTTCCAGCTCCATAGTCGAGGGAAGCTCCAGCGTGTCCCGCAGTAACTTTCCGACAAACTCCGTCATAGACAAGCCCTCCGCTCCTTCGGGAGCGTTGTATTTTCTGATATTTTTCCCCCGTGATCTTCCCTTCAGGTCAAGCAGTTTACCTTCTTGGTGATTTAATATTTTTATTGTCTCACTCAGTATCCATTCCACGTTTTAAACATGATCTTCCACCTTGTCAATTCGAGTCTGTGCCACTGCTATTTTTTGATTGACATTGGTGAGTTCTGACTTAATATCATGTAGCTGCTGCTTTATATCTTTCTGGAACTCCCTTATCTCTTTCAGAATTTTGATCATATTCGCCGCTTCGCCTGTACGAGGCCCAATATCCGCCTCGCTAGCACACGGTCAGGTAGGAGAGCTGCTCGCTGCACTCCTCTCGGCCACAGGCTCCGCTTTTTTAATTTCCATTCTTTTTCCCCATTCTTGCCCCTCTTTATCAGTTTAAATATTTTTGAAAAATACTATATTTGATGGGTTAACGGGGCTTAATACGCGTTTTCCCGGCGAAGCTAGTGACTTAAGCTGCCATTCTCGACGATGGCATCACCGGAAACGCCATGTCACCTCTTTCTAATGATTTGATTTCATTTTTTACCAACAGAACAACACCACCTCCTCTGCCTTTCTGCCCATCCTTTCGATACAATTTGTATCCTTGGACATTAAGCTCCCAGCTATGATTTTCTTTCAACCGTGTTTCAGTGATGCCTGCAAAATCATAGCTACCAGTCTGCAACCGTGCTGCAAGTTCACCTACCTTATTCCAGATACTGCACACATTCAAATATAACACCTTCAGTCCTGTATTTACCCTTTTCGATTTTGTTGCACCATACTCAACCTTTTGATTCTGAACATTATCTGAGGTCTTCCCAACATCTGCCTCCACAACCTCTCCACTAACTGTTCTGGCACTCTGGTCCACCGCCCCCCCCCCCCACAACCCCACAAAGTAAGGAGGCATGGGATCCAAGGGGACATTGCTTTGTGGATCCAGAACTGGCTTACCTACAAAAAGGCAACAAGTGGTTATAGACGGGTCATATTCTGCATGGAGGTCAGTGACCAGTGGGGTGCCTCAGGGATCTGTCCTGAAGACCCTTACTCTTCGTGATTTTTATAAATGACCTGGATGAGGAAGTTGAGGTTAGTAAGTTTGCTGATGACACAAAGGTTGGGTGTGTTGGTGGTAGTGTGGAGACCTACCAGAGGTTACAGCGGGACATTGATAGGATGCAAAACTGGGCTGAGAAGTGACAGATGGAGTTCAACCCAGATAAGTGTGAAGTGGTTCATTTTGGTAGGTCAAATATGATGGCAGAATATAGTATTAATGGTAAGACTCTTGGCAGTGTGGAGGATCAGAGGGATCTTGGGGTCTGAGTCCATAGGACGCTCAAAGCTGCTGCACAAGTTGACTCTGTGGTTAAGAAAGCATACAGTGCATTGGCCTTCATCAACCATGGGATTGAGTTTAGGAGCTGAGAGGTAATGTTGCAGCTATATAGGACCCTGGTCAGACCCCACTTGGAGTACTGTGCTCAGTTCTGGTCGCCTCACTATAGGAAGGATGTGGAAACCATAGAAAGGATGCAGAGGAGATTTACAAGGATGTTGCCTGGATTGGGGAGCATGCCTTATGAGAAAAGGTTGAGTGAACTTGGCCTTTTTTCCTTGGACCAATGGAAGATGAAAGGAGACCTGATTGAGGTGTACAAGATGATGAGAGGCATTGATCGTGTGGATAGTCAGAGGTTTTTTTCCCAGGGCCGAAATGGCTAGAATGAGAGGGCACAGTTTTAAGGTGCTTGGAAGAAGGTACAGAGGAGATGTCAGGGGTAAGTTTTTTTACACAGAGAGTGGTGAGTGCGTGGAATGGGCTGCTGGCAAAGGTGGTGGTGGTGGATACGATAGGGTCTTTTAAGAGATTCCTGGACAGGTACATGGAGGTCAGAAAAACAGAGAGCTGTGAGTAACCCTAGGTAAATTCTAATGTAAGGACATGTTCGGCACAGCTTTGTGGGCCAAAGGGCCTGTATTGTGCTGTAGGTTTTCTATGTTTCTATACCCTACCATGCAGAATTAACAAACCTTCCCACTAGGATATTAGTCTCCTTCCAGTTCAGGTGCAAACTCTCCCTTCTGTACAGGTCCCAGCTTCCCTCAAAGAGAGCCCAATGATCCAAAAATTTTATGTCCTTCTTCATGCACTAACTCCTTAGCTATGTATTAACTTAGTTCTAGCTTCATTAGCACATGGCACATTTAGCAATTCTGAGATCACAACCCTAGCATGAGAGAGGAGTTGGCCAGAATTGATTGGATCCTGCCCTTTAACTTAGCACCTTACTCTCTGAACTGTGGAACATGCAGAACTCATCCTACCCATATAATTTGTACCCACTTCCCACATGGACCTCAACTTCTGGCTGTTCACCCTCTCACTTAAGAATGTTGAGGACTTGATCCAAGATATCCCAGATCCTGCCACCCTGGAGGCAACATACCATCAGGGAATCTCATTCTCGCTCACAGGCACTCCTGTCCATTTCCCTAGCCAACTAATCCCCTATCAACATGGCGTGCCTCTTCTTCCCCCTTCCCGTCTGAGTCACAGAGGCGGACTGAGTGCCAGAGACATGATAACTGTAACTTTCCTCTGTAGGTTTATTCCCCCCCCCCACCACCCCTAACAGTATCCAAAGAGATATCCAGTGCCTATAAGAACACTTCACTCGCCTTGAAAGTCTTCATGTTTAATTGTTTTATAACATTGAATCATAGTGGATTTAATTTGGCTTTTTTGACACTGATCAACACAAAAAATCTCTTTTGTGTCAGTGAAAGAAAGTGTCTACAAAGTGATCTAAATTAATTACAAATATAAAACACAAAATAATTGATTGCATAAGTTTTCACCCCTTCAAGTCAGTATTTAGTAGATGCACTTTTAGCAGCCTTGAGTCTGTGTGGATAGGTCTCTATCAGCTTTGCACATCTGGATACTGCAGTTTTTCCCTATTCTTCTTTCCAAACTGCTCAAACTCTGTCAGATTGCATGGGGATCTTGTGTGAATTCAAGTGCAGCCACAAATCCTGAACTGAATTGAGGTCTGAACTCAGACTTGGCCACTCCAGGACATTAACATTGTTATTTTTATGCCATTCATGTGTAGCTTTGGCTTTAGCTTGAGGTTATTGTCTTCCTGGAAAACAAATCTTCTCCCAGGTCACAGTTCTCTTACAGACTGCACCAGGTTTAGGTTTTCCTCCAGGATTTCCCTGCATTTTGCTGCATTCATTTTACCCTCTGCCTTCACAGTCCTTCCAGGGCCTGCTGCAGTCAGCACCATGCTTCATGGTAGAGATGGTGTGTTTTTGATGATGTGCGGTTTTTGGCTTACGCCAAACATAGCACTTAATCTGATAGCCAAAAAGCTCAATTTTGGTTTCATCAGACCAAACCTTCTTCCAGCTGACTTTAGAGTTTCCCACATGCCTCTGGTAAACTCTAGCTGAGACTTCATGCGATTGTTTTTCTCTTTGCCACTCTCCCATAAAGCTGGGGCTGGTGAAGCACCCAGAGAACAGTTGTATGCGCAGTCTCTCACATCTCAGCCACTGAAGTTTGCAGCTCCTCCAGAGTTGTCATAGGCTCTTGGTGGGCTCCCTCACCGGTCCACTTCTTGCATGGTCACTCAGTTTTTCAGGATGCCCTGTTTTAGGCAGATTTACAGTTGCGCCATATTCTTCCTATTTCTTGATAATTGGCTTAACTGTACTGCAAGGGATATACAGGGACTTAGAAACTTTCTTGTATTAATCTCCTGACTTGTGCTTTTCAGTAACCTTTTTATGGAGTTACTTGGTGTGTTTTGTCTTCGTGGTGTAGTTTTTGCCAGGATACTGACTCACCAGCAGTCGGACCTTCCAGATACAGGTGTATTTTTACTACAAACAATTGATGCACCTTGACTGCACACAGGTATCCAAAAACATCTCCATTTAACTGATATGTAACTTCTAAAACCAGTTGTCTTGACCAGTGATGAATTTGTGTATCATATTATAGGGGGTAATCAATTAATTAATTAATCAATTAAAGTGCAATCAATTCTTTTGTGTTTTATATTTGTAATTAATGTAGATCACTTTGTCGAGATCTGTTTTCGTTTTGACACAAAAGATCAGTGTCAAAAAATTCTCAGTTAAATCCACTGTGATTCAATGTTATGAAACAATAGAACATGAAAACTTCCAAGGGGATGAATACTTTTTATAAGCACTGTACCCGTTGTTGAGGGGGATGGCCACAGGGGTACTCAGCACTGGCTCCTTAACCCCTTTCCCTTTCCTGACTGTCACCCAGTTTCCTGTGTCCTGCACCTTGGGTGTAACTACCTGTCTATATGTCTTATCTATCATCTCTTCAACCTCCCAAATGATCTGGAGTTCATCCATTCCCAGCTCCAACTGCTTAATGCGGTTTGCAGCTAGTTGCAGTTCTCACATTTGTAGTGGTCAGAGATACTGGAGGTTTCCCTGCCTTCCCACATTTTGCAAGAGGAGCATTGCATCTGTCATCTCTGCCTAGCTGAGCAGATATAAAGAACAGAAGGAAAAAGTTTGAACTTTGCTTTCTCTGAGTGAAGCCTCGAAGAGCTGAAGATTTAAGATCACCACTCTAATGATGGCCGCTATGCTTGCTTCTGCCTTCCTTTAATTTGCTCTTACTAATTAATCCCAAACGCGGATTGACCGCTTGTCAAGACTCTATTATGCTGCCACTAACCTGTCCTGCCTTTTCTCTGAGCACAGTGGCCAATTGAGGACCATGCCATGCCACGCCACACCACACCACACCACATGTCCTTCCCCTGCTTATCCACTTGAGTCTTTTAGCATTTCTTTTTTTTGTTTCAGATCCCAGAATCTGTTATTTTCTTTGGTTTCTATTACAGAGGAGAAACCAGTAAAACCATTGTAATCCAGGTGGTACATAAAGATACTAGCTTGGATAGAGCATTGGTTAATTGGCTGGAGGCAGAGTGGGAATAATGGGAGCCTTTTCTGGTTGGCTGCTGGCGACTAGTGGTTTTCCACAGGGGTTTGTATTGGGGCTGATTCTTTTTACGTTCTATATCGGTGATTTGGATGACAGAATTGATGGCTTTGTTGGCAAATTTGTGGGTGATACTAAGTTTGGTGAAGGGGCAGGTAGTTTAGGAGAAGCAGAGAGGTTCCAAAAAGACTTAGACAGATTAGGAGAATGGGCAAAGAAATGGCATATGAAATACAGTGTCGGGAAGTGTATGGTCATGCACTTTAGTACAAGAAATAAAAGCAGACTATTTTCTAAATGGAGAAATAATTCAAAAAATCTGAGGTGCATAGAGATTTGGGAGTCCTCGTGCAGGATTTCTTAAAGGTTAATTTGCAGACTGAATTGGTGGTGAAGAAGGCAAATGCAATGTTAATATTTATTTCAAGAGGACTAGAATAGATAGATAGTTTATTGATCCTAAAGGAAATTATAGTGCCACAGTAGCATTACAAGTGTACAGATATAAATATTAGAAGAGTATTAAAAAGAATTTAAGAAAATAAGTTACCATGAACAGTCTAACAGGAGGGGTCATCATTTCCCCAGCTATAGGTTGACTGATTATAGAGCCTAATGGCCCAGGGTAAGAATGACATCATATAGCGCTCTTTGGAACAGTGCTGTTGTCTTAGTCTATTACTAAAAGTGTTCCTCTGTTCAGCCAAGGTGGCATGCAGAGGGTGAGAAACATTGTCCAGAATTGCCAGGATTTTCCAAAGAATCCTTTGTCCTACCACAGCCCCCAGTGTGTCCAGTTTAACTCCCATAGCAGAGCCAGCCTTTCTAATCAATTTATTGAGACTGTTGGCATCACCCGTGTTGATGCCATTGCTCCAGCACACCACTGTATAGAAGATTGCACTGGCAACAACAGACTGGTAGAACATGTGAAGGAGAGGCCTGGATACTCCAAAGGACCTCAGTCTCCTCAGAAAGTAGAGGCAACTTTGGCCCTTCTTGTACACAGCCTTTATGTTAGTGCTCCACTTAAGTCTGTCATCCAAGTGTAGCCCCAGGTACTTCTAAGTCCCCATCATCAATAATAACAGGGAGCAGGGCAGACCTAGTCTTCTTAAAGTCCATCACCATCTCCTTTGTCTTACTAATGTTGAGCTGCAGATGATTCAGTTGCACCATTTGACTAAGTCCTCCAACAGGGCACTGTATTCATCCACCCATCCTCCCTTTATACACCCAACTATTGCTGAGTCATCAGGGAATTTCTGCATTTGTTATAACTCAGTGTGGTATCTAAAGTCTGTGGTATATAGGGTAAGCAGGAAGGGAGCAGGTGGGCCCCAGTGCTGCTTATAGCCATGTCTGGCACACAGATCTGAAGCTGCACATACTGTGGTCTACCAGCAACGTATTCCATTATCCAGGATACAATGGAAATGCCAGTCTGCATTGAACAGAGCTTCTCCCCCAGTAATGAGGGCTGTATGGTATAGAAGGCACTTGAGAAATAAAAACCAAGATAAGCAGTGCTGGCCTGCTTATCCAAAAGGGAGTAGTCTCTGTTCAGCAGGTAGCAGACAGCATTGTCAACTCCAATATGCTCCTGGTCAGCAAACTGCAAGGGATCGAAGGCTGGTCTGACCAGGGGTCAGAGATAAGCCAGGACCAGACACTCTAGGGTCTTCATGATTGTGAGGTCAAGGCCATTGGACGGCAGTCATTCAAGACTTTTGGTTGTCCCTTTTTGGGTACTGGGACCACACATGATGTTTTCCAGAGTCAGGACCCTTTCCAAGCTGAGACTCAGATTGAAAATGCCCTGGAGAACTCCACACAGCTACTCAGCACACTCCTTCAGGACCTTGGGGTTCACATCATCTGGTCCCAATGCTTTGCCATGTCCAAGTTTCTGCAGAGACCTTCTCACCTGCTTAGTAGTGAAGACAAGTCCACGTTGTCTGGGGAGTTGGTGGAAGGTGGGGGCTGGGGGAGGTGAAGATTGGGACGATAGCAGTCGGTATGTGAAGGTGTGGATGGTAGATGTAGGGCAAGGAAGGGATGTAGAAAGTGATAGTCTGTGTTGTTCATCCACGTGTTGAATTGGAGGGGTGGCGTTGGTGCTGAGGCAGCATTGGGTGCCTCTTCACCTGGACTGGTGTGCTGAGGACTGTGTGAATAGGGGGGCAATTGTCAAACCTATTGAAGAATTAGTTTAACTGATTACCCATTCACAGCTGCATTCTGAGGCTCTGCAGCTCAGCTGATTGAAGCCAGTGATGTTTTTCATCCCGCTCCAGTGCGTTTAACACCATCCACCCTGCTTTGCTGGGTGAGAAGCTGACAGTGATGGAGGTGGATGCTTCCCTGGTGTCATGGATTATTGATTACCTGACTAGCAGACCACAGTACGTGTGCTTGCAACACTGTGTGTCAGATAGAGTCGTCAGCAGCACTGGAGCTCCACAAGGGACTGTCCTGTCTCTCTTTCTCTTCACCATCTACACCTCGGACTTCAACTACTGCACAGAGTCTTGCCATCTTCAGAAGTTTTCTGATGACTCTGCTATAGTTGGATGCATCAGCAAGGGAGATGAGGCTGAGTACAGGCTATGGTGGGAAACTTTGTCACATGGTGTGAGCAGAATCATCTGCAGCTTAATGTGAAGAAGACTAAGGAGTTGGTGGTGGACCTGGCCAAGGCACCGGTGACCCCTGTTTCCATCCAAAGGGTCAGTGTGGACATGGTGAAGGATTACAAGTACCTGGGGATACGAATGGACAATAAACTGAACTGGTCAAAGAACACTGAGGCTGTCTACAAGAAGGGTCAGAGCCGTCTCTATTTCCTCAGGAGACTGAGGTCATTTAACATCTGCCAGACGATGCTGAGGATGTTCTACGAGTCTGTGGTGGCCAGTGCTATCATGTTTGCTGTTGCGTGCTGGGGCAGCAGGCTGAGGGTAGCAGACACCAATAGAATCAACAAACTCATTCGTAAGGCCAGTGATGTTGTAGGGGTGGAACTGGACTCTCTGACGGTGGTGTCTGAAAAGAGGATGCTGTCCAAGTTGCATGCCATCTTGGGCAATGTCTCCCATCCACTCCATAATGTACTGGTTAGGCACAGGAGTACATTCAGCCAGAGACTCATTCCACCAAGATGTAACACTGAGCGTCATAGGAAGTCATTCCTGCCTGTGCCCATCAAACTTTACAACTCCTCCCTCGGAGTGTCAGACACCCTGAGCCAATAGGCTGGTCCTGAACTATTTCCACTTGGCATAATTTACATTATCATTTAATTATCTTTGGTTTTATTTTGCTATATTTCTATTCTATTCTTGGTTGGGGCAACTGTAACGAAATCCAATTTCCCTCGGGATCAATAAAGTTTGTCTGTCTGTCCACACCTCCTGCATGCTACCCTGCCCAAGTTTGTTCTCCAGCTCTCTCCTGTATTCCTCTTTAACCAGTTGGATCTTCTCTTTTAGCCCTCTCTGCACATGTTTCAATTCCTTCCTGTCTCCTGATCTAGAGGATCTCTTTTCGAGATTGAGTAGAGCCTTTAGATCACTGGTGGCCCATGGTTTGTTGTTAGGAAAGCAGCGAACAGTCCTTGGTGGAACTATAGTGTCCACAGAGGAGTTGATCTAGCCAGTGAATATAAAACCAAGGATGTAATTTTGAGGCTTTATTAAGCATTGGTGAGGCATTGTCCTCACTTGGAATATCGTGAGCAATCTTGGACCCCTTATCTAAGAAAGGATGTGTTCAAAGTAGGTTCCCAGAAATGATTCCAGGATTGAAAGGCTTACCATATGAGGAGCATTGATGACTCTGGGCCTGGACTCACTAGAATTTAGAGAATGAGGAGGGATCTCATTGAAACCTATTGAATGTTTAAAGTCCTCAATAGAGTGAATCTGGAGGGGGTGTTTTCTATGGTGTGGGAATCTAATATCACAGCCTCAGAATAGAGGGTCGTCCATTTAGAGCGGAGATAAGGAATTTCAGAGTGGTGAATCTGTGGGATTCTTTGCCACGGGCAGCCGTGGAGACCAAGAGTATATTTAAGGCAGTGGTCTATAGCTTCTTGATTAGTCAGGGCATGAAGGGATAAGGGAAGAAAGGAGAATGGGGCTGAGATTTAAATGGATCGGCCATGATGAAATCACAGAGCAGACTCGATGGGCTAAATGGCCTAATTCTGCTCCAATGTCTTTGAGAGACATTGATCGTGTGGATAGTCAGAGGCTTTTTCCAGGGCTGAAATGGCTAGCATGAGAGGACACAGTTTTAAGGTGCTTGGAAGTAGGTACAGAGATGTCAGGAGTAAGTTTTTTACGCAGAAAGTGGTGAGTGCATGGAATGGGCTACCGGCATTGGTGGTGGAGGCAGAAACGATAGGGCCTATTATGAGACTCCTGGATAGGT
This sequence comes from Hypanus sabinus, assembly GCF_030144855.1. NCBI lineage: Eukaryota > Metazoa > Chordata > Chondrichthyes > Myliobatiformes > Dasyatidae > Hypanus > Hypanus sabinus. Next base: position 31,570,755 of record NC_082711.1, on the reverse strand, counting down.
ACCTGGAGCTTAGAAAAATAGAGGGCTAAGGATAACGCTGGGTAATTTTTAAAGTTAGTACATGTTCGGCACAGCATCATAGGCTGAAGGGCCTGTATTGTGCTGTAGGTTTTCTGTTTCTACATTTAGAGAAAGTGTAATGTAGGCTGAACAATAAGGTATATGGGCTATCAGAAGGTTGTGAGATCAAGAGTCCATCCTGTAATTGAAATGCAAGATGGGGTGATTACCATTTGGACTGGTTGATGTAAGTAACAGGAGCATAATCATCACAGACAACTTGCCAAATGCTGAGTGAGAGCATTAGGAACTGATGTTTGTGATGAAGCTTCTCAGGCCTGATCTGCACTCAGTTAATCAGGATTAATAGGTGTATTTTACAAAAGTACTGCATATCTATCAAGAATGGTCCAATTTTTCAGCACGTATGGCCATTCAGAGGATGTAGTTCCAAACTCCTATTACCTTTTATGTGTGAAGAAAGAAACATTTCTCAATTTCATTCCAGAATGACCTGGTTCTAATTTTATGATCAACTCTTTATTTCCCCACTGGAGGACAAGGGTTCTTCATATCTGACTTATTCCTTCTTGACATTTTAAGCAACCCATATAAATTCCCCCTCAGTTTCCTATACACCAATGATGTCGTACTACCCATTGTCATAAATTAATCCTGTAATCCATGATAAAATTATGGATACCTGCATGGCATTTTCTCCGATACCAACACCTCATTCCTTAGATGTAATCCCAATATTGAATATACCTATTTTTGGGATGTGGTCAACTTTGTGCTTAGATAGTTAAAACATCAGATCAACCAATTTGATTGCTCTTATGTCACAACAGCCATTTGATCAATCAAGCTATGCTATCTCTGCGTGGAAGCATTTGTTAATCCCATTCCTCTCTAGCCCTGCTAATTATTCTCTCTTAACTGCCTGTCCAAATTCTGACTCGGTATTTTAATGAGTTCTAGATCACGACTACACCCTGAGCAAACAATTTTCCCACATCCTCCTTGTCTGTATTGGCCAAAATTTTATATCACTGCTCTTTGGTCTCTGAATTATCTACCAATGGAATCAACTTAATATTGATATTGTAATAAAACCTTGTAATATTGCATACTTCTATCAAACCTTTTTTTTATCTGTGATGCTTTCTAAGCTTGTTCATTCTAATCTTACAGTTGAAGTGCTTCATTACTGCAATCTTTCCAATAAATCTTTTTTTGCACCCCTTAAAGACCTGCACATCTTTCTAACAACTTACTTTCTTAGATCCAAAGTGGATGGTTTAGCTCCCCATCCCCACAATAAAAAACTTCAATAGGTTTTATATGGAATTTTATCATGGCTAATGAAAGCACCCTCCAAGAGGTCCACAACCTTATCATAAGGTTTGGAGTCTTGCGTGCCTCAATGACCCAGAGCTATGATGGCTGGAGTCAGGGCCTTGTGCTTTGCTCTTGGTAGGGTCACCCATGCCAAACAGGTCAAAGAGTAGAGGCCAGACTAAGAGTGGTCCACTGGGTCTCCAGGTTCAGCGGTTCAGCTCAGGGCTAACAGCTCTGACTGGTCAAAACAAATTGTTACGGAAACAGCCATGAAGAGTCCTTCTATACAGACAGAGATGGAGGACCTTCATTGCTGCCCTAATGGGCAGTAAGTTAGTAATGAAAGCACTCCCTTATTCACTGCCTTATGATAGATCACATAATAAAAAGCAAATAGATCAGGCAAACATGCCTTTCATTTTCTCTAATCAGATTATATTTGGTCAATTCTTAAAACACTCTATTCCTAGGATCTATAACAATTTGGAAAAAAATTGAATATTAGTAAACTCTAATAAAATATTTTGTGTAAGCATAAAATTCCTTGTAATGCATAATTTTTGAGTGGTTATTGTTATCCAATCATATCTGAACATCCTAAATAAAAGACAAAAGACTGCAAATCCATTACAGAAACATTATCGTCAATACAGGTTAATAAACTTTGGCACAGATATAAAAACAGTGGAGGAACATAACAATCTGGTTCTCCATGTACATGAAAGTGGAATAGTGCCAAGACATGTTGAGGTGAGATTAGAAAAGCATATGGCATTTTAGGATTTTTAAACAGAGGCACAGAGTACAAACAACAATTACATTTCAACTGGAGGATCGCATACATTTCTCACTACATTTGAAAGCATGAAGGTACTGGAGATAATAACAGAGTGAAGATTTAAAGGTATGATGCCAGGGATGAATAATTGTGCACAAAAGATTCAACTGAAGAACCAAGGTTATTCTTAGAGCAAAGAAATTAGAGACTGTTAAAGATGCACAGAATTATGGTGGGTTTAGAGCAAATAAAAGCAAAAATCGATTATGCAATGTTGTTATGTTCTGGAAGGAAATGACACTTGGGGGGGGTTGGGGGGAATCATTTGCAAGATTACAGAGAAGGGGTAGGAAATAGAATTGACTGGATTACTTAACAAAGAGCCTGTGCAGACTGAATGGGCCGTACAGGCGTACACTGTATTGCAGAATATTCAAGAAGCTTTCTATGATTCTTTTGTTACAGTGAAAACATTTCCTCATTTTCTTGTAATTGTGTCCATGATAAGGCCATTAAACAAACCAATTACTACTAATTCTTTTAACTTAGGTGTACAATTGTGAGCCCAACACAATGAAAAGTGAGAAATGAAAATTTTCTTGCCAGAAATGTAGAAAGAATCTATTCACATTAATTAATCATAGAGGCTCAAAAGTCAATCAGATATCTAAATTCCATCAAGTTAAACTTGGGTACTAAAGTAGGGCAAGCATCTAACGATCATAAAAAGGATCAAATCTCAGGGTTGCATATGATGTCATATATAGTATGTACCTTGATAATAAAATTTACCTTGTAGAACCATGGCAGAACAAATTCTTCCACATTGAAAGAATAAATAGCATCAAACATGGTTAGAAAAAGATCTGAAAGATGTTTAGAAGTCACGAGTGACTTGATGATGGCCAGGTAGCAACAAAACAAACAGAATGCTCAACCAAATTAATGTTCTTGTTCTGTTGCAACAAGCTCAAATTATATTGCAGTCTGAAAGCGTGTGGAGCACCCCATTTTCATAATCAGGTCACATTTCCAATTTTATTTTAGAAGACTGCTGGTGTTCGGAAATGGCATTACAGTCACAATGCTGTCAATTTTCATTTATTAGTCACCTTTGACCATCAATACCTAAACTGCTACAGCAGTCAACTTTCCTATGTTACTAGCTATTTCCCACCTAAACCAGGCATTAAAATTGGAACCAATATTGAGAATTCTCTTTCAGGTGTTGGAGACATGCTGAAGTGGCAACACATCTCATAATGGAGAATGAGCTGATGGCCTTCCTTTTGCTATCTTTAATCTAAAGGCCAGAATGTTTTCTGCTATAATGCTGAAACTTATGAACCTAAAACCTATAACTTTGATTTACTTATCCCTACAACTCTTTGTTATGATATTTTAATAAGGAAAATAAAAGAAAAACTTCAACAGAGCTGAGAACTTTAATGTGGAAGGTAATTTATTCTTAGATATATTTTGAAACAAAATTTGTTTTGATGAAATTTGTATTAAAGAAGCTGTTACAAAGCCAGTGAAAACAAAAAATACTTCTGCTATTAAAATTTATTATCTGTTTCAAACTGCAAATATCATTTACCATGTGTACAATATTGCTACATTTACAAGCAGGCATATACCATGAACAGTATTTCCTCTGCATTTGGAATGATGTGTTGTTGCATGAAAAATTCTGATTCTGATGTTGACTTGAAAAATGAGGCCCAAGTTAATCTTTCAACTGTGTAACAAGAAGGAATCATTGATCAGTCCTTCCACTGTTTGATGAACAGTTCAACAGTTCTAATGTATGTTGGAGCTTTAGTTTTAAAAAACATTTTAAGCATTAAAACATGGCCTTCTGATACACCTATTTAAAGTCTTAACATTTTTATGGCATCTGATGCCCAAAACCCCTCCTCCAAGATAAAAAAAAATTGCATATTCTGTTATGGTTTCATTAAAGTAAATCTACTGCACACAAATGTTTATAATCACACTTGGTCTATAAGCACAAATACACAGTATTTCTCCACTGTGTCATAAACAATATAAATAGATTTCTAAAGATCTTAGTTACTTCATCTGACATACATAACTTCATATTTCCTCCCTATATCTTTGCTTACAATCCTCTGTCTTATTTATACATTGGGAACAATTCATGTTTCTCCTTTATCTCTAGGTTTTGGTAATTTTTGAGCACAAATTTGTTTTTTTTAAATAAACTTTATTTCCTTGATTGATCAGGAATCCTTGATAAGTTTTCCATGACAACAGTGAAACATTTTCAAGCATTTCCCTTTATTGCACTGAACTGGAAGTGGATTGTAAACTTTTATATATGATGATACATTTGGTTTAAAAGAAAATGCTACAATTAAATTTGATATAAAAAAGCAATATTTTTTGTCATTAAAAATAATTAAATAACATAGCAATCACATCAGTTGGCAACCATAAAGAATAAAAGTCACCAATTTACCTTGAATAAAATGTTGGCCCCAATTATTTTCTTGCATTATTTCATAATCACAAAAAATGAAATATTTTGCACTGTGTTAATTACTGCATCACAATTTAATATCTGATTTTTAGGTTCTGTCAAATTCAAATCATGCATCTTTGTTTTAAGACTTAAGTCGAACTCTATACTGTTCATAATCATTGTTTACCATTTGACCCGAAGCATAATGGTGGAGAGACTTCAAAGCTTCTTTTAATTTATGCAGTCTGCCTAAAGTGTTTTCTTCATCTCCTCCATCAGGCAGTCCTGGTCGTTCTGGATTTGAAGACAATTTCATCAAGTTAATTTGCTTCAGGTTCTCTCTTCGTGCATTCCTAGCTAATTCCTCACTCCTTAATTTGTCTGCTAACACTGTGTTTTTGTTCAACATTTCTTTTTCCAGTTCCTTGCTCTGTTTCTCACCCAATTGTAAATTCCTATTAAGGTTGTCAAGCTCTATTTCTGGTTGTGATCGTGAGGAATTCAGAGCAAATGCATCAGTGTTTCGAGAGCGTTCCAATTTAATTATCTTATTTTGAGCTGCCTTAGTATGTTTCTCTCTGGGTAAAGATGAAACTGTGTCAGTTTTAGCTGCCTCCATTTCTTCAATAATCCTCTCTTTATCTTTCAATACATTTTTCTTCTTTACTTCCTTTGTATCTGTAATCAACATTGTTAATCATCAATCTGGGTTAAATATGACTCTACAAACACTTTAAAAGCAGAGACAAGTAACTGTCACATTTAATAGCTTGCTCTCCATATCGTACTGCCCAGACTTGTGTATCTAGACAGCTAGAACACAATATCCATGGTCAACTCTGACCAACTGAGCCTCAGACATTCAATAAGCATGCTTAGAATGATAACTGACAGTATATTTAAGGAGCATTTGTTTTCTAAGATAATATTCTACTGGTGATGCAAGTAATGCAGTACATTAGTATTGAAAATAGCTAATAACTAAAAAACACACATTATTATTGAAGGTAATAAGCAGTACACACAATATGCTAGCATTTCCAATATTGCTAATAATGCCAGTAAGACTGTACTGTACTACAACTTAGTAATGCCAATTTCCTTGCCTCCGCATGATATTTGGTTTGATTACAACCTTAAGATGAGCTTAGGAGACAGTGGCGCTTAGCGGCGACTCCTTTGTATAGCTCTATTTCTATCCGTAATATCTTTACTTTTCCCTTTCAGGGTTCTTTTGAAGACCGTGATCTGGAATTACACGCTGACTTTGGTTCTTTGTGGGAATGGGACCCATTCCCGGGGTCTCACGACGGGCCATTATTCGATATACCAAGGACGCCGCCTAGAAGATTAGCTCGACTTTGGAGTTTCGGGATTTTGTGGCTCTGGAGGCGGGCAGACTCGAGATCAGTGCCTCTGCAGGAAATCGGTGTATCATGGGAAATGGAAGATCTCTGGCTGTGTGCCCAGAGACCCGAGTTCTTTGGGCACAGAGCTCGGAAAAAGTGACACAACGGACTTTTAACACTGTATATCAGTGAGTTGCTTGTTATGTGTCCTCTCTCGCTGTGAAACAGAAACATCTCTTCTTCCTTTATTAGGGAGAGAGAGAGAGAGCCTGTGGTATGTCAAATAAGTAGCCTTTGGGGTACTGAAGACACAGTCTGTGTCTTCATTGATGCTTTGAGAGCTCGGTGGGGTGGGGGGGTGTCGATACATTGTTTTGCTGGTGGGGGGGCAGATCATTGCTTTGCTGCTGTTTACGCGTGGGGGGTGCTGTGGGGGACTTCGGGTTCTAACATTTAACTATCATTCTTGGGGGCACTCCTCTGTTTCTGTGGATGGTTGAGAAGAAAAAGAATTACAGGATTTATACTGTATATATTTCTCTGATATTAAATATACCTTGAAACCTCACAAACATGGAAAACCTGCAGATGCTGGAAATTTGAAGCAACGCACACAAAATTATGGAGGAACTCAGCCAGTCAGGAGCATCTGTGGAAATGAATAAACAGTCGACATTTATCAGGACTTCTCTTTTCCATAGATGCTGCAAGACCTGATGAGTTCCTCCAACACTCTGTGTGTGATTGTTACCATTTTGATAAATGTTCTCGGCAAATGCACTCACCGTCATTTTCAAATGCAAAATCAATATACAAATTGGTATTCTACAGGGCACACAGGACACCAGTTGCATTTTTGAAGTATTAGTAAGAGAGTGTGCACCTCTAACATTCCATCCATAGTACATGATCAGATCTTCCTTAGGGCATTAGCTAAGCAGCAAGAAAGAGCTAAGATACACCACCCAGATCCATTATAAAAAACAAGTCCCTTCTTCCAACAATGGCCAGCTCAAGTTAGAGCAACCCACAAAAGGCTGGAGTAGAGCAAATAGGACCTGATGCTTCAATCCCTATGATAAATCGGCACTCTCAATGTTGGCAGTGGGCTTGGAGTGGTGAAAAGGAGGGTAGGTACCTCATTGGGGTGATCAGGTGGGCACCCTCCTTCTTTGACGTTTCGTCGATAAGCCCACGATGTCTCCAGAGGGTTCAATGGTGCTATCTGGTGTCCCAGATACACCTCCCCCCCCCCAAGTTCCATACCCTCCTGTCTTCATCTTGCAGTCCAGTTGTTGTCTTTCCTTTTAATCCAAATCCAAGTACTGCTTTCTTCTGCTGCATTTGACAAGGACTTGATTGCTTGTTGGAGTGAATAACCCCTCATCCCCATCTTCTTCAATAGACTGGTTGTAGATGTAGCCACGAATCCCCTGCATTCCACTTCTACAGGGAAGATCTTGGTCTTCCAGCTATTCTGGGCAGCTTCAGTTGCCAGTTCAGAGTACTTGGTCTTTTTCCTCTCATACACTTCTTGAACACTCTCTTGGCTGTTGTGGACCACAGGACCATGTTTGGCCAGAGTGTTGTAGCCGCAATGTCTGGGGGAAACACAAGCTTTTTTTCCAAGTCCATGTCCATTTTCCAATCCTGAGCAACCTGCAGAATGCTTACCTCTTTTGATGTTATATGGTGCTCTGGAGGCTGGCCTGCTGGTACAAATTGTGTGATGTGAAAATTTCTTGCTGATGTTTGTGGGAGAACATTTGTGGTAATTTGCCTCTGTTCCAAGATTGATGCCAGCTGTCTGAGAACTTGGTTATGCCTGCAAGTGTACCGTCCTGGCTGAGGCTCGTGGTGCATCCTGTTAAAATGTGCCTTAGTGATCCAGGTGCTTGACAAAGAGAGCAAGTGGGGTCTTCTCCCCACCACTGGTTCAGGTTCTGGGGTGTGGGTAAGTGGCTCTGAGGACAAAACTTAGCCGAGATCCCAACATCTCCCAGATTTGGTAGAGGTATATAAAATTATGATGGGTATAGAGAGAGTGAATGCAAGCAGGCTTTTTCCACAGAGGCTAGGGGAGAAAAAAACCAGAGGACATGGGTTAAGGGTGAAGGTGCAAAAGTTTAAAGGGAACATTGGAGGGGCTTCTTCACACAGAGAATGGTGGGAGTGTGGAATGAGCTGCCAGATGAAGTGATAAATGCAGGCTCACTTTTAACACTTAAGATAAACTTGGACAGGTACTTGGATGAGAGATGTATGGAGGGATCTGGTCCAGGTGCAGGTCAGTGGAACTAGGCAGAAAAATGGTTCGGCCAAAAGGCCTGTTTTTGTGCTGTAATATGGTTCTATGGTTCTATGTCACACCAACTGAGCTTCCTCTTTTCCAGGCTCTCCCAATTAGTCCATTGGCCCTGCTTGGCCATTGAGACGGCCCTGGCATGTCGCTCTGCCTCCTCCTGTCTTCTCACCTCCTCCACCACGAGCTGTCTCTTCTGCACTGATGTTGCCTTGTGCCATTGAGAAGCCTTTGAGACAAGCCCGAGCCAGGCTCTCCAAAGTTGGATTTGGCCAACCACATCCCTGAAGTGAAGGGCAAACTTAGCACTCTGAATGGCTTCAGATGGGGTCCACTTCCTCCCCGTTGCCACATGGGGGGGGGGGGGCGCTGTTCGAATAACAGTATCTTCAGATTCAGTGAGGGTCATGATCAACCTTGCTTTGGTGCATCTGAATTCTTCCACAAGACTTCCAATTGGTAATTCCTATTTGCCGTACCCGTACAGTCCAACAGGACTTAAGCATTGTGGAAGTCCAAGCCGCTGTTTCATATGTGTGCTGATCATTCTTTCAAGCTTTTCCACCTTGTTGATGGGGATTTCATACACTGTTAAAGGCCACATGAGTCTTGGGAGTATGCCCAACTGGAAGCACCACAGCTTCAGTTTTCCTGGCAGCCAGGTCTTGTTGATGTGAGCTAGGTACGTAATGGTATCCTTTTTGAGTTGTTTAAACTGCTCGGTGTCCTTGAGCTTAGCATCATACCATCGACCCAAGCTCTTCATTGGCATTTCTGAAGCAGTTGGGACAGGTGTTCTGTCAATATGATACCTTTGATCCATGACTTGACCTTTGACAATGGAGATGCTTCTGCACTTGCTGGGCTTGATCTTCATCCTCGCCCGTGTGATGTTTTGATGAAACTTTTCCAGAAGTCTCTTGGTGCAGGGAACAATTTTCAGTATTGTTTTATTGTCCATATAGGCTCATATTGGTGGTAACCGTTGACCAAACTGTAGCCGTTTTCCTCCCGCAACCCATTTTGAGGCTCTGATAATGAGCTCCATTGCCATAGTGAAGGCCAATGGGGAGATGGTGCACCCCGCCATGATGCCTACTTCCAGTGGTTGCCAAGCTGTGGTGAAGTCTGATGTCATGAGACAAACTTGCAGATCCTGGAAGCAGTGTTTTACTAGATTTGTTATTATTGCAGGCACCTGAAAGAATTCAAAAGCAGTCCACAGCAGGGAATGAGGAACTGATCCATAGGCATTGGCCAGGTTGAGGAACAAGACATGCAGATCCTTTCCTTCTTTCTTAGCCATCTGGATTTGATGCCATATGATGCTGATATCCCGAGAAGCCTGATATGCCAGCCTTTTGGATTGACGTATCAATGAAATGGTTTTGTTTCAGATACTTTGTCTTTGCGTCAACACACTGAAAAAGATCTTGCCTTCTATGTTCAGAAGGTTTATTTGGTGAAACTGTTCGACAGTGGATGAATTCTTTTCTTTTGGGATCAGAACTCCCCCCGCTCTTCTCCAGGCTTTGGGGATCACTTGCTTTTCCCATGCAACCCTCACGTTTTGCCAGAGAAATTTCAGAACATCCGGGGCGTTCTTGTAGACACAATATGGAACCGTTAGGGCCTGGCGCTGATGCCAATCTTGCCTTCTTTACTGCCTCTTTCACCTCACTCAGCTTTGGAGGGCTGATGTTAAATTGATGTTGTGAGGGTGAGATTGGTGGAATGTCAGCTGGGACAAGTACCAGTTCACCTTTTAGCTCATCAGTGTGGATGGTTCTGAGATGTCTTTCAACTCAGTAGGTCAGACAGCAACTGTGGGGAGAAAGAAGCAATCAACATTTCAGACTGACATCTTTCATCTCAGGAGCGGCATGATGGGTAGTGGTTAGCGTGATGCTTTACAGCACCAGCTGTAAAATCAGGATTCGATTCCTGCTGCTGTCTGAAAAGAGTTTGTACATTCTCGTACCCCATGACCCTGGGGTTTCCTCCAGGTGCTCTGTTTCGTCCTACATTTCAACGACATTTGGTTAAGGTTGGTGAGTTGTAGGAATGATATGTTGGCACTAGGAGTGTGGCAGCACTTGCAGGCTGCCAAGCACAATCCTCGCTGATTTGATTTAAAGCAAACAATGCATGTCACTGCAGTTTCGAAGTACACATGTGACAAATAAAGCTAACCGTTTTTAAAATCACTTTAAAAAGATAACAGGCAGTTAGCCAGTATGAAAAGATGAAGGGAAGGACTGGAGACATGTTTCAACCCAAATCATTGACTGCCCATTTCTGACCAGTCAAGCATCTCCAGGTTTTTGCGTATTGCTCCAGGTTTCAGATCTGCAGTCTCTTGTGTCTCAACGCAAAAGCATGTTGATTTCCTGCTATCCCCAGCTAGTGAGCTGCCCCAGGCCAGCCACTGTTCAGACTGTAAATGAATGACTGCAATGCCTCAAGCTTCCTCATAGTAATAGAAAATGGTAATAAGTACACTACACATTCAGAGTTTAAATAAAACCTAGACTGCAGATGGCCATGATGATCTGACATTCTGAACTGTTCAGAAAAGATAGACTTCCATTATATTACAGCCCCAATTTCAGCTTCTGACATCTCCAATAGGATCCTACCACTAAGCATATCTTTCCTACACCCCACCCCCAACCTCTCCACTCCCCAGAGGGATCACTCACTATGTGACTCCCTTGTCCACTTGTCCTTCCTCACTGATCTCCCTCCCAACACTTATCTCAGCAAGCAGGACAAATGCAACAGCTGCCCCTACACCTCACCACCATTCAGGCCCTAAACAGTCCTTCCAGGTGAGGTGATACTTCAAATGTGAGTCTGCGGGGGTCACCTACTGTCTCTGGTGCTCCCGGTGCGGCCTCCTCAACATTTGTGCAACCAGCTGTGGATTGGGTGACTGCTTATTGAGCACCTTTGCTCTGTCCCTGCAAAACGCAGGATCTCTCAGTGCCCATCCATTCCAATTTGACTTCCCACTCCCATTCTGACATGTCTGTTCATGGCTTCTTCTACTGCCATGATGAGGCCACACTCAGGTTGAAGGAGCAACACCTCAATTTCCATTTAGGTAGCCTCCAATCTGATGGCATGAGCAGCGATTTCTCCAGGTTCTTCCCACCTCCCTTCTCTCTCACTTTCTATTCCCCATTCTAGTTACCCTCTTACCCCGTCTCTTCCCTTTACCTGCCTCTTCCTTCTCTTTCTTCCTTTCTGATTCCTTCTTCTTCAGCCCTTTATATATTCCATCTATCCCCTTCCACCTTCTTACCTTATCCCCCCTCCCCTACACATCCACCTTCTCCCTCACCTACTCTCACTTATCACCTGCCAGCGTGTACTCCTTCCCATAGGACCACACGACCATAAGATATAGGAGAAGATTTAGGCCATTTGGCTCTTCAAGTCTGTTCCGCCATTTCATCATGGCTGATTCAATTTTCCTCTCAGCCCCAATCCCCTGTCTTCTCCCCATATCTCCTCATGCCCTGACCAAACAAGAATCTATCAACCTCTGCCTTAAATATACATACAGACTCGGCCTCCACGGCTGCCTGTGGCAAAGAATTCCACAGATTCACCACTCTGGCTAGAGAAATTCCTCCACGTCTTCGTTCTAAAAGGACGCCTCTTTATTATGAGGCTGTGTCCTCTGGTCTTAGATTCTCCCACCAAAGGAAACATCCTCTCCACATCCACTCTATCAAGGCCTTTCACTATTCAATAGGTTTCAATGAGGTCACCCTTCTAAATTCCAGAGAATACAGGCCCAGAGCCATCAAACGCTCTTCATATATTAAGCCATTCAATCCTGGAATAATTTTATCTGATCTCCTTTGAACCCTCTCCAGTTTAGGCACATCCTTTCTAAGGAGACCTAACCTGCTCACAATACTCTAACTGAAGCCTCACCAGTGCTTCATAAAATATCAACATTACATCCTTGCTTTTATATTCCAGTCCTCTTGAAATTAATGCTAACATTTCATTTGCCTTCCTCACCACAGATTCAATCTGCAAATTAACCTTTACGGAATTCTACACAAGGAGTCCCAAGTCCCTTTGCACCTCAGTTTTTTGTATTTTCTCTCCATTTAGAAAATAGTCTACCCTTTTGTTTCATCTACCAAAGTGCATGACCTTACAATTCCTGACATTGTATTTCATCTACCCTTTCTTTCCCCATTCTCCTAATATGTCTGTCCTTCTGTAGACTCTACCCTGTCAATACTACCTGCCCCTCTGCCTATCTTCATATCATCTGCAATCTTACTTTGAAATATATGTAGCTCAGGACACTCGTCACATCACACTCAACCTTTTGATTCCTAACTTTGTCTGAGGTCTTACCAATATTTGCCCCCTCAACCTCTCCACTAACTGTTGTAGCACTCTGGTTCCCATTGCCCTGTAACTATAGTTTAAACCCCACCATGCAACATTAACAAACCTCCCCGCTAGGATATTAGTCTCGCTCCTGTTCAGGTGTAAGCTATCCCTTCTGTACAGGTCCCACCTTCCCTGGAAGAGAGCCCAATGATCCAAGGATCTTATGCCCTCTCTCCTACACCACATATTAAACTGTATAATCTTCCTAGTTCTGGACTCACTAGCATGTGACTCAGGTAGCAATCCTGAGATCACAACCCTGGAGGTCCTGCCCTTTAACATGGCACCTAACTTCCTGAACTTGCTATGTAGAACTTCATCACTCGTCCTACCCGTATCATTGGTACCCACATGAACCATGACCAATGGCTGTTTATCCACCCACTTAAGAATGCTGAAGACTCGATCCGCGATATACTGGACCCTGGCACCTGGGAGGCAATGTACCATTTGTGATATTTGTTCTTGCAGAGCTCCTGTCTGTTTCCCTAACAAATCTCCTATCACCATAGTGTGCCTTTTCTCCCCGCCCTTCTGAGTCACAGAAGCAGATTTGGTACCAAAGACCCGACCACTGTGACTTTTGTCTGTTAGGTCATCACCCCTGACCATATCCAAAGTGAAACACATGGTGTTGAGGAGAATGGCCACAGGAGCACTCTGCACTGATTCCTTAACCTCTTTCCCCTTCTTGTCACCCAGTTTCCTGTGTGCTGCACCTTGGGTGTAAGTACCTCTCTATATGCCCTATCTGGCACCACTTCAGCCTCCTGAAAGCTTTGGAGTTCATCCAGGTCCAGCTCCAACTTCTTAATATGATTTATTAGAAGCTGCACCTAGATACACTTCTCACAGTTGTAGTGGTCAGGGATACTGGAAGTCTCCCTGCCTTCCCATATCCTGCAAGAGGAGCATTTCGCTATCCTGCCTGGCATCTCTACTGTCCTAGCTGAGCAGACATAAAGAAGAGAAGGAAAAGCCTAGGATCCATTCTGATGACAGTCGCTGTGCTTGCCTCTGCTTTCCTTTCCTTTGTTCTTACTAATCAATCCAAAGTGCCAATTGGTCGCTGGTCAAGGCTCTTTTTCGTTGCCACAACACGCTGCTGACTTTTTATCCTCAGACAGTGGACCTGACTGAAGTTCCCACCTCTCCAAATATCCAATGTCCAGATCAGCCACTGGTCAAACCTCTTTTTCCACTCCCTACTTTCTTTTTCTGGCTTGGGCCTGATAAAGGGTCTTAGGCTAAAATGTTGACCGTTTATTACGCTTCAGATGCCGTCTGACAATTGAGTTCTTCCAGAATTTTGAGTGTTTAACTAGGTGCATGGATAGAAAAGGTTTAGAAGGATATGGGCCAAATGTATGCAAACAGGACTAGCTCTGATTGGCATCGTGGTCAGCATAGATCAGTTAGGCCAAAGGGCCTGTGCATGCTCAGACACTCTAGTTACAGGCTCCTAGAAATTCTGTTGTTGAACCTTCCATTTCTTCAGCCCAATTATCAGAAAGACCCCAATGATTTAACAAACTCTATCAATCCACCATTATTTTGCTGCCTAATTACTGATAAGATCTATTGCATTTAAACTTACATTACTTTTAAATGAGCAGAAACGTAGGCCTCTGTGTCCTAATCCAACTGCATTCTACATTAGTGCACCATCTTAACTGTGAATGTAGAATGTAGCATAACTGATATTCTCAACAAAGAATAAGTTGTATAATAATAGTAATTATGCAAACAATAGACACTTCTGTGCTTATAAACTCATAACATGTAGAACAAGTTCTCTATAGGGTAAAACAGTGCAAAAAGAGCAGTCATAGCAACTTACAACATTCAGTCAGTGATACAGTGCAAAATATATTCTTGCAGTTGACCTCCACGTTTCTTGTAAGAATAAGGTTGTTCAGTTGTGGGAACTTGCATAAGCAGCATTTCACAGTATGGGATATGTAACTGCAGATTGATTGAAAAATAATCAAGGTTAAAACAATTAAGTTTTGAATCAATTGCTAAATCTAGCTTCTCCTTTCCTGAAAAGCAATAATGTTTTTCTTATATTTTGCAGAAAATCTGTATTAATTGTTTTAGTGTTGCTCTAATAAGGAGCAGCATAATAGCGTAGTGGTTAGCGCATTTGTTTTATAGTGCCAAAAACTAGAGATTCAGGGTTTGATTCCCACTGCTATCTATAAGAAGTTTGTACGTTCTTCCACGTGCTTCCTCCAAGTGCTCCAGTTTCCTCCCTTATTCAAAAACCTATCATCAGGGTTAGTGAGTTGTGGGCATGTTTGCAGGATGCCCCAGTGCAACCCTCAGACTGTCAGTCACTGATGAAAAATGACGTATTTTGCTGTATGTTTTGATATTTCGATGTAAAAGTGACAAATAAAGATAATTTTCTTCAGAAACAGGACCAGGAATCAGCCTTAAACTATCTGAGTTTCCTCTTTTACCTCAACTTCACTTTCCCATCATATCTCTTGATTTCCTTATAGTCCAAAACAAAATTTGGTCTCAGAGTTGAGTATGTCCAATGATTGAGCAACCATAACACCTTGAATGTATGTCAAGATCACCATCATTGTTAGCTATAATGGAATATTAGGAGATACAGGAGTTGACTGGTGCTTTCATAGATTATTAAGGAAGCTCAAGTCATAACTGGAAGGATGACTAGCTAGGTGATGATAAGTGAAGCCAGCTGGGTTGGAAAGGTAAAGGGCTGGAGAGGAGAGTGGACCATGGAAGAAAGGGAAGAAAGAGAGACTCCAGGGATAGGTGATAGACAGGTGAGGAGAAGAGTTAAGAGGCCAGTGTGGGGAATTGAAGAAGAGGGGAGGAGGTGGAAAATTTCTACTTAAGAACCTAAGAAAAGGGAATGTAGCCACTCTCCTCACCTATCAGATTTCTAAAATCTCTAGACCTTTACCTTTCACACCCACCTGGCTTCACATATCATCTTCTAGTCAGTCCTCAGTTCCCCCCCCCCCCCACCTTTTTATTCTGGCATCTTTCCTCTTCCTTTCCAGTTATGAAGCATCTCAGCCCATTTATTCATTTCTATAGATGCTGCCTGACCTGCTGTGTTCCTCCAGCATTGTATGTGTGTTGGTCTGGTTTTCCAGCATTTGCAGACTCTCTTGAGTTCAAGTCATATCTGTCATACAGTCATCTCATGGCTGATCTTCATCTCTACATAACCTATGATCTGCTCTGTGTCCAAATCTTATCTAAAGAGATGGCAAGGAGCAGGAAGGGGTACATTGTCAAGCTCTCACTATTCTTGGGCATTGGTGTTTCCATAACAGGCCATGATGCAACCTTCTCTACTGTGCAGGATACTCTCTGCTGTGTATCTTTAGAAGTTTGTCAAGGTTTTAAAAGACATGCTGAATCTGTACAAACATATAAGAAAGTAAACAAACTTTTCAGACGTTCGCTGTACAGACCACTCGAGCCTTTCCGCTTCCATGTGGAGATCACATGGGTCACATGCTGTCTGCCACATAGGTGGGGCTTCAAACTCTGTAGGACCAGCAAAGTGCCACCAGCGGGCAGCTCAATAACTAAAAAAGTAATATCACGTTGAGTGGATTATTGTTGTTTCTGAATGGTGAGATGTCATTGTGATCAGATCCTGTTTGTGTTGGATGGAGGATAAGAGAAAAATACTGTGTGCTAGCAGACAATTTTGAACTGAGTAGACAAGTCAAGTGAGCAGATCACTCCTACAAAAACATAAATATGAAGCAGGTGGACTCTCTCTGGCAAGCGTCCCTTTCAATGCCCCTCACCCGCATCAATTCTCACTTCCCTTCACTATGAGCAGAACCCTGCTATGACTGTCTGAAGTAACTAGACCCACATATTCAGGATCTGTCAGCTGCCGTAACTACAGGCCTGGCAGTTGAAACCATAGAACCATAGAACACTACAGCACAGTACAGGCCCTTCAACCTTCCATGTTGTGCCAACCCATATAATCCTTAAAAGAAGTACTAAACCCACACTACCCCATAACCCTCCATTTTTCTTTCATCCATGTGCCTGTCCAAGAGGCTCTTACATACCCCCAATGTTTTAGCCTCCACCACCATCCCTGGCAAGTCATTCCAGGCACTCACAACCCTCTGTGTAAAAAACTTACCCCTGATGTCTCCCCTAAACTTCCCTCCCTTAATTTTGTACACATGCTCTCTGGTGTTTGCTATTGGTGCCCTGGGACTATCCACCCTAACTATGCCTCTCATACTCTTGTAGACCTCTATCAAGTCCCCTCTCATTCTTCTACGCTCCAAAGAGAAAAGTCCCAGCTCTGCTAACCTTGCTTCATATGACTTGTTCTCCAAACCAGGCAACATCCTGGTAAATCTCCTCTGCACCCTCTCCATAGCTTCCACATTCTTCCTATAATGAGGTGACCAGAACTGAACACAATACTCTAAGTACAGTCTCACCAGAGATTTGTAGAGTTGCAACATGACCTCTCTACTCTTGAACTCAATCCCCCTGTTTATGAAGCCTAGCATCCCATAGGCCTTCTTAACTACCCTGTCAACCTGTGCAGCGACTTTAAGGGATGTATGGATTTGAACCCTAAGGTCCCTTTGTTCACCCACACTCTTAAGTAAATGACCATTAACCCTGTACTCAGTCTTCTGGTTTGTCCTTCCAAAATGCATCACCTCACACTTGTCCGGATTGAACTCCATCTGCCATTTTTCTGCCCAACTCTGCAGCCTGTCTATATCCTCTTGTAACCTTTGACAACCTACAGCTCCATCCACAACTCCTACAATCTTCATGTCATCCACAAACTTACTCACCCATCCTTCCGTCTCTACATCCAGGTCATTTATAAAAATCACAAATAGCAGGGGTCCCAAGACAGACCCCTGCGGCACTCCACTAGTCACTGACATCCAGGCAGAATACTTTCCTTCCACAACTACTCTCTGCTTTCTTCCTTTAAGCCAATGTTTTATCCAAACAGCCAAGGTTCCACTTATCCCATGCTTTATGACTTTCTGGATGAGTCTCTCATGAGGGACCTTGTCAAATGCTTTGCTAAAATCCATGTAGACCACATCCACTGCCCAACCCCCATCAATTTCTTTTGTTACCTCTGTAAATTAAACAATGGTGGAACAATCCAAGTGCTAATAGATAGTTGCACTATTGTCCTCAAACAAATCAAAAACCCTGTCCACAGTCAGATCTTCTGGTGCAGGGGAAAATTAACGTCTCCCCCTTCAAAAGGCAACTCCAACCTGCGGCAGCTCTCTTCACCTCTGCCCAGAGTTGGCCACTGCGGATTGTTCCTTTAAACGGTCATTCACAGCATTCAAAAGTTTACCCTTTAAGCTTGGTTCCTCTAACCCTAAGAAAAACTATCAACTCCTTCTTGAACATATTTAATGATTGGACTTCAACAGCTTCCTCTGGTACACAATTCCACAGATTCACCACTCTCCCAGTGAAGAAATTTCTCCTTATCTCAGTTTTAAATGCATTTCCCCT